>NC_064258.1:40302178-40629678 GCF_003254725.2 Canis lupus dingo | reverse complement strand
GATCATAATTAGACCTGCTAAATCAGTACAATTAAAAAGCCTAATAATAACAAGATTTTAAAAAAATAATTCTGTTAAACTATTGAGCATCATCTCATAAGAGTTGAATTTTTGCATACTCAGTTTTTACATATCTGGGAAAGTCTTTATGTTACCATTTTGAAAGGTACTTTTGCTGGATAAAAAAAAATTGTAGGTTGACAGGTTTTTTTTTTTTTTTTCAATACTCCAAAGATGTTCTGTTGTCTCCTAGCACTCACTATTTCTGATGAGAAAACTGCAAGCATCTTTATATGTTTTCCTCTGTACAAAAGTTGACTTTCTCTCATTGTTTCTCAGATTTCTCTTTACTGCTGGCTTTAAGCTTTTGATTATGCTGTGTTTGGTGTATTTTTCTCCATATTTCTTTTGTTTGGTGTTCATTGAGCCTCTTAGAGGATTTATATTTTTCATCAAATTTGGAGATTTTTAGTCACCAATCTTCAAATATCCCCCTTGTCTCTTTGGGGATTCAAAGTACACATATAATTATCTGCTTTAAATTGTCTGACAGCTTACTGATGATCTGTTTTTGTTGTTTGTTTATTTGTGTTTTGATATACTTTACCCACTATCTTTCCTTTTGGATAATTTCTATGTGTTCAAGTCCACTAATTGTTTCCTCAGCATTGACCAATCTGCTATTAAACACATTCACTGTCTTTTAAAAAATCTCAGACATTGTAGTTTTCATCTCCAAAAGTTAGGCTTTTTAAAAAAATATTTTCCATGTTTGTATATATATGCTCAGTTTTTCTTCTAGCTTCTTAATCTAATGATAGGTTGTACTGTTTTAATACTATTAACTGTTAATTCTATCATATCTATCATTTCTGAGTCAGCTTCTAATGATTTATTTTTTTCTTACTTTGGGTTGTATTTTCTCACTTTTTTACCTGATAATATTTTATTAGATGCCAGATGGTGCTGAATATTTTTGTTTTCCTAAAGATATCTTGCAGCTTTGCTATGGGATGCAATAAAGTTACTTGCATTTAGTTTGATTCTTTTAAGTCCTACTTTTAAGCTGTGTTAGGTCATATCAGAAGAGTACTTATCCTGGAGCTAAATATTACCCTTTGTTATGGCAAGATCCTTCTTAATACTCTAATATTAATATTAAATACTGAATTATAAAGTTTTCCATTCTGCCTTGGGAATGAGCATGATCCCTGAGCTTGTGTGATCCATGAGTACTATTTCTAGTAATCTTTTAAGTAGTTTACCCATCAGCCTCAAATAGCTTCCTCATATACATGTTGATTCATAAGTACTCAATTGAATACTTGAGAGGGACTCTACACATCTTAGGAGTCCTCCTGCTGGGTAGCTCTCTCATTTCCAGCATTCTAGCCAGTGAACAACAGTGGCTTGGCCTCTTCTGATTTCTGGCTCTTCTTCTTTGGTGCTTTGATCTAGATGCTCTCTCTAGCCAGTAAGATAGGCATTCATAGGTCACATTCATGTGTCACCTCATTTAATTTCTGTTCCTCATGAGTCCTTGTTTTTTTTTGTGCAGTGACCAGTGTTCCCAAAGCCAATGTTACATTTATGGGTTTTTTTTATTTCTTGTTTCATATGAAAGTATAAATCCAGTTTCTGTTATTCCAATTAGAATATATGTTTAGGTTATTTATTATAGATGTTTAGTCTATTCTAAGTAACATAAAAATTATTATAGAAAAACAAGGTGCTATATAACTCCAAATGCATTGCAATGTCTGTAGTCAGGTAGGTTGTACCAAATATACAAATATTGCAGGTTAGCTAGCTGTATACCCCTGTTGTGTCAGAGAAAATATTTCCTGAAATTGTCACTTTTGATAACTTGAAATGCAGACTATATGGCAACTAAGTTTCCTGTTCTACAGGAAGCATTTGTAAAGAGCCAGGTTTCAATATGTATCAGTGGTTCCTTGAGGATTATAGCAAGGTACTATAAAAATAGAGATGTGCTTGGGCAAAAACTGGATACTTTACAAGCAAGCAATGGAAAGAGTTCATAAATTCAAGGCCTTTAGGGTTGGAAAGTGAACTGCAATTATACCTGTAATTTAAATTACTATTATATCAAATATCTTATAATCACCTATAATCATATTCTAAAATAAAATTATTTCATTATAAACTCTAAGATTGGGTTAAACATCGAGATTTATGATATATTTGATAGAAAAGACATGAGATAACAACACATGCATCAGTAATTTCTAGCAAAATAATTACAAAGATTTGTACTCTTTCACAGTTTAAAATCCAAAGGAATCAAAGTTCAAATAAAATACCCTCAAATTTGGTTCCGATATTAGCCCTTATGAGTTAAACTTCCAAAAAGCTAGCCCTTATGAGTTAAACTTCCAAAAAGCATAAATTTCCAATTTATGCTTTTATTCTAAGTAGAGGAATTCCCAATGTCTGGATAGATTTAGTTTAGGTTGTGTTGTGTTGTTTCCATAGCTTTGTTGGACTGTCACTCAGGAGAGTTCAATGTTAAGTCTCTGGTTTCTTTATCTTTTAAAGATTTGAACACTATAATAGGAAACACAAAACTATCACAGCACTGTCCCCCATCTATGGTGATGGATTATTGTTTGTCCACTATTCTACCTGTCTTTTTGCTTCTGGCATGTCTTTGTGGAGATTATATCTCCAATCTTATTGACTCTGGATTTAACCATGTGAACTGCTTTATCCACAGCAATGCTAGTGGAAGCAACATTGAGCTGAGACAAAATTTTAGGACTGATCACCCTTCTTGGGACTTTCACCCTCTACCTTGCAAAAAACACCCTAGGCATCTCTTGCTCTTTTAGCCTGGATCCTGGGATATGGGATACTTGGAGTAGATCTGAACCTGATGGACTGCATTCTGGGGCCTCAATATGAGTGTGCCAAGTTATAACTCACCCAAAAACCTATGATAGAAGCCACTGAGCTCATTTTAGCATTATGTATGAAGGAATCACTCTTCTACAACATAGCCATAAAAACCATTTTGTAGATATAGAAGTTCAGACGTGGAAAGATCTACCAAACTTAAGGTTTTTAAAGGTTACATAAGAGTATTCATGGTGTGCTGTCATTTCCGCAAAGGAAAAAGACAAGGGAAGTGAACTGTGTATAAAAGTACAAATGTATATGTCGATGTACAAAGAAGAGCTTGACACATGCCCTCCAATTACTAATGATAGTTGAGTTCACTTTTCAGATGGAATGGGTTAATAAAGTATATCCCTAGATTACTGGATTTGAGGCTTGTCAAAATAAGCAGTCATATAAATCCAATATAAATAACATTTTGTTGGAATAAAAGATAAAGGAACATATTGGGATGCTTCAGTCTAAGGAGAGTTAAAAGAATTAATTTTTCAATTCTCTTAAGTTGCTCAAGGGAGCTACCCTTAGCTTGGTAGTGATGTTATACTATGGCCATCTTATTTAAGATAATTATAGAATAAACAGAGTTCCAGGTGCATTCTTCGAAAACTTTTTCATACCCCCAACTACATTACTCTGAATTTCTCTAATATCATTTTTGAATTATTGTTGACATTGCTATATTCAAGTGGCCATCTAATTATAATCTGTATTATGGGCAAAATTTTTTTGCAAACTACAAATCCCTTTTTATTATATGCTCCACAGTGCAGTTTTCTTTCGTTTAGAAGGATGACCAGACTATTAGTTTGTTAACTCTGTTATTTGTGATAGCAGGAGAGGATTTTGCATGACAGGACTAGGCCAGAGGTGTGGAAAGGGGAGTAGAGGGCACTTTTATGTTATTGTAGGTTTACATATTTACATGTGACTTACAGAAGCCTAAGAGAGTTCTTCCAGAACCATCAACCTCTGATCTATGATTCCAACACTGTCCTCATATAATGCAAAGTAAGCTCTCTTCCTTAAATCTTTGCATTCCCCAAAATATGTTTGAAAATGCTGCAAACTCTATGACCTCTCTTGAGTTTTTATTTGGAATATTAGCGTATTAAAACATATGTAAAAAGAGTAAGGAAACAATTTAATCTACATTTCTGAAACCAATAGAGGAGGCATATATTCATTCCTAAAATGCAGCTACTCATCTAATATCTCCAGAAGAGTGTTCCTTCAGAAATACCATACTGGGTTTGTCCTACTATCTCTTTGTAATAGTGTTCCTTCAAGAAACGGTGTCATGCCATTACAGATCTCCAATATTTAACTTTTCTTCCCTGTGGTTACATAGAGTTTGGTTATTTTCAAATCTCTTTAGTTCTTGCCATCAGAGCTTGCTGCTACAGTTGGATAGTTCAATCCCTATGTGTGGATGTTACTAGTCAAAACCCAGAGAATAATCTATTTACAAAGATTTGAGTGCAACAGTATTTGTGTTTGGGGGTGGAGATGAGCAGAGGAGAGGAGAGGACGATGGAGTAGCAGATCTACCCTAACATCTTTCTTATGAAGAGCATCTAATCTAATGTTGTTTTGCATCTACCCATACATCGGAATAGGGAGCAAAATAGAAGCTACATGGACACAGATCCAGCCCTGTCAATCCCAATCCGTTTTCTTCCTAAGCAGTTTCCCTGTTATATTTTATATGACAGATTTCTACATGTGATTTTCCGGTGGACAAAAAGGTCATGCTAAAAAGTGTTTGAAAATCACTCTTCTACTTCCATCCCTTTATTTCACAGATAAGCAGACTGAGACACAGAAAACTTATGTGACTAACCATGGGTGACAGAGCTAGTTGATGTTACAGTCAAATGTATTTCTACTACACTGTTGCATATTCTGCTTATAATCTTCCTATTGCTGCCCTTACAAACAGAAGGGGTGTTTGAGGTCTTTCTTATTACAAGTACAGAAGGTGTTCCTTAGAGACCCGATCTCTGCCCTCTTCATTTTAAAGAGGAGAACAAATGGATGTTGAGAAATTGCATGACTGGTAGAGGGGCAGGAAGCCAGGTCATCCGATTCTCATCAAATTCTCCTACACTGGTATATGCTCTGTTTATCCCATAGAGAATGCTCTTAAAAACCATGTACCCCACTATTCCAAGAAATTTCCTTCTAATTTGCTTCCAAATCCAATCTACAGTAAGTTCAGAAGGGAGGCGTGTTATTTTTCTGAACTAATTTCAGAAATCATTAAACTCAGGAAAACATCACAAATCAGGGACCCCCTTTCTGGGGGTATTGGGAATGTTGTAAACAAGGGGTATATTTTATTTTCACAAAGACTGGGGCATGTTACATGTGGTGATTCCACATTGTAGCTTCCTAGTCAACATAGCAAGCAGAGCACCTATAACTCATAAATGAAATAAGATATCAAAAAGGACTTCTGGAGGCCTGTGTGGCTCAGTTGGTTAAGCAAGAGACTCTTGATTGCCTTGAAGGTTATGATCTCCGGGTCAGCGGGGTCAGCACCTACACTGGGTTCCTTGCTTAATGGGAAGTCTACTTCTCTCCCTTTCCCTCTCTCTCTGCCCCTTCCCCGACTCTCACGCTTTGTCACGCACGTTCTCTCTCTCTCTCAAACAAAGAAACAAATAAATAAACAAACCTGTAAAAAACGGATTTCTCGAATGAGTGCATTTTTCATTAGCTACACACAATCACTGCCATTTGGGATGATTGTTAGTGTATTTGAAACCTCTAGAGAGCTAAGTTGAGGTTACTGAGTAAACACAGTGATAGTTTCAACTGAATATACTCAGAATGTCCTCAGAGGTTTCTTTGTTTTGCTGTAAAAGGTGACACAAGGGTCTCAACTTTCAGCAGCGGCTGCTGCTGTGACCATGCCCCTCACCACAGTAGTCAAGCAACGACCCAAAGTGAAGGACAGCTATAAAACCACATCAGTGTCCTCAAACATGTTAATTTTTCAAAACTGCACACTGTGATAAAATGTAAGCATTTAATTATAATAACGTAACAATGAGCTATTTGCCTTGTGGTTTTAAGAATGTGTTGCACCGAGTGAGAAAGAGGAAATCCTTTGTCTTTTTTAATTCTCTTTCGTCCTTAAAAAAATCTATGTAACTGACTTTGAAATAATTTTGAAAAAATCAATGCAACCATCTTTTTGGTGTGTTATGTTTTGGTAACCTCTCTACAAAAGCTGCCCTGGGCATCCTTCACCACTTGCCTGTGTGCATTATCTGTAATTGTCTTTTAATAGACTGAGACTAAATTATTAGAAAAAAATTGCATCTCTAGGGAGTCAGGGTTGTCAGATACTACTGAGTTGTAATACATCAAATGCTCAGGTGTTCAGCTTTATCTCATAGGCTGTTTATTTTCAGGACACACATTAAAAAAAAAAAAGTTTTCAACCTTTCTAACCTGTTCTGATTTCAAATGAGCAGAGTAATGAGCACTAACAATGAGGAGTACAATTGAATTAATGAGTCCTGGACAAGAGCAACATATCACATAAAGGATTTGTGACTTAAAAAAAAAAAAAGATAATGCAAGACTTTATTTTTTTTTCCCTAACCAAGGAGCAAGCATTTTGTTCTCAGAACTAATTAAAAGTTCTCAAGGAAAAAGTTTTCTTTCATAGTCAAGCTTACAATGGCTTCACATTTTTCCAGAAAAAAATATGATATTTTGTAAATGAAAAATTCTGTGATTATCAAAGATCTATTTTTTTGTCCCACTCATATTCTCATGAATGCAGTATAATTGTGGATATGTGATCCATTTCTAAAACAGCTCTGCAAGGCAAAATAATAATAATAATAATAAAGATTTTATATAATAATAAGTAATTATAGATCCAGAATTTTAAAAGAAACTGTTATATTTTTACTTTCAGATGATTTTCCTTTCATTGCAATCCATCCACCTTGATCATCTTTAATCCCTCTGGACATTTTCTACCATTCATGTCAGGTACAAAGACTATTCCTCCTTCATCATATATTAGAGACTCTTCTGTGTTTTTCTATTAAATTTTTCTTTTTAAAAAAAATCTGGGTCTATTATTTATTTCCATGATCAGAATTGCTTCTTTGTCTGTATTCATCAAATGACAACCTTCTTGTCCTTTAAACACAGATCATTATTCAGCCTCTCAATCTTGTAATTTTCTGAGTAGAGAGACAAGGTAACACGATCTTATTTCTGATCTAAATGTAAGTAGTGTATTTCAATCCATGCTCTCTCACTTCGGCTTTTAAAAGTGCTAATATGAAAAGCCTCAATATTCATGTTCTCCGTGAGCCAATAATTCCACTTTTTGGAATTTGGAAATGTGCAAATAGATTTTGTTAAAATTTTGAAGTCTATAACACAGCGTTATTAAATAGGAATCATCAGAAACCAAATGTTCAATAAATAGTCATGATCTAAATAAATTATGATGAGGTGACCCAGTAATTTATAAAATGAAGTAATGAAAATAATTTTAAAATTGTTGAGTTGAAAATGTGTTTTAAATGACTAAAACGCAATGAAAATCTGTTCAGCATTATGCTATTTTTTGTTTTATACACAAGTTTTCAGAACTCTATGTGTTCACAGAGAAAAACTGTATTTTATCATATTTTGTCATTTTTGTTTAATGGGATAAAATAATAATTTTTTTTATTTTCTAAATTTCCTAAATTATTAACAATAAATATATTTGTATGAAAAGAAAAATTGTTCAAAAGTGCATATATTCTCAGTTGGTTTCCTTTTTCTCCTTATGACAAGAGCTTTTATTTTTAATCAAGGCTTACTACTACATAAAGAACTCTTGATGACTTTCATCTTTTTTCTTGCAAAGGACATAAGCAATGTCATGGTGAATATTCCTGTGCATATTAATAATTTTAAGTCTACATTTGGACTTAAAATCTGAGAAACTGCAATGTTCTTAATTTTTATTTTAGTCATGTTTTATCATTATGAGTAAAACCTTATCAAAAGGATTTTCGGATTGTTTTTTAGGCCTACGCACTTAGATAAATGCCCAAAGATCAACTCTGTTTCTCTATCAGATTCTTAGAGGCAAGGACTATGTAACAAATTGCTTTTGTGTTCCTTCTTGTATCCAGGCTTATAGATACTAGTACGTGTTTAATTAAACATATTAAGACTATGATAGATTTGTGCCAGTGTATTTTCATTGCAGAATTACTAGAGAAAACTCATTTATAATGCCCTCACCCTGAATAATCAATTTTTATATTTTAGTTCATTTCTGATACTTTTCTGCTAGAATTCCATGTATAATATATTAAGGATTCTTACAGAGTTTAAAATTTTTTAAACAATAGGGTGTGTTTAATTTTGTGTGGTCGAATCCACTTTTCTATTATTTTTATGGGAACTATTTGGAAATGATTTAACTAAAATTATTTAAATGTGTTATAAATAAAAATTAGGAAAACAACTGAGTGTATGATATTGCACAAAATAATTTACAGTCATTTCTGCTTTGTGACTCCCTTAGGAGCTCGGAATGTTCTGTGAAATTAGGAACCTGAATATAAGAAATCATAGGGATGCCTGGGTGGATCAGTGGTTGAGCATCTGCCTTCAGCTCAGGGCCTGATATCAGAGTTGTGGGATCGAGTCCCACATCGGGCTCCCCACAGGAAGCCTGCTTCTCCTCTCTGCCTATGTCTGTGCCTCTCTCTGTGTCTCTCATGAATAAATAAATAAAATCTTAAAAAAAGAGAGAGATTATTTGTCCCATCAGATTCCTTCCTTCTCCTTGAACATGTGTAAAAAGGAGGCAACCTACTGTTGACCAGACACTTAAATTTGTTCACAGGATAAGGTCTCTTGTCTCTGTAAGCTATTTTAGGTGTTCTCAATGTTATACAATTATAAATGACCTTCACCATTAGGTTGAACATTCAATTAATCAAGTGTTCTCATTTTCCTCAGAACCATTATGCTAGAAAATACATTTAATTCTACCAACAATTTTCCAAACATGTGGAATAATCACACTCATAAAGTACACTTGGGATGTTCTAATCCATACTATCTCAGAAATAGCTGCATGAAAATGAAATGTTAGAATCCAATTTTATATAATACAGGATTTCATGACAGTTTAGCTATAAATAGGTTAGTATCTACCTTATAGAAAATATATGAAATATTTGAACAATGTCAGAATACTTTTTGCTAAGTGATAGGTACATGCTTAGAAAATTAGGCTCAATTTGCTTCAAAATGTTTTCCAAATTAATAATTGAGTTTGATTTTTCAAGCATGTAATTGTCACTTAATAATAACTCTGCACCAGCACACTCTTGGTGCTCTGGCCTTTTGAAAGAGTTAAAACAGTTTCTGAAACTAATTTACTACCACATTATAGTTTATGCCTTGGGAGAAATCTGGATTATCATGTATCCCAATGACTAAGTTATGTATTTCCAGGGCCCATGATGGATAGTTAAGTTTCCTGTCTTTTCCCAGCCAGGCTATATTGAAAGGAATCTATGAGAAAAACCACCAATAAATCAGAAGTTGCTTTTTTTTTTTTATAAATAAAAATGTTTATTGGCCCATTTTTCCATTTCTGATGTAATAAAATCAAATTTTATTATTCTTATATTTTACTTATCTTTGTAAGTAAAATGTATATGAATATCTATTTTGTTGAGAAGTTATATGATACCTGATACAATAACAAAAAGTGTGTAAAAGGTTTCCATACTGATTGTGCATTTCGTTGCAAAGGAAAATTACAGTATAAATTACAGCTAGAGTTATAAAGATACTGCTGCCAATTTCCATTACATTTTGATGGTGGGAGTTCTAATGATGACAGAAACATTTTACCAAATATTGTCTTAACTTTAAAGATTTAAGTAATTTATGTAATTAGCTGATAATATTGAATAGAATATAATACTCAAAACTAAATAGTCTTTATGCCTTGAATAAACTTATAGTTTGCTATTAATTAAGGATAGTTTAAATTCAAAATATATTTCACAGGAAGTATTCTCAGAATATGGTAAAGAGTATTACAGACCTACATTTCTAATTTCTGATTAATCCTTGTTAAAGATTGACCAGAAACCAAGAGCTAAATATGTAAATACCTTTTTAACAGTTTCATTTATAAGTGTAATCATAAAAAAAAAACCCTAAATACCCAGGAAAAGATTTAACCAGATAAATGCATTTAAATAATATCTTTATGAAGAAAGAAAGAGAGACAGAGAGGGAGTTATTTTATCCATCTAGCAGGACCTGGAGCAACATTGTGTTTTATTCTAGGCAGTATAGGAGAAAAAGGAGAACAATTTTCTATACTGTTTCAGGCAGCAGCTTGTCTGTATTTTGATGCCGGAAAGATTTGGATCATATCCAGGCCCCAGAATATGACAGCTACATGACAATGAACAAATTACCTACATTCTCTGAATATTATGCTTCTTCTATACATTGGGAATATCCTATCTTTCTCCCATGTTCCTGGTAGGAAAAAACTGAGCTAGCAGATGCAATGTGCCTAATGGAGTACTTTAGATATGATAAATATTGAATTATAATTAGTCCTCTGCTTTTTTGCCTTTATGTGACTGTGAGCTTTCTGCATTAATCGAGTAAATGCAATTTTATTAGAGAAAATGTGAAAACAAACCAGGATTGATACAAAATGCTAAATATAATAAATGAGATAAGGAAATAAGTAGCATGTAAACATCCACAAGATTTATGATAGAAGGGAGTCACTTCATAGCTAGTAAGGTAGCTGAAGGTAATGTAAACACAGTATATGATAGAAAAAAACTTGACTGTTTATTCTAGGTAAAAAGACCAAGTCACAAATATGTGACCTCTGGGTCTTTAAGTCCATCAACATTGTAACATGTTGGTTACAAGGAATGTGGTTCCTTCTGGCTCCCTATGTACCCTGTCTGAAAAAGTGGAGATAAATCTCATGCGTGCTTTACAGATCAATTAGTGGCTCCAACTGAAAGCAAGTATAATTGCTCTTGTAACTCTCTGATAGCATGTGTGTGTTGGCCACGGACATGTTCCTTCTGTTGGGGCTCTCTTACTCAATTCCGGTCCCCTGTCAGCTATTCTCTGAAAACCTTAAAATACTGAGGGATTAATTCTATGATATTTTTTAAAAACATTCTAAATGAGACTTATAGAATGTTAAAATTTCATGTAAGAAAAGCAAAACATAGAATTAAATAAATAAACACATTTAGAACATTTGGGGCCTCTATATGGCTGGTAGATTTTGAAGAGAAAATACTCTTCATAATCACAAGTATTAGTCGTAAACACAAAAAAACATTTGGGGAAATTTTTTGTAACACAATCAAGGTTTACTACATATCAAACATTTCATTGTCCATAATGAAAAAGGCAAATATCAATCTAAAAATATAAGCAAATGTCTTGGAAAGTCCATTTCATAGAATTGACAATGAATATATTAAATTTTTTTCAACTCAATTAGTTGTAAGATAGAAGTAAAGTACCAGGGCAGCCTGGGTGGCTCAGCAGTTTAGCGCCGCCTTCAGCCTGGGTCCTGATCCTGGAGACCGGGGATCGAGTCCCACATCGGGCTCCCTGCATGGAGCCTGCTTCTCCCTCTGCCTGTGTATCTGCCTCTGTGTGTGTG
The DNA here is from genome assembly GCF_003254725.2 of Canis lupus dingo. NCBI lineage: Eukaryota > Metazoa > Chordata > Mammalia > Carnivora > Canidae > Canis > Canis lupus. Next base: position 40,618,046 of record NC_064258.1, on the reverse strand, counting down.
TGTGTCTCTCATGAACAAATAAATAAAATCTTAAAAAAAAAAAAAAGTAAAGTACCGTTAGGAATGTCAAGTTGGCAAATGCAAGGAATAATGTCAATACCCATTTTAAGGATTGGGCTTCTGGAAAATTCTTAGCACAACCTTTCCATTTGGCAATTTGGGAATAAATCTCAAAAGTCTTAATAATATTTTATGAAGCAATTGTATATCTAGAAATGTATACTAAGGAAATGGTTAAAGTAATATCAAAATATTTAAATATTAAAGTACTCCCCAAAGGTGATTTTTAATTATACAATTTTCAAGTACTTGAAAGTACAAAACAACTGTTGATCAGCTAAACAATTTCCTTGCCATGAAATACTATGCAAGGATTACAAATGATATAATAGAAATTTATTTTGCTATATAAATACTTGATTACAATGTGGTATTAAAAAAGATAAATATATTATTATATTTTATGCTAACTCACAGTATTCTCAACATGTTAGAATGATGATTTCTTGATGGTAGGATCATAATTAGTATTTTTTTCTCTATGTCGCTGTATTTGAATTTTTCTAACATATAAATCATTCATTCTTTTCCTCATTGATTCTACATGTTCTAACATATACCAAATTCTTACCCTTAAGTAGTTTTTATAGTCTCTGTTCTAATTCCTTATATTTCTTATCTATTTCTGAGCAAAGAATATCAGGTAAAGAAAGTCTTCCTTCATTATTTTTTATTTTAAAAATATACCTGAATTGTTTCTGATTCTTTATTATTATTTATTTATTATTTTATTTATTATTAGTTATTCATAGATAACTTTATGGTTACTTCACAAAGTTTTAAGGAGTATAAAATATATGAACCAAGGATTTCATTTCTAATCTTTGTAGAAAAGCATTATAAATACTGGTATATGCAATATTTACTCTCTTCATCTAAGTACATGGACTGCCTCTCTAATAATTAGGTTCCTCTTTGAATAAGTTTTGTAACTTTTATATTTTTTCTATCAATGTTTTTTTAAAAATGTTTAATTAATATTGCTATTGTGAGTGCTATATTTACCTTAAAATTCCTAACTCATCCTTATGGGCAACATATTTGGTTATGTAACATATCTTGAAAAAAAAATGAACAATAGTGCAGGGATGTTTTTATATGTAACTGGAGGAAGGTATTGTGATAATTTAAGTAAATATACTATTTTTTAAATGAAGAATTAAATCTTAGAAAGCTATTTGCCCATAATTATGTATTGTTGACTGCATAATGTCAGTAGATCATAAACATTGCCCTAACGAGTTTTCATAAAATAAATAGAATCATTAATACATAACTAATTCCTAATTGAAAAAGAAAAAAAAATACTCTAATTATATATTCTTCCAATCAAGTGTATTCAATAATTTTTAAAGCAATCCTTGGTAATCAAGCACACTTAAGATATTTATTTTGTTTTGTTAGTCTGAAGTTGGTTATAAAAATGTGAAGAATTATTACTATATCAGTTTTAGTCAGAGAGATGTGTGGCCAGAGGGTGGAGGACCAAAAGTCCAGAAAAAGCAAGAAATGTGTTTGGCTTGCTGGGAAGCCATCAGTTGCTCAGCACAACCGATGAGCTGCCAGGAAGTGTCATAATGAAACATGCCAATGCCTCCCAGAGCCTTAAGCTGCAGACATCTCTTTCATCTAGCTTTCCATGGAATTTTGAATAGACCATTGCAAGACAAATTGTTCCAGCCTTTGTTGTATTTCCTTTTTATTGTTAATGTGGTTGTTACATTTACAGAGAAAAAGACCTTTTATGTAACATAAAGTACTTTTTTTTGTTACTTTCAACTAATGTTTTATTTGTTTTGAAGGCAATTCATCCTAAATTGAATATAGAGAGCCCAGAGTGCAATTGAAGATATAATTTTGTCCAATTGCCAATTAATCAGGAGTTAAAAGCACTTGAGCAGAGAATTGGCCAAACCCTCCAGTCAGAGGAAAGGGGGCACCTTCGTTATCATATAAATGAAGACATTTCCCAATGAAGAAAAGAAGTCAGAAAATAAATAGGCCTTATTGTCACATTACCCAGATCATTTAATTTTGTTTTCTCCTGTTTTACAAAATTTGTCACAGAACAAGTAGATGACATTGGACGTATGTGTGCTGCCCGTAACCTAAGTATCGCCATGATTTAGGGATTCTTCTATAATAAGGTGTATCTTTTCCTTTGATGCTTTGAAAATTCAGGCAGATTCTAACACCTTTCCTCAGTCATAGTCATTGTATTTTAGTCTCCTTACTTACATGGGCTTAAATTCAGCAGAGATGTTATTTCCAAGTTCAAGGAGAAACAGTCTCTGTCAAAATGTGATTTTGCATTTGCATAGAAATAAGTTGATTTTAACAATTGTTCACAAGCACAATAAAAACTTTGGGTAAAGTGAGATGTCATCTTATACTAGGGGATGAATGTGGCCTCAGTCTTATTATAATTCCAAATATGATTCATATTCTGCCTAAAGCAGCAAGTGTCTTGTCTGCCATTAAACTCTGTTCTCATATAATCAAGAAGTGTATCTTTCCAGTGTCATACAAGCTGTAGTGGCTTCACCTGTCTCTTGGGCACTTGGAGTATATTGATGAATTTAAGATTTTTTTTTTTTTGGAAAAAGTCCAAAGTGATGGGATAGGGGTAGAAGGATGAGTATATGTACCAACGTCCTTTGTTTTCAGATAGCATACTATAGATAATATTGCTATTAGTATGTCCACATCTGGTTAAAAGGCCAGCAAAATATGACAGGCATTTCCAGTTGCACACAAATGAAGAGTGATTTTGCTCTCTCATTAAATTAGTACTTACAGTCTCCTTTCTTTATCCTTTCCAAGATTCACCCCCAGTGAACCACGAAGCTCTCTGATGACTATGGGCTATGCGCTGTGTTGTTCTTTCTGCTGCTATTCCACCCCAGCTTCTCTACATCCATTCCACATGGGTTCTTATGGAAGCTGACATTGTGTCTTGCCTTACAGCCTTCTGGGTCTCTTTTCGCCCACCTTGTCTAAAGTAATTTCATTTTACCTGCAGTACAGCAGCTGGTTATGCATCCTTTTGTCATCTATCCTCCACACATTAGCACAAGTTCTATATTTCAAAGGAATAAAAAAATGACTTTACTGCTAATAGAAAGGCTGTATTCCAGGAGTTCATTTGTAGAGAATCTACCTGGAACTTTAAGCTTTTAGAACATGGCTCAGAGCTTACAAAACACTTCTATGTTATTCTTGTTTTTACAAAAATTATCATCATCACCTTCATCATCATCACAGACATATAATAGGACATTTACTTTTTGTTCGAAGACATTGAGCTAAGGACATTACCAGAATTATCTCGTGCAATTTTCTCCCTCATTAAAAAAAAAAAAAAAAAAACTCATAAAAGGTGAGGGAGTAATGATGAGAAAATTTGTAATTAGTGCACATAAGTATCTTTCCTGGAGTCATAAAAAAAACTGGTAAACATGGAGAACAAAACTATGTGCTGAACATCAAGTCATCTTGTGAGTTGTTAGAAATACAAATGAAATTACTATTGGAAGCCAATGTTTTCTTTTTTCTGTACCTAAGTTTTCACCTCTTTAAAATGCAGATAGTATAATACTTTCTCCACAACCTTGTTTAATATTCAAATGAGTTAATACATCTAACATGCTTACAATATTTCCTGGCACATAGTAAACATTAGCTATTCTGCTGATTTACTCTGAAACATATAGCTGCAATGATGCACTTACCTCACAGATCTCCAAAGGAGAACACTAGTCACCAGAATTTTCTCTAAGCAACATATTAATTACTTTTTGTTCATTTATTCAGTTAGTACACATTTTTGAATGTCTTAGATTAATTCAAATTTGGACACAGATTTTTCTTATGAATGTATTTGCTCTCTATATATCTTTATGGTCAGGCTTATTTCCACCATCATTATCCCAACTACACCTACAGAATGGTGCATAATTTTGATAACATTTCATTAAACGAATGACACACTGGCCACGTCAGCAATAATAATTGTCACCTTATAGAAGTCAAAGTATTATTAAAAACTCTATGTGATCATCAAAGTCTTCAGCAGGATTTAAATCAAATTACTTAGTCTAAAGTATCTTTGTTTTGAGAAAGCACATGGCTAAATTATTCTGAGCTTACATTATTCTGATTTATTTTGTTGGAAACAAAGAATGAACCAGATGTAAATGAATTGGAATGGAGAGTAGCTTTAAGATATATCAGAATGTAGCAAAGCTTCCAATTTTGCTCACAAATACCAGTGTTGCTGACAGCATCAAACATTTTGGTAACTAACATTGAATCTAATGTGGATATTTTTGTGGAAGAAAAAGGTACAGTAGCATAGAGAGATTATAAAACATAGCATTTTTTAACGAGTAAGATGACTGCTGTCTCATGGACAAAATAATCTATTCCAACAATTTTACTCTGATATATACCTTTTCTTTATAATAATAAAAGTGGAATGTTAAATAATAAATCATACAGAATAATTTAAGATTAATATGAAAATATCATTTAAAACATTCATTGTAGGGGTGCCTGGGTGGCTCAGTTGGTTGTGTCCAACTCTTGGTTTGATTCTGGTCATGGTCTCCAGGTCATGGGGTGCAACCGTGCATCAGGCTCCACACTGGGAGTGGAGTCTGATTAATATTCTCTGCTTCTCCCTTTCCCCTTACCACTCCATCCACTCATGTGCACCCTTCCTCTCAAATAAATAAATAAAAAATAAAAAAAATATATATATAAAACAGTCACCCAAACCTTCCTCACCAATCATCACTTATTTTTTTTCCAGAGGTACATAACAACATTGAATTACAAAGCAGTGTTATATATGTATATATGTACTTCTATTCTTTTTTTTTAAATTTATTCAAATTTGATTAATTAACATATAATGTATTATTGATTTCAGAGGTAGAAGTCAGTAATACCTCAGTCTTACATAACACTCAGTGCTCATCACATCGCATAACCTCCTTAATGCCCATCACCCAGTTACCCCATCCCCCCCACACCCCCAGTACCCTACCCTCCAGTGACCCTCAGTTTATTTCCTATGATTAGAAATCTTTTATGGTTTGTCTCCCTCTCTGATTTTATCTTGTTTTATCTTTTCCTCTCTTCCCCATGAGTGAGATCTTGGATGGAACTAGAGCATATTATGCTAAGGGAAATAAGTCAATCAGAGAAAGACAATTATCACTTAATTTTTAAGTAACTCATGTATTAACCTTCATACTTTAAATAAATAATTATTTGCAATAAAAGAATATTGCCATACTTAGGTTGATGAATAACCCTTTAAATTTCCTTTTTGATGTGTTTCACTCAATAGATTTATGTTTCCGACTTGAAATAAAATTATTTCAAATAATTATGATTAAGAGAAATTTGAGTGGTTTTCGAAAATCCCCAACCACTTTCCCTTAAATATTGCCTCTTTCTTTTGAAACTCTAATAAGGTGGATTTTAGATGCCTTATTTCCAATGTCTATTGGCAGTTTCCACTTCCTTTTCACTTCCACTCCTACTGAATTCTGCTTAATTTCTGCAGATAAATCTTTCTGTTCAATAATTCTCTGTTCAGCTGTGTCTCCTGTTCTATTTAACCTATATACAGAGGCTTTTTTTTTTTTTTTTTTTTTCAGAGGCTTTTTTTAAGTTTTGACAATTACAGTCTTCATTTCTGGAATTTTTTATTATTATTTTATTTTTTATTATTATTTTTTATTATTCTTTTTATATATGTCTGTTCTTTCTTGCTAATCTAGCTGCTACCTCATATGCTTTTATGCAATTATTCTACATAGCAGTTGTTTGTTCTCTTATCCTCAAAATTCCCTTGGGGGCCTGGTCTGTTGTGAAAGTTTGTGTGAACACTCTTGGTGACTTGCCTCCCAAATTCTCAGTGATAGTTGTGAATTCATGTTTGCTTGTTCTCAATCTGGGTGAGTAGTGAGGAGCTATATTGGAAATGTCCTCTTCAAGAAAAGTTTTATGCTCATTTGTGCTAGAAGTCAGGGTACTGCAAGTCAAATTATTTGAAGAAGGATACTAGCAGCACTTTATTCTTTGATTCAAGTGCCTTCCCATAATATGGACTCTAAGGTTAGTTCCCACTTCAGTCTCTTGGCCAAGGCTCAGTGTTTGTGTTGGAGCACTGCAATCAGCATTTGTGATCAGACTATCTTTGCTCTCTAGCTTTCTTATTGCTGACCACTACCAAATCAAGTTTGGGTTCATAGTTGGTTTCTTACTTTATTTGTCTTTGGGTGAGGTCCCTGGAGATTTTCCTATGTCTCTAAGAATGAGGGCAAATGAAGGATTTCCTCATCTCCATTTGTTAGATAGCAGAATCTTCCCACAAAATCACACCTTATTGGTTTAGATCAATTAATCCCCTGTGAGCCATTGAACACTATATTCTAATGAGTGACTGTATCAAAAAGGTAAGTCCTACTGCAAGACCAAATTCTTCATGCCTTTTCTTGCCTGGATCTCTCTTTCCCTTTGCCCCATTCACCCATATCCCTTATAGCTGAGACTCTGTAAGTCATGGCAACACACTATGGACAGGTTATCAATAATCATGATAAAGCAATATTTCTGTTTAGACCTATTCCACTGGCCCACTTTTTCTTGGAATTAGGTTTCCAAAAGTATTGTAGTCTAAGCTAGATGTGCTGACATTAGCATAATGTCACAATATCACTTGTATGTTACACAAAACACATTTACCTACCAAAAAAAATATATACAAGCCATGTATTTATTTTTGGAACAGAGAAATGCTTGAACTTTTGCTTAGATAATGCCCTACTTCCATCAACATATGCAGCAAGGATGAAGGGATTTCTAGAAATCTCATGTACCTATTTAAGAAAATTAAATTTATTTTTTTAAGATTTTATTTATTTATTCATGAGAGACATAGAGAGAAAGAGAGAGAGAGAGAGGCAGAGACACAGGCAGAGAGAGAAGCAGGTTCCATGCAGGGAGCCTGATGTAGGACCCAATCCCGGGTCTCCAAGATCACGCCCTGGAATGAAGGTGGTGCTAAACCGCTGAGCCACCCAGCTGCCTGGAAAATTAAATTTAGACTTAATAATGATGTCATATTGGTTTCATGTTTAATCATATACATACTGAGTTTTTTCTTTTTTTTCTTTTTTTCATTTTTTGTGGCCTAACAGGAAAAAAAAAAAAAAGCAACCAGTAAAGTGAAAAGACAGCCCCATCAAAATTACCTAAGAGAAAAGCAGTTATTTATGAATCTCTGTAGAGATTTTCAGAATCCTCCTTCCTTTTCTTAATTTTCCAAAATTCTAAGTACATTAGTTTTGTAAACTGCATCACATCTTGGTAAAATAAAGAGTTTAATAAAAAGAGACATGATACATTTCTCTGAGGAATGGTAACAAATGGGATATAAGTTAAATCTATATGAGAATAAAATAATGAAATAAATGCCTCTCAGAATAATGAAATGAAAAATAAGTATTTTTGTAAGACTTCATAACAGTATTAAGTAAGAAAGTAAAGAACCATCTTTGAATAAATTCATACTCTTTTAAAACAACATCCACGATACAGAGAGAATACATCCAACTTCCAGTCTCAAATAGCATTCCAGGACCTAAACTTACAGAGACATCTTTTAAAACACATTCATATTTCCATTGGATATTTTTCATAGTGTAACTCACCCTACAGCATTTCATATTACTCTCCATAGGACCAAAAGGTACAACTGAGAGAATAATATAGTTTCACTTCTTTCCCTAGAAAGTTTGGTACCTTTTACCAAGGTTGCATTTCCTCCCATGACTGGTGATCTTATAGAATAATAGTAACTACCATGAGGAGACAGAAACAATTATGGTGCTCTTAAAGCCAGGAAAGCCAAAGTACATTTCATTCTTTCATTTTCATGGAGTTTATGACCTGCAGATGTAAGTGTACTTAATCATATGGATGGACTTTAGTGCTGTTGAAGTGGATGGTAAATCACACGCAGGGGGAATACAAAGAAAATCATGAAAGATAGGGGCTTGAGAAACTTGAAATTGAGACATCAGATAAAGAGTGAACTTGGAAAGGAGACAAGAAGAGAGAACCAGAATTTTTTACAAAACCCTGGAGAATGTAGTGTCGCAGGAATCAACGAAAGTGGAAGAAGTGTTAAATTGTGTGAAGTATTATAAAATTACAAATAGTCTTGACTGTAATGTTTGACTAGGGATTGGCTGTTTATAGGCCATGTGTAACATTGACAGGAGGCATTTAGGTGAATGGTGAGTATGGAAGCCAAGTAGGAGTGAACTGCAGAGGGAAATGGAGGTGGGAAAGTAGAATGTGTGCCAGGGTATGCAACTCTTGAGAAATCTGAGTCTCACTTAAAGCAGTGAAACAGCATGACAAAAAAGAATGCAGAGTTAAGAAGAGCTAATTTCATTAATACAGTAAACAAATAACAGTTAGGTGTCTTTTCTTCCAGGCTGTTGTCCGGGTAGTGAGAATATACAACTGAACAAAATGGAGAAAGCCTGTTTTCACATGTAGTTTATATTTCAGTGATGGGAGACAGACAATAACTAGGTAAGTGAATAAAATATGTAATATCTGGTGATGAGAGATAAAGAGAAAAACAAAGAGAATTGGAGAAGACTGTTAGGAAATGATGATTGAGACTAGAGAAATGTCTCACTGAGAATGTGGCTTTTAAGTCAAGATCTGAAGGAAATGATAGAGCTACCTTGCGGATGTTGAAGTAGAGCATCACAGTCAGAAGAAAGTTCACATACACAGTCCCTGGAGATTGAGTAAAAGCAGCTAGTGTGCCCGAGTGGAGGGGAGAGTAAGAAGCGAGGTCAGACAGATACTGAGGCACAGAACACGCATAATGCCAGCAGTCCAGTGAGTCACCATGGATTTGTCTTTTACTTTGTGACAGGGAGACAATGAAGAAGTGACACGTCAGGACTTACTTATATTTGAACAGAATCCCTGGGACTGTGGTATCATGAATACTCTTCTGAGGCAGGGACAGAAGTCAGAGTGAGATAGGTGGGACCGTCTCAGCAACTGAAGAGAGAAAGCATGGTGCCAAGACTAAAAAGTGCTAGATGGGTTGGTGAGAAGTGATAGAATTCTGGATCTATTTTTAAGATGTCTCTAACAGAGTTTGCTGATAGAATGGATGATGCTTCTTAGGGAAAAGGAGTCAAAGGTGGACGCTAGGTGTTTACCCTCAGAATTGGAAAGAACTGGGTCATCATAAAATAACTTGTGGATGGTCGAGAGGAGAGCAGATATGGAAAGGATTAGGTAATAGCTGGAGCTCAGGGTTTGTTCAATTGAAGATGACTGTCAGACAACCATGGGAAGACATTGATTTGACTATTATTGGAGATGAAAGCCTGAAGTTCAGGGGAAATGAGAGCTGGGGTATGAGTTTAGGAGTTCTTAGGTTGTATATGACATTTGAAACAAAGATTAGATGGTCATGTAGGGAGTAAGCTCAGATAGAAAAGGAAATAAGTCCGTAACTGAGGCCAGGATTATACAGAACTGAGAGGTTAACACATGAAAAGGAAGTAGCAAGTGAATATGAATAGGAATAACCAAAAAGGTAGGAGGGAAGTCAGGTGATAATATGTTGTGAAGGAAGTGTGTCGAAAGGGACAAAAAGGGGGCACCTGGCCAACTCAGTTGGTTGAGCAAGCAACTTTTGATGTCTGGGTTGTGAATTCGAGTCCCATATTGGATATAGAGATTACTTTTAAAAAATTTTAAACAATTTTTAAAGGGCAGAAAGAATTAATGATATTAAATGCTGCATTGAATGAAATGGCGACTAAAAAATGACAATGGCTTCAATGCCTCAGATTTTACCTTCATCCTTGAGAAGAGCAGAGGTCGCCAAAGTGCAAATTCAAATCCTATAGTGCTGTAAGCAGAAGAGATTGGCTTTAAAAAAATCTGTCATCATCAAACATTCACAAGTTCTTAAAACAATGGATAAAATTGGATATTACTAATAAAAATAAAACATGATAAACTCATAGGTAAACAATTTCTCATTATTTTATAAATGTGGAGATGAATGTATACTCTATCCCTGTACTTCCCCTCTAGGTATACACTCCAGGGAAATGTTTACAAATGTGACCAGTAAACATATACAAGAACTTTTGTAACTGCCTATTCTTAATAGTCCCAAACTGGAAACAATGCAAATGCTCATTGAAAGAAGAGTAATTTAAAAAAAAAAAAATTGAGGGTAAATTTACACAAAGAAACAATGATCATCAGAGAATGAATGAATTAGTTAGAAGAAAAAATATATATGATTCTTAGGATGATACTATAAGGGAAAAAAAGCAAATCTCAGACTAGTTTCTCTTTAAATATATTTAACAAATTTATAAAGTAAAAAGTATAAACTTTAAGGTTGTAAAATTACAAATAAAGCAATGAAGTTATAAATACAAAATTCATGATGAGGTTTTCACCAAGGGAAAAGAGGTTATTGGAACTGGAAAAGCACATATAGAAAATTTGAAAGATAATGTTCTATTTCTGAACCTGCATAGTGAGTATGTACATACTTATGACTGTTCTAGCTAACATCCTCCACACATGTTACAAACATCAATGTGTATCCACTCAATATTTTTAAAGGAAAATAAGTCTTTAATAATGTATTAATTGCAATTATCCATAAAATAGATATAATTTAGGTATAGGTCAATTACCTATATTATGTAATCTCATAATTTCATGTAGTTAAAATTCTACATTAATCTATGTAAATGTTTTTGTCACTATCCACCCCATTAGATAATACACTCCACAAGATCCAAAGCTGTGCTTTTTAACCCTCTCTTTATCATATGCATAGCATTTCGTAGACTTTAAACAAATATTGCTACATATACATATTGCATATATATCTTACAGTATATATATTATATATAAATGAATGAAAATACTAACTTGTGCAATATACTTGTCCTAAAATTCCTCCTAATTTCTGACTCTGTATAGTATTTTAGGGCTTAAAAATTAAATTGTTTGCTTTACTACAATATGACCTTCATCTCTCCATAACAACTATGTAGTTCAAATATATGTAGAAGTTTTTATAGATCCTGCTGTGCAAAGCAATATACTTGCTTTGGATATATCCATCCATTTACTCATTGATTCAACAGTTCTTTGCCAACTTGCTATGATATGGAGGTCTGGGCTAGGCATGCCTGTGATGCAGCATTGAACCATGCAGGCAATGGCTCTCCCTTCCTGAAGCTCATTTTAAAGGAGAAGAGATAAAAAAATAAGTAAATTGATGGGAAAATTTCAATAAGTATTCAATGTGGTAGAAAAAAAATCATTAAGGCAGTGGGACCAAAGGAGCCTGAGAAGCCAAGGGTGAGAGGACCTCTTCTGGCTGGGTTGTCAGAAATGCCTACTTTGAGATAAGACCTGAGTGAAGAAAAGGAAACAGCCATGCAAAGACAGAGAAATACAGCTCAGAGAGAAGAGCTACAAAAAATGTGGTAAGAATTAGCTTGGCAAATTCAAGGAACAGTAAAAGGCCATATGGCTAGAGCAGTCTTAGCGACAAGAATCAAGGCAAGGGTGGTAGGAACAGAATGGACTGTGTAGGGTTTACAGACCTGAATGAAAATTAGGAAGATATTCTAATTGCAATGAGATGCCTTCCACCAAAGCCATTTGGTAGGAAAATGAATATGCAGAAGGGAATAAGGGCACAAGAGAAAAAAAGTACTAGGGTCATATTTTTGGGAAAAGAGTATCAGAGTGGCAATAAACATTGGTTTGCTAGGGATTATCCTGTTTTATCCATGTTTTCCCAGAAAAATTATTGATATTTCCCATGCTGGATAATCAATTTTCCTTTTTTTTTCTGTTATCAGTCCACTTATTGGCTAAACTTTGTAAAATATTTGTTAAAAACCTTGACAACACAAAATATTTTCCTTTCATTCTCTTTTGCAAAAGATGGAGAATAATTTTGATTAGAATGAATTAGGTCTCACTCCACCTGGATATAAAAATGATACTTTGTACTCGACCTCTTTCCCTGTGCTACTCCAGTGTTAGGATTTTATGAATTATATTATTTCACATTAGGTTGAGACTTATGAGACAGTTCATAACCTGCTTCAAGGAATTATCCAAATGGGCTATAAATCATCTTTATTATCCTCACAGTTGCTGCTGAATTGTTTAGATAGGAAAAAAGTATCAGACTCTTTTATTAGGTTGGACAAAAGTGGAAAAGCAATAAAATGCCCAGAAAAGGACCACAGAGGAGCAATAAAGTTGTGATAAAAATGACTAGGATTTTGTTATTCATATTTGCTGTTTGGCATCCGGCGCTTAGAAACAGACAAGGGGGCCTTATTTTACAGACGATAAATTATTCAAAACCACTGGGTTGTAAAAGTTAAACCGTGACGTGCTAAGTGTTCTTTCTTTTCTGTTTCTTCTCTTCCTTACTTTCCTTCACTACCGCGCAGCTATGGCTTTCACTATTTAAAATGGAATCTGAAAAGGAAAAGCATGAAGTAGCCTACTTCCACCAGAGCAATGAAAGGCAACAGAATTGTAGGCATTAAAATCTAGAGTATTTAAAAGTCTCAGAAATCCAATCCAATTGAAATTTTCTAGGAACCAAGCCACATACTTGCTCTTGGCAATTTTAGATGTTTTGCTATTTACATCTCCACTGCAGTCAGAGTAACATAACTTTTCTTCTGAGTTTTTAATATTGTATTTTTATTGTTATAGTCTAAAATATAAAACTTATAGATGTAGGGTCTAAAACACAAGTTATGTGGAAATAAACTGTGAACATAGTTGTAAGCACAAGAGGATATTATAAATATCACACTCAGCTTGCACATCCCACAAATAACTCCTGGATTTTGCAGGGAAATAATTGTTCTATCCCCATTTTCAATCCATTGGAACCATCATTTACCCCCTGAGAAGGCACATCTTCGGAACTCTCATTTGGGTTCTGGGATCGCTTTACTATTTGGAAATTAACTGACTGTGAATGATTATTTTTGGAGGAGTCAATCTGAAGTTGGTGTTATCTTTCTAAAACATTTCTTTTCCAATCAGGTCATTGCTCTCATCTAAAAGAAAATTAAACATCAGTAATATCCAGTTACCCCCAAGATAAACCTCTTACTTTGTTGCATATAATAAAATATCATTTCACAGACCAGTCATTCTACCCTTTAACTTCAGCTGCTATCCCCAATCAACAAGTTCAGTCACATGCACCTTGCGTACTTCACACTTTTGCTTTTTATTTCTTTTCTGATGCTTTAATTTTAAGACCAATGTAAATGTCCTCCTTTCTTTGAAGCCTTCTATGACTGTGAGCCCCAGGGAAGAGTGACTATCGCTCCCTGCCATTTTCCACAGCACCAAAATTCAGGGAGGTAGCACTAGCTTTCCTTGAGCGCTATGTCTGGATTGATGGCATCAGCTTTGTAACAGCATCAATCACCAGGACCACGCTGTGTGGAGTAGACACTGTTTCTGCCACCCTAGTGTTAGAGCCGTTGAGATTCAGACAATGAGTATTCAAAAAGTTGAACAGAACTATCAGAAGAGGGAGCCATGATTCACCATTATCAGTTTCCACTAATTCCGTGCCCTACATGGTTTCCATTATGTGGTTTTACCTATCCTACTTTATTATGGTTCTTTTTACCATCAGCTCAGTGGACTCACTTAACACTTGTGGCTGCAAAGAAAGGCCCACATACTTATGTCTGAAATATTCAAAGTTCTAAATTATCTCCAAAGTCCAGCATGCGTTTTATCCCAGGGCTCTGCAGCCCACTCAGCCAGCATCACTCTTGTCCCTCCTAGGCTAAAGCTAAAAGGACTGAGGTCTCTCACCCCTTGCCTTGCTCCGGCCCAACAGCCTGTGAACCTCAGAGCCCCCAAGATCTGCTGGGGCACAGCTGGTGAAAGGTGGGTGGGCCTGGACCAGATCGGCCTGAATCAGAACAGAAGGGTGGGGATGGCAAGGTTTCCCTCCCTCTAAACTGAAAGGTATAGGTGGGAGCCCCTCATGCCTGGGCCTGACAGTGGCACTGCCCTCAGCTAGACACTGCAAGGAATGGGCTTTATTCATCTTTTCACAGTCCCTGGAAAAATTGGGGACTAAATGATTATTTGCTAAATGAATTTTAATGAGGTAAAATATGTTTTCTATTTTAATCATCATTAACAGAAAAGTTGTATTATCCTCAGGGACACATACATAGCAGATGTATAATTTCGGAGAAGTGCAACAGTCAATTAAAAATTCACATGCTGCTATCTCTGATTCATAGGCCTTGTAAGTTAATGGTGTATTTGGGTCATCTTCTTCCTCTTTTTTCTGTTTTCTTTTGTAAGTTTTACCAGTATGAATGTTAACCGGCAGTGCTCAAATCACAATTCCACATCTCCAGAAATGTTCATTACTCATGCAACCCAAAGAGAGATATAAGATTAATGTGCCTTTAAACACTGTCAATTTTTAAACATACAGTTCCACAGACTTTTTACGCTTATCCATTGCAACCCAGGAATTCATTCATTTCTTCATTTAACAAAATGCTGAGCACCTAGTATGTGCTAACCACGGAGAGAACAGCACTGAATATTCAGCTTTCCAGCTGATCTCTATCATTACATTTTTCCCTCTTGCAATCCATTCTTCTCAGAGCAGCCAAGACGGGATTTTAGAAACATAAATCAGGAAATACCATTGCTATATTTAAGTCCCCCAATGGCATCCTAATGTGCTAATCCAGGCTCTTGGCCAACACTTTCTAGATCCTTCCTGATCTAGGGTCCTTTTTTGCTCTGTGCTTGGTTTGTTACCATTTATTCATTCACCACTCTACAGGACACTCTGTTCTTTTCACTCTTTAATACAACAAGCCTACCTCAGGGCCTTTGTATATGAGGTTCCTCAGCCTGCAGACTCTTGTCCCAAACTGTCACAGAACCCCAGGTCCCTACCATAGAGTCACCTCCTCAGAGACTTATTTTCTGATCCACACACTGCAAGTCATTCTCCATGGCACCTAGGGCACTCAGTAACAAGTCCTGTGTTCTGCATAGCAATTATGCATATATGACAGTATCTCACTTATTTCTAAGTAATTTTATGTGAATGCCTTGTAGTTTCTTCTACATCTTCCTTATTTCTTTTTTTTTTAAGATTGTATTTATTTATTCGTGAGAGACACAGAGAGAGAGGTAGAGACATAGGCGAAGGGAGAAGCAGACTCCCTGCGGGGAGCCTGATTTGGAACTCGATTCCAGGACCCTGGGATCACAACTTGGCCAAAGGCAGGTGCTCAACCACTGAGCCAGGAGCCCCAACACCTTATTTATTTTTAATTCTAGACAAGGTAACGTGTGGCCATGGAGGTATGAAATCTAGTATTGAACTTGCTTAATAAATAGAAGTTGAGTTGAAATCTTCACATTGAAATGAGATTAAGGATGCATTTTACAAAAATATGTTATGATTCTACTGCCAAAACGTCAGGAAATGGCATGTTATATCGTTAAGTGATTTCAGCCTTACTTTCTAATTTAAGTTATCTTGAATATGGGGTTCTTTTTTTCCTTGTAATTCCTTTGTTTTGATGTATTTGTCTTGAAGGTTAAATGCTTGTTTAGTACTACTTGGAGATATATATATATATATATATATATATATATATATATATATATATTTTTTTTTTTAAATTAAGGGTGCAACTCAATGTACATTTGAAATATCATTACCTAACTTTCAAAATGTAAAGCAGCTGACTGAAGATCTCTAGTATACATTTAATGTTATCTGTTATGGTTTATTAAGAAGATATATCCTGAGGGAAGGTGGCAGAAATACTCAAAGACACATAATGTGCTAAGAGTGTAAAAGCGAAAATAGTTTTAACTGGTTTTCTCAGGAGGATGTTACATTTTGAATTTAGCTGCCCCTGGCTATGTACTTTTTTTCTTTATGTTTGTAATCTGTAACTTATGGAATGCTGTGTTGCTTTTTTCTCAAAATAGTTTGAGTAGGTACTTCCAAGTAATTAGTCATGGATGGTCCTATCTAATCATGTTTCTGGATTTTCTTTTTGAATACTGACCTATACATCTCAAAAAATACATAAAAAGTAAAATAACTACTCAAAACTACCAAAATATTTGGCAGCTTCATTTTTGAAAACCATTCATGTATGAGAACTGATGAAAGGGTTTTTTTTAAACCAGATATCATTTAAAACTTCCAGGTAAATTTCTGTATTGGCTCTGTTCAGGAGTTAGGGCTGCAGCAACAAGGAACCACAAACTGGACAGCTTTAACACGTAAGAGTTGTGGTCTCACAACCCTGGAGGCTAAAAGTCCAAAATCAAGGGATTGGTAGGATTGAGTCCTTCTGCAAGGAAAGGATCTGCCCCAGACTCCTTTCCGTGGCTTTCAGATGGCTGTTTTCTGCCTTATATCTTCTCTTTATGCATTTCTGTCTTCAAATTTTCCTTCTACTAAGGAAACCAGCCCACTCTAGCATTTAACTTGAAGATTTCTGTGAGGACTGTATCTCCAATGAGATGAGTAACTCACATTTTGAGTTACTGGGGATTGGGATTTAATATGTGAACTTTGAGCCTACCCAGTTTACCTTATAATTATAGCCTATTGCAAAGTCCTTGTTTTTTAACATCAACTGATTTTTCTTAGGTTAATAATAGGATCTGCTATTTTAAATATATTTCGAGTTAATTCATAGTTTATTCCTTCCATAGCTTCAATATGAAATTAGAAACAAAATTCCTGCTAACACATTGATTCTCTCAATGGTCCTTTATGGGAAGAATATTTGTTGAAGAACTTTTTTTCCACTAGCAGTATGTCATGAGAAAAATTACGTGTCAATAAGGGTACATACACATACAGACATATACATATATACATATAGGGATACATGTAGATATATATTTTGTTTTAACAATTGCTTAATATATATACACACACCTATAGGCATGAATATATACATAAAGATATATAATGTTAATTGAATAATTATTTTTGTTATGTTAACTATGAAAGTATTAATAAATATGGAATAATCTGTATAATGAAGAGAGTTTAATAATAATAAATTATTTATATGTTCTACACACACTTAAAAAAGTAGATTGGGGATTCCCTGGGTGGCGCAGTGGTTTGGCGCCTGCCTTTGGCCCAGGGCGCGATCCTGGAGACCCGGGATCGAATCCCACATCGGGCTCCCGGTGCATGGAGCCTGCTTCTCTCTCTGCCTGTGTCTCTGCCTCTCTCTCTCTCTGTGACTATCATAAATAAATAAAAAAATAAAAAAATAAAAAATAAAAAAATAAAAAAGTAGATTGGGGCACATGGAAGGCTCAGTCAGTGAAACGTCTGCCTTCGGCTCAGGTCATGCCCCAGGGTCCTGGGATCAAGCCCTGCATCAGGCTCCCCGCTCAGTGAGGAGTCTGCTTCTTCCTCCGCCTCTGCTCCTCCCCTCCACTCCTGCTCTCTCTCTCTCTCTCTCTCAAATAAATCTTCTAAAAAATAGATTATTTATAATCATCAAAACTTGGAAACAACTAAGATGTCCTTTAAGTTGGATGTATAAACAACTATGGTACATTTATACAGTGGAATATTATTCAATGATAAAAACAAGTGAGCTATTAAGATACAAAAAAGACATGCAGGAACTATAAATACATACTGCTAAGTGAAAGAAGTCAATCTGAACAGACTACATGAAGTATGATTCTAACCATAGAACATCCTGGAAAAGGCAAATATAGAAAGAGTAAAAAGATCAATGGTTACCAGGAGGAACAAGGAGAAATAAATAGATGAAAGAGAGAGGATTATTAGGGCAGTAAAACTATTCTGTATGACACTGTAATAATGGATATATGTCACTGTACATTGTCAAAACTCAGAACTATGAAACAAAGAATGAACCCTAATGTAAACTATGAGGACTTCAGTTATTGTATCAGTATTGGCTAATCAATTATAACAAATATACCACATTCATACAAGATGCAAATAATAAGAGTAACTGGGAGACAGGAGCATAGTGAGTGGCTTAATGGGAACTCTCTGTACTCTCAGCTCAATATTCTGTAAACCTAAAAATTGTTCTAAATAAAACAATCCAGTAATTTTAAAAAAGTGTATCACCAGCAAAAATACGCTTAAATGGATTAAAGGCTTAAATATAAGACCTGAACCATAAAATTCCTAGAAGAAAACTTGGGCAATGAGCTCTTTGACATTGGTCTTAGTCACATTTCTTTGGACCAGTCTCCTCAGGCAAGGTTAACAAAAGCTAAAATGAACAGCAAAAACAAAACCAAAAACCATCAAGAAAACAAAAAGGCGAGGGGAGGGGCAAGATGGCGGAAGAGCAGGGTCTCCAAATCACCTGTCCCCACCAAATTACCTAGAAAACCTTCAAATTTTCCTGAAAATCTATGAATTGGGCCTGAGATTTAAAGAGAGACCAGCTGGAACGCTACAGTGAGAAGAGTTCGCGCTTCTATCAAGGTAGGAAGACGGGGAAAAAGAAGTAAAGAAACAAAAGGCCTCCGAGGGGGAGGGGCCCCGCGAGGAGCCGGGCTGAGGCCGGGGCGAGTGTCCCCAGGACAGGAGAGCCCCGTCCCGGAGGAGCAGGAGCTGCACCGACCTTCCCGGGCGGAAAGGGGCTCGCGGGGAGTTGGAGCAGGACCCAGGAGGGCGGGGATGCCCTCGGGCTCCCGGGGACAGTAACAGCAACTGCGCGCCCAGGAGAGTGCGCCGAGCTCCCTAAGGGCTGCAGCGCGCACGGCGGGACCCGGCGGGACCCGGAGCAGCTCGGAGGGGGGAGGGGGCGGCTCCGCGGAGGGGGCTGCGGGGCGGGAGCAGCTCGGGGGGCTCGGGCGGAGGAAGAGGCTGCGCGGAGGGGGCTGCGGGGCGGGAGCGCGAATCCAACAGCGCAGGCCCCAGAGACCAGGGCGCCGGGACACAGCCCAGGATCCCGCCTCCCCCGGGACAGGCAGAGGCCGGGAGGGCCCAGGACAGCGAGGACGCTCCTGCCCCGAGCTGAGCAGATCAGCAGCCCCGCCCTGGAGCCTCCAGGCCCTGCAGACGGAGAGCTCAGGAGTTACTGCGGGGGCTGAATCCAGGGCTCCAGAGCTGCCCCGCCACTGGGGCTGTTCCTCCTGGGCCCTCACGGGGTAAACAACCCCCACTGAGCCCTGCACCAGGCGGGGGCACAGCAGCTCCCCCAACTGCTAACACCTGAAAATCAGCACAACAGGCCCCTCCCCCAGAAGACCAGGAGACGGACAAGTTCCAGGGGAAGTCAAGGGACTTAAAGTACACAGACTGAAGATACTCCCCCGTGGTTTTTTGTTTTGTTTTGTTTTGTTTTGTTTCGTTTCGTTTCGCTTTGCTTTTTGATTTGTTTCCTTCCCCCACCGTTTTTTTCCCCTTTCTTTCTTTTTCTTTCTCTTTTTCTTCCTTTTTTTTCTTCCTTTTTTATTTTCTTCTTTTTCTCTTTTCTTTCCTTCTTTCTCTGCTCTCTTTTTCTCCTTTTCCCAATACAACTTGCTTTTGGCCACTCTGCACTGAGCAAAATGACTAGAAGGAAAACCTCACCTCAAAAGAAAGAATCAGAAACAGTCCTCTCTCCCACAGAGTTACAAAATCTGGATTACAATTCAATGTCAGAAAGCCAATTCAGAAGCACAATTATACAGCTACTGGTGGCTCTAGAAAAAAGCCTAAAGGACTCAAGAGACTTCATGACTGCAGAATTTAGATCCAATCAGGCAGAAATTAAAAATCAATTGAATGAGATGCAATCCAAACTAGAAGTCCTAACGACGAGGGTTAACAAGGTGGAAGAACGAGTGAGTGACCTAGAAGACAAGTTGATAGCAAAGAGGGAAACTGAGGAAAAAAGAGACAAACAATTAAAAGACCATGAAGATAGATTAAGGGAAATAAACGACAGCCTGAGGAAGAAAAACCTACGTTTAATTGGTGTTCCCGAGGGTGCCAAAAGGGCCAGAGGGCCAAAATATGTATTTGAACAAATTCTAGCTGAAAACTTTCCTAATCGGGGAATGGAAACAGGCATTCAGATCCAGGAAATAGAGATATCCCCCCCTAAAATCAATAAAAACCGTTCAACACCTCGACATTTAATAGTGAAGCTTGCAAATTCCAAAGATAAAGAGAAGATCCTTAAAGCAGCAAGAGACAAGAAATCCCTGACTTTTGTGGGGAGGAGTATTAAGGTAACAGCAGACCTCTCCACAGAGACCTGGCAGGCCAGAAAGGGCTGGCAGGATATATTCAGGGTCCTAAATGAGAAGAACATGCAACCAAGAATACTTTATGCAGCAAGGCTCTCATTCAAAATGGAAGGAGAGATAAAGAGCTTCCAAGACAGGCAGCAACTAAAAAAATATGTGACCTCCAAACCAGCTCTGCAAGAAATTTTAAGGGGGACTCTTAAAATTCCCCTTTAAGAAGAAGTTCAGTGGAACATTCCACAAAAACAAGGACTGAATAGATATCATGAGGACACTAAACTCATATCTCTCAATAGTAACTCTGAATGTGAACGGGCTTAATGACCCCATCAAAAGGCACAGGGTTTCAGACTGGATAAAAAAGCAGGAGCCATCTATTTGCTGTCTACAAGAGACTCATTTTAGACAGAAGGACACCTACAGCCTGAAAATAAAAGGTTGGAGAACCATTTACCATTCGAATGGTCCTCAAAAGAAAGCAGGGGTAGCCATCCTTATATCAGATAAACTAAAATTTACCCCAAAGACTGTAGTGAGAGATGAAGAGGGACACTATATCATACTTAAAGGATCTATTCAACAAGAGGACTTAACAATCCTCAATATATATGCCCCGAATGTGGGAGCTGCCAAATATATAAATCAATTATTAACCAAAGTGAAGAAATACTTAGATAATAATACACTTATACTTGGTGACTTCAATCTAGCTCTTTCTATACTCGATAGGTCTTCTAAGCACAACATCTCCAAAGAAACGAGAGCTTTAAATGATACACTGGACCAGATGGATTTCACAGATATCTACAGAACTTTGCATCCAAACTCAACTGAATACACATTCTTCTCAAGTGCACATGGAACTTTCTCCAGAAGAGACCACATATTGGGTCACAAATCGGGTCTGAACCGATACCAAAAGATTGGGATTGTCCCCTGCATATTCTCAGACCATAATGCCTTGAAATTAGAACTAAATCACAACAAGAAGTTTGGAAGGACCTCAAACACATAGATGTTAAGGACCATCCTGCTAAAAGATGAAAGGGTCAACCAGGAAATTAAGGAAGAATTAAAAAGATTCATGGAAACTAATGAGAATGAAGATACAACCGTTCAAAATCTTTGGGATGCAGCAAAAGCAGTCCTAAGGGGGAAATACATCGCAATACAAGCATCCATTCAAAAACTGGAAAGAACTCAAATACAAAAGCTAACCTTACACATAAAGGAGCTAGAGAAAAAACAGCAAATAGATCCTACACCCAAGAGAAGAAGGGAGTTAATAAAGATTCAAGCAGAACTCAACGAAATCGAGACCAGAAGAACTGTGGAACAGATCAACAGAACCAGGAGTTGGTTCTTTGAAAGAATTAATAAGATAGATAAACCATTAGCCAGCCTTATTAAAAAGAAGAGAGAGAAGACTCAAATTAATAAAATCATGAATGAGAAAGGAGAGATCACTACCAACACCCAAGGAAATACAAACGATTTTAAAAACATATTATGAACAGCTATACGCCAATAAATTAGGCAATCTAGGAGAAATGGACGCATTCCTGGAAAGCCACAAACTACCAAAACTGGAACAGGAAGAAATAGAAAACCTGAACAGGCCAATAACCAGGGAGGAAATTGAAGCAGTCATCAAAAACCTCCCAAGACACAAGAGTCCAGGGCCAGATGGCTTCCCAGGGGAATTTTATCAAACGTTTAAAGAAGAAACCATACCTATTCTCCTAAAGCTGTTCGGAAAGATAGAAAGAGATGGAGTACTTCCAAATTCATTCTATGAGGCCAGCATCACCTTAATTCTAAAACCAGACAAAGACCCCACCAAAAAGGAGAATTACAGACCAATATCCCTGATGAACATGGATGCAAAAATTCTCAACAAGATACTGGCCAATAGGATCCAAAAGTACATTAAGAAAATTATTCACCATGACCAAGTAGGATTTATCCCTGGGACACAAGGCTGGTTCAACACCCGTAAAACAATCAATGTGATTCATATCAGCAAGAGAAAAACCAAGAACCATATAATCCTCTCATTGGATGCAGAGAAAGCATTTGACAAAATACAGCATCCATTTCTGATCAAAACTCTTCAGAGTGTAGGGATAGAGGGAACATTCCTCGACATCTTAAAAGCCATCTATGAAAAGCCCACAGCAAATATCATTCTCAATGGGGAAGCACTGGGAGCCTTTCCCCTAAGATCAGGAACAAGACAGGGATGTCCACTCTCCCCACTGCTATTCAACATAGTACTGGAAGTCCTAGCCTCAGCAATCAGACAACACAAAGACATTAAAGGCATTCAAATTGGCAAAGAAGAAGTCAAACTCTCCCTCTTCGCCGATGACATGATACTCTACATAGAAAACCCAAAAGTCTCCACCCCAAGATTGCTAGAACTCATACAGCAATTCGGTAGCGTGGCAGGATACAAAATCAATGCCCAGAAGTCAGTGGCATTTCTATACACTAACAATGAGACTGAAGAAAGAGAAATTAAGGAGTCAATCCCATTTACAATTGCACCCAAAAGCATAAGATACCTAGGAATAAACCTCACCAAAGATGTAAAGGATCTATACCCTCAAAACTATAGAACACTTCTGAAAGAAATTGAGGAAGACACAAAGAGATGGGAAAATATTCCATGCTCATGGATTGGCAGAATTTATATTGTGAAAATGTCAATGTTACCCAGGGCAATATACACGTTTAATGCAATCCCTATCAAAATACCATGGACTTTCTTCAGAGAGTTAGAATAAATTATTTTAAGATTTGTGTGGAATCAGAAAAGACCCCGAACAGCCAGGGGAATTTTAAAAGAGAAAACCATATCTGGGGGCATCACAATGCCAGATTTCAGGTTGTACTACAAAGCTGTGGTCATCAAGACAGTGTGGTACTGGCACAAAAAAAGACACATAGATCAGTGGAACAGAATAGAGAACCCAGAAGTGGACCCTGAACTTTATGGTCAACTAATATTCGATAAAGGAGGAAAGACTATCCATTGGAAGAAAGACAGTCTCTTCAATAAATGGTGCTGGGAAAATTGGACATCCACATGCAGAAGAATGAAACTAGACCATTTTCTTGCACCATACACAAAGATAAACTCAAAATGGATGAAAGATCTAAATGTGAGACAAGATTCCATCAAAATCCTAGAGAAGAACACAGGCAACACCCTTTTTGAACTCGGCCATAGTAACTTCTTGCAAGATACGTCCACGAAGGCAAAAGAAACAAAAACAAAAATGAACTATTGGGACTTCATCAAGATAAGAAGCTTTTGCACAGCAAAGGATACAGTCAACAAAACTAAAAGACAACCTACAGAATGGGAGAAGATATTTGCAAATGACGTATCAGATAAAGGGCTAGTTTCCAAGATCTATAAAGAACTTCTTAAACTCAACACCAAAGAAACAAACAATCTAATCATGAAATGGGCAAAAGACATGAAGAGAAATCTCACAGAGGAAGACATAGACATGGCCAACATGCACTTGAGAAAATGCTCTGCATCACTTGCCATCAGGGAAATACAAATCAAAACCACAATGAGATACCACTTCACACCCGTGACAATGGGGCAAATTAACAAGGCAGGAAACAACAAATGTTGGAGGGGATGCGGAGAAAAGGGAACCCTCTTACACTGTTGGTGGGAATGTGAACTGGTGCAGCCACTCTGGAAAACTGTGTGGAGGTTCCTCAAAGAGTTAAAAATAGACCTGCCCTATGACCCAGCAATTGCACTGTTGGGGATTTACCCCAAAGATACAGATGCAGTGAAACGCCGGGACACCTGCACCCCGATGTTTATAGCAGCAATGGCCACGATAGCCAAACTGTGGAAGGAGCCTCGGTGTCCATCGAAAGATGAGTGGATAAAGAATATGTGGTTTATGTATACAATGGAATATTACTCGGCTATTAGAAATGACAAATACCCACCATTTGCTTCAACGTGGATGGAACTGGAGGGTATTATGCTGAGTGAAGTAAGTCAGTCGGAGAAGGACAAACATTATATGTTCTCATTCATTTGGGGAATATAAATAATAGTGAAAGGGAATATAAGGGAAGGGAGAAGAAATGTGTGGGAAATATCAGAAAGGGAGACAGAACGTAAAGACTGCTAACTCTGGGAAACGAACTAGGGGTGGTAGAAGGGGAGGAGGGCGGGGGGTGGGAGTGAATGGGTGATGGGCACTGGGGGTTATTCTGTATGTTAGTAAATTGAACACCAATAAAAAATAAATTAAAAAAAAAAGAAAACAAAAAGGCAATGTACTGAATGGAAGAAGATATCTACAAATCATCCATCTAATAAAGGGTTAATATTCAAAAATATATAAAGAACTTACATAAATGTATGTACTAAAAAAAAAGCCCCAAAGAACAATCTGATTAGAAAATGAGAAGAGGAATCGAATTTTTTCCAAAGAAGATGTACAGTGGCCAACAGACACAAAAAGATGCTCGACATCACTCATCATCAAGGAAAGGCAAATCAAACCCACAATGAGATACCTGTCAGAATGGCTAGTATCAAAAAGATGAAAAATAAGAAGTGCTGGTGGAAATATGGAGAAAAGAGAACCCTTTTGCATTCTTAATGGCAATGTAAATTAGTGCAAACATTGTGGAAAACAACATGAAGTTTCTTCAAAAAATTAAAAATAGTAATACCATATGATCTAGTAATTCTGGATACTTATCTGAAGAAAATAAAACACCAATTTGAAGAAATATATGTACCCCTGTATTTATTGCAGCATTATTTATATGGAAGTACATAAGTGTCCATCAATAGATGAATAGGTAAAGATATAATTATATATACTGCATGTGTGAATGTGTGGAATGTAGTGTTATTCAGTAACAAATAAGAATGAGATTTTGCCCTTTGTAGGAACATGGATGTAGAGGGTATTATGCTAAGTGGCATAAGTCAAACAGAGAAAAACAAATCTGTAGAATCTTATATGTAGAATTTAAAACAAAACAACAACATACAAAATAAAACTAAAACAGAATCATAGATATAGGAAAAAAACTGTTGGTTACCAAAGAGAGGGGTTAGAGAGTAGGTAAGATAGGTGAGGGATTAAGAGGTATAATCTTCCAGTTATAAAATAAAGAAGTCATGAGAATGTAATGTACAGCATAGGAAATATAGTCAATAATATTGTAATGACTCTATGGTGACAGATGGTAACTACCATTATCATAGAAATCATTTCATAATTATAAAGATATTGAATCACTATAATGTATACCTGAAACTAATAGAATATTGCATATCAGTTATACTTCCATTTTTATTTTTTATACTTCAATTTTTAAAAAGTTCTTTTATGTTATCCGAGATCCCAGGCTCAAGCTTTTCCTGGTATCTTCCAAAATAAAATTAATAGTTTTTTTCAGTTTTTGAATTTTCATAAATGGAATCTAATTATGTTCATCTATGTATTCATTAGAATCAACATTTTATTGCTCAACATATTCCTGAAATTTGTTTATGCTAATAAGCTCTTGCGTATTCATCTTCTCTTCCTTTAGTAAGCCATTAAGTCAGTAGACCTAATTTAGTTATTCATTCTACTATAGATATATATTTGGAATTTTGTTATTGTTGTTAGTTTTTGCCATGAAGAACAATGCTACTATTAGTCATCTTATGCGTACTTTTCCTAGATGGCAACTTATCTTTATATTTTCCTAACAGTGTCTTTCAAAAAGCAAATGTTTCTAATTTTGATGAAGTCCACTTTAATAATTTGTTATTTTATGAATCACACTTTTGTTGTCACATCTAAAAAAACTTTGCCACCCCCAAAATATTAGCAAACTAATTCAGCAACCTTATGACAAATAAAATAAATTATTAAGAAAAATGTTTGACTTACCCTAGGATTGCAAGTTTGTTTGCCAAGAAAAAATTAATCAAACTAGTTAATCAAATTAAAAATTAAACTGATAAATCATATTATTTTCTCAGTAGACCCAAACTAACAGCATCTGATACCATTCAAAGCATTTATGAGGGCAGCCCTGGTGGCTCAGCGATTTAGCACCGCCCTTCAGCCCAGGGTGTATCCTGGAGACCCAGGATTGAGTCCCACGTCAGTCTCCCAGCATGGAGCCTGTTTCTCCCTCTGCCTGTGTCTCTGCCTCTCTCTCTTTCTCTCTCTCTCTCTGATGAATAAATAAATAAAATCTTTTAAAAAAAAGCATTTATGATAAAGACTGTTAGCAAACTAGATGCAGAGTTGAATCTCCTTCATTTTATCAAAATATCTACCAAAGACTCAGAGAAAATATAATTGTTAAATGTTAAAAGCATTCCCCTTAATATCAAGAACAAATAAGGATGCCTCCTACAAATACTTATATTCAATACTGTACTTGTAGACATTGATGGCCCCCAAAACAGGAATAATGTATATATTCTAAATTATTTTAAAGGTAACAAAATTGTCATTATCCACAAGTAATAAGTTCTCTTGTGTAGAAAATCCAAAGAGAGGGGCGCCTGTGTGTTGCAGTTGGTTGAGCATCAAACTCTTGGTATCATCATCGTCTCAGAATCTGATCTCAAAGTCATGAGATTGAGTCCCCTGTTGAGCTCTGCACTCAGCACAAAGTCTGCTTAGGGTTCTCTCCCTCTGCCCTCCAGCTTGTGCTCTCTTTCTCTCTAAAATAAATAAATCTAGAAAGGAAGGAAGGAAGGAAGGAAGGAAGGAAGGAAGGAAGGAAGGAAGGAAGGAAGGAAGGAAGGAAGGGAGGAAGGAAACCCAAAGAGATAGAATCAACAAGAGATTGTTGAATATAAATTCAGAATATGAAAATTAATTTCATTTTTATACACAGAGCATATAATTATAAATGCTGCACTAATGATTTTATTTATGGTAGAAAAAACTCTGACATGTTAGGAATGAATCTAATGAGATATACATAATCAGCTATAGATAAAATGAAACCTTGAGTTAAAGTTACTAAATACTTATTTAATATTAATTCTAAATAAATGGAGAAACATACAATAGTTATGGGTAGAAAAGCATAGCATCTTTAATTCACAAAGAGATCCTTAGATTTAATAAGATTCTAATTAAAGTACTAATAGACATTTTTGGTAGCATGTATTTCTAAAATTTGTATCAGTAAGTCAAGAGCCAAGAAAAGCTATGATATTCTTAAACATGAATGAAATTCAAAATAATTATGCTGAGTAAAAGAAGCCTTAAAATAAGAGCATATAGTATATAACTTCATTTTTATAAAATTCTAGAAAATGTTAGTCAAATTTAGTGACAGAGAGCAGATCACTGTTGCCTGGTAACCAGAGAGAGAGTATGGAAAAGGGCAGAAGGGAGGGATTGCCAAGAGGCATGAGGACATTCTGAAAGATGATGGATATATTCTTTATCCTCATTGTGATGATAGTTTCATGCTGTGTACAGGTCGAACATACCACATTTTATAGTTTAGACTTTTCTAACTTATTATATGTCAATAATGCCTCATGAACATTGTTAGAATAACTAATCATATTTTTTATATTTTTTTCTTATCTTGTCTTTGGCCACTTTCTGTACAAGATGAGTGGTTGTGGAGATATGCAAAATTTTAAAAAGACACAGTAAAGATGCAGCCTACAATCATCTTCAGAAACTTGAAAAGTGACTAATAGCCTTTATGTTTTTGACAAGACCATCAGAAACTAAAAGCAACTAAAGAGACCTACCTGCTTAGTGGGGCCTAAGTGGAACCTGGCCATAGCCAGCAGGTGGATTGCATTGACTGTTGCCTCTAGCTTTGTGTCTATATCAGTGGGTCTTGACTGGAACCAATTCTCATTCTTGTTTTCGATTCGCATGTCTAGTAATTAAATTCTAACTTTTTTAAAAAGATTTTATTTATTTATTCATGGGAGACACAGAGAGAGAGAGAGAGAGAGAGAGAGAGAGAGAGAGAGGCAGAGACACAGGCAGAGGGAGAAGCAGACCCCATGCAGGGACCCCGATGCAGGATTCGATCCAGGGACTCCAGCATCATGCCCTGAGCCAAAGGCAGGTGCTAAACTGCTGAGCCACCCAGGGATCCCCAAATCCCAACTTTCTAAAATAATTATCACAGAGGGGGCACCTGGGTGGTTCAGTCAGTTAAGCGTCTGACTCTAGATTTCAGCTCAGGTCATGATCCCAGGGCCATGGGATTGAGCCCCCCATTGGGCTCTGCACAGAGTCTGCTTGTCCCTTTCCCTCTGCTTCTTCACCTGCTCTCTCTCTCTCTTTTATTTCTAAAATAAATAAATAAAATCTTTAAAAAAAAGAACTATCACAGAAAATATTTTTTCAGTTTGGATCCTCTGCTTACATATTATCTGATTGTAGAAACAAGTTTACCATAGGTGCAATATTAAAATGGCCCAAGGAGCATCATATACAATGGGCTTATCATATATCTCTCCATCCATAAAGAAGTGGATTGATTACAAATTAGAATAGGTAGTTAAAATACCTACTTAAAACCCAGGGTAACTAAAGACTGAAGAAATGGCTTGCACAGTTGGATGAATATGTGTTAAAACTTAATATGCATGGAAATAAAGAGGGATCATTATTGACTTGATTGTTGAAATATTGTAAGGAAGATAAGAAAGAGGGGATAGCAGATGCACAAGAATTTATGTAAGCTTCTTTCCTATTTTTTTTCTATCTGCTGATCCTGTAGTACCAAGATCTGGATAGTATTTATGGGTTCTAAATGAAGGATTGGGCTACTAAATATTAGTCATGGCACTTCCTCAAAATTTTACTATCCCAATTCTTAAGGGGGTGATGGGTTGGGTTGTTTCCCTCACCTGGTTAAACTAGGATCAATGGTTTCTGCCTCCTATTCAGGAAATGAGGTAATCCTATAAATTTGTGCTTGAGCCAGATTAACAAGAGTCACATTGCTGCCAGCTCAATGGGCCAATACTTTGATGGAAACTGATGGCGTTCCTCAGAAGCTCTAGGTGAAAAATAATGATAAATGGAAAGAAAGGGTAATGATTGATTTTGGAAAAGCAACCAGTAAATGATCATTCAAAAAAGGAAAAGCTTAGGGGTGCCTGGGTGGCTCAGTTGGTTAAGTATTGTCCCTTAATCTCAGTTCAGGTCATGATCTCAGGGTTGTGAAGTCAAGTTCCCACCCTTCTACCCCCATGGGCCCTACCTCACACCCACCAGTCAGTTCTATGCTAGGTGTGGAGCCCACTTAAGGTTTTCTCTCTCTCCCTCTCCATCTGCCTCTCCCCGACCTTGCTCACTCTTATGTACTCTCTCAAAAAAAAAAAAAAATGATACAGGAAAAACCTATATCAATTTAGTGCCTCAGAGGCTGAGAATAAGAGAATGATGTTATCTCTTATTAGTCTAAAAACAGTTGACTGAACCAGTAATGAAATATATATAATAAAACATTCTAATATAAAATACATTAGAAACTAATATATTAATATTATGTTTGTGATTAAACAATGAGAATAAAAGCCAAAGTTCTATTTTTTTAAAAAAATAGAATGATGTTATCTCTTAGCTTTATTTACTGATAGCCCTTAAGTAAGCTAACTACTTACAAAAATCACTTCATTTGTTTCAAGCTGAAGCTCTACAATGGGCCTCAGCTGATTTAAGAGGCATTTAATCTGGAGTCATATATATGTTAAGTGTCAATGACACTAACAATACTTTGTGATTAGATACTTGGAATAATTCCAATGTTGCTTCATCTGCCCAAGGGCAATGGCCTATGATCATGGCCACAGAAGCACAAGGAATGATTTTATGAGAGATTTATGGTCCTTCTAGCTTATGAAAATTCATAATTGGACAGTGTAATTTGCATGGATGCTCTCAAACTACCAACTTCCACTCACAAACAAAATTCATATATACTGAATTCTGCAGTTAGTTGGAATTGGAAATCTTTTAAAATTGATAGGAATTTTACCAGTGAGGAAAAATGAGCATTACTTAAAGAGAACCCAGTACACCCTGATTGCATGTAACAATATGCCCTTTAAAGATTTAGAATCCAAAATTAGCTGAAATTTCACTTTTGATTTATACCCTAATCCATGACATTTCTCATAAGGGCAAGGGCTGATTTCATTGGAAAGGCTAAGTAAATGCTATTATATTTAAAACTAATTTTCTAATAATCTTCTAACTCCTAATGCAACTGCCTTTTATCATAATATTGGTGTAATTGGTACAACTAAATTGGATTGATAATAATGGTATTAATGGTGAAATATAATGAAAGACTGAATTAAAACCTCCACAGAATGTTCTTCTGTCAGAAGCCGGTTAGATAGAGGAACAACTATATTTAGTTAATAATTAAATAATTGTTACTTAGCTAATATTTTGATACCACTTCCAAAGTTCAAATTTTGGTGATGAAATCAGGTTAAAAGTTGTCAAGTTTTATAGGATTACATACGTGTTTGGGTTGGGTTGGAATATTTGGAAATGGAAACGTTTCTTTGAAGCAATATACTTTTCATGAAATGATGCATTTTGGTGGTTGTTCTTTGCTTTTTATGTCTTTTAAATGGTGCAAAAGATACAGAAATATGATAATGAACAGTTTGTAATTTAAAAAATTTGAACATGAGTTGGAAGTGGAGAATGTATAAGATAACGTTATCATACAGATGGACTGGGACAATTCTATGCTCATCTTTGGAAATGCCCAGAATTCTGGTACTACCCCTTTGCCAAGAGTATGATGGATGTGCTAAGTAGGATAAGATGTGCTAACTAGTGATTGATGGTGTGCTGTTTAAAGTTCAGAACAATCCTTGACACACAAAGGCCTAGCCTTTTTGTATCATTCGGGATATAGGGAATGAGGGATTACACCTGGTTTCGCAAATTTTACAGTGTGGCTTGGCTACATACCCAGCAGGGCAGAAGGATCCGTTGGAAACTTTTATTGAGGCTTTTCTGAAGCTAAAAGTCCTAAGGCATGTCTTGTGTTTCATAACATGGAGATGAAACACATTCTGTGTGCTCAAAAGAGGGCCCTGTGGGGCTGCACCTAAAAATCTCTCCAATTCCAATGCTACTTGCACTCTTTCTCCTCTTCTACTCTATCCTTTTGCCTTTATTAAGAGCCTTCCATGACTTTGTACGCAGTGAGAAGTCAGTGATCCCCAGCTGGTGTAACCAACACACCTCGCTACAATTTTATCTCTATGAAATTTAGTTTTGTACTATATGCAATTACATCTATTGACATTTTTATGGTTTCTGATTTTATTAATATTGGAAATGGCTAATATAGTTATTTATACCATATTATTTATTGAATGTTTATTATGTGTCAGACATTGTTCTAGATACTTTTAAAGACATTAATTCATTGGTCCTCAAGGCAACATTGCATTCAGGTTAAAAAAATCATTTATTATTTGCTTTTAATATTAATGAAATGCTAAAGTCCTGGGATGCTGGTTCTCCTCGAAGTCTTATTACTTAAGGCATGAACCAAAGCCATTGAACCCTAAGCATTATGTGCTTCCTCCTCCTTCTTTGATGCCTAATATAGTTTGATGATATCAACATTATCAACCCAAAATCATTTAAAAATATTTGTATATAGTTTTCTCCTGTTCTCGTCTCATATTCAATTATTTGCCTTTTCTTAAACATTTTTTTTTATTTTCTATCACTACCTTATTTTGCTTTTGTCTTTCGATCCACACAGAAAGACATTTTTTATTCTGTAATGTCCTTTTATTTAATTCTGCTTATTAGTTAGTACTGTTTCCTCTACAAAGCAGTCTGAGCCCAGTGTCTCTATTAAATGTTCCAGTGACAAACTCCTAGGGTACCCCTATGCTATAGGACTCTTACTGCTAGATTTTTAAGCTTCTTCTTTTTTTTTTTTTTTTTTTTTTTGCTAATGTTCATATATTTTCCCTAGTGTGTATTTTAACCCCAAAATGTTACTTTTTGGTCAGGGCCCAACAAAATTTGGGACCTATTAGTTGTGCAATAAATATGTATTAGCTAAATAAGTGTGCCAAGGTTTCTATTTTTGTTGCAGCAATTCTGTCCTTTTGATAAGTTTTTGCTGTTTACCTTTTTTCTTTTTATTTTTTTTTTTGCTGTTTACCTTTATTATTTACTTTCCCCAGTTTCCATTCAATCAAATAAAACCACTAATTTACTTCACTTTTCCTTTATGAAGACGCCAACTACTGAGCCATCAATATTCACTTTACTTTTTTATTGTAACAAATATGATATGCAATAATATATAAAAATAATTATTCTAGTATTTTAAGCAAAATATAGCAGAACATAAATTGATATTTGGTATGTGTTAAAATTTGAATTTTTCTTAAGAGGAAAAAAAAAAAAACAGATTCCACGGGTCCCACTTTGGAGGGAATGCTGTTTTATGTTCTGTTGTGAACTCTGAGACACATCTCTTTTAGCTCATTCCAAGAATAGGCACTTCGAATTTCCTGAAGAATATTAAAAATTACCTATTCTTTAAGAAAGGTAAAATGAGAATCTTAGTGAATATGATTAGGTTCATTTATTAAGTATCTTGACTTAGAATGCTAGGTCCTAGGTTAATAAGTTAAAGATAACTTTGGATGAGGCTTAATCAATCAGGAAGCTAAAGCGACTGATCTGGTTTATGAGTCAGTAAGCCAGTGAGATTTTACACCCTGCTACCTTATGTAACATTCTTACAGTAGATGGGCCATTTAACATGGAGTGGTCCCAGTTTGGAGTAGGATGCAGTTCTTAGGTCAGTACATGCATTCTATGGATAGAACTCAATCCTACTCTGCTGACTTTGACTCTAATGGAAGCCACAGACTGGCTGAGAGCACAGCCAAGTCATGTCCAAGGGGAGTCATTAACATTGCACTTATCATCCTTCTCATTTGGGCCAATAGGAAAAAATACTTAGTTGATAAAGAGTTTCCTGCCTATTCCAGGTGGGAGAATAGTGCTACCTCTTATTCTTTGTACTTATGGTCGATAGACTCTTGTTCTCTTTTCTTTCTTTCTTTGTGTTTTAATCTTGATTGTTCTTTATTAACTATAACTATTGGCGGCCATCTTTAGCATTTAGTAGCTTTATTTTTTAATATTTCTTGCTTTTTAAAATTCCTCATACTCTCTTTTCCTAAGACTTAGTGTTGATCCCTAAAGCAATGAAGTTTCTCTGGACACATACATCTAGATTTTTCTAAGCTGTATCAGGACGCTTGTCCTCTCTTATGAGATGGAGACAGTCATACCAGTAGATATGAGATCTAGCAGCACTGAAACTACTGCCCTCCATAAATAGAGGATTCCATGATACTGCTTAACTTTCATTTGCAGAAATTCCATTTTAGAGCTGGCTTATTTTTTCCTATGATCCCAAGTGCTTTTGTTCTAATTACTTCTCCTTGAAACATTTCTAAAGTTTGGGATTTTACTGGCTTTATCTTTCAGCTCACTTCTACCCCTCTGTCAGTGTACATCTCTTTGAGAGCACTCTCTCTCCTTGCCAGAAGTCAGACTCATTCTCCCTTTGCAACTCATCTACCCACATCGTTCCCTGCTACCTTATCAAAACATGTGAAAAAAAAAAAAAAAACATGTAGCCACACGTTTGTTGTGAATAATGCTGTAATGAACATAGGGATGCATATATATTTTCAGATTAGTGTCCTTATATTCTTTGAATAAGCATCCCCAAGTGGAATTGCTAGATCATATGGTCTATCTATTTTTAATTTTTTGAGGCAGCTCCATAAAATTTTCCATAGTGGTTACACCATTTCACCTTTTCACCAACAGTGTATGGATGTTCCCTTCCTTCTTCATCCTCTCCAACAAGTGTTAATACTTGCCCTTTGAGAGTAGCCATTCAGATAGATAAAATGCAGTGTCTCATTATGCTTTTGGTTTGCATTTCCATAATAGTGTTGCTAAACATCTTTCCATGTGTCTGTTGGCTATCAGTATATCTTTGGAAAAATGTATATTCAGATCCTCTGCCCATTTTATAAATGGATTGTTTACTGTTGAGTTGCATGAGTCCTTTATATATTTTGAGTATTAACCCTTATCCAGTGTATGATTTGCAAATATCTTCTCCCATTCAGTAGGTTGCCTTTTCATTTTATAAATGGTTTCCTTCACTGTGAAGACGCTTTTTAGTGTGATGAGTTTGATATAATCACATTTATTTATTGTTTAATTTTGTTTTCCTTGTCTTTAGAACCAGATCCATAAACACAACACTAAGACAAAAGTCAGGTTACTTACCTTCTTGTTTTCTTTTAGGAATATTATGGTTTCAGGTCTTACATATAAGTTTTTAATCCATGTCAAGTTAATTTTTGTGTATAATGTGAGATAGTAGTCTAGCTTTATTCTTTTGCATGTGGCTGTACAATTTTCCCAGCACCATTTATTGAGGAGCCTGTCCTTTCTCCATTATATGTTCTTGGCTCCTTTATCATAAATTAATTGTCCATTTATATGTAGATTTATTTCTGGGCTCTCAGTTCTGTTCAGTTGATCTGTGTGTGGGTTTTTATGCCAATATCATACTTGTTTTACTACAATACGTGTGTAGTATAGTTTGAAATCAAGGAGTGTAATATCCCCAGCTTTGTTCTTTCTCAGGATTTCTCTGGGTATTTGGTATCTTATCTGATTCCACACAAATTTTATGATCCTTTGTTCTAGTTCTATGGAAAATGCCTGTGGGATTTGTGTAGGTACTGCTTGGAATCTGTAGATGGGTGTAGACATTTTAACAATATTAAATTTTTTAATCCATGAGCATGGAATATCCTCCCATTTGTTTGTGTCTTCTCAAGTTTCTTCCATCAGTATCATAGTTTTCAGTGCCACTCTCTGCTGGCCTGCAAAGTTTCTGTGAAAAGCCTGCTGATAGCTTCTTCATGAGGTTTCCCTTGTATACAACATTGTTTTTCTCTTACTGCTTTTAAGATTCTATCTTTATCTTTGGCTTTTACCATTTTAATTATAATGTATCTTGGTATGGAGCCCTATAGGTTCATCTTATTTGTAACTCGATGGGCTTCCTGGACCTGGATGTCTGTTTCCTTCCCCAGACCATGGAAATTTTCTGCTATTATTTTTTCAACTATGTTTTCTGGCCCTTTATCCTTTCTTCTGTAGTCTCTATAATGTGAATGTTATTTGTTGATATTGTTCCAAAGGTCCATTAAGGTATCCTCACTTTTTAAAATTGTTTTTATTTTGCTGTTTTGTCTGAATGAATTCCATTGTTTTGTTTTCCAACTCACTGATCCTTTCTTCTGCTTCACTCAGCTTGTTGTGGAACACCATTATTGTATCTTCCAGTTCAGTTATCATATTCTTGAAGTCTGTAACTTCCCTTTGGTACTTTCTAATATTTTCTATCTCTTTGTTGAATTCTCCCTTCTCCAAAGTTCAATGAGCATATTTATAAAAATTATTTTGAACTTTTTATCAGGTAGATTGCTTATCTCTGTTTAATTAAAGTCTTTGTATGAGGTTTTGTCTTATTCTTTCATTTGGAATATATTGCTCTGTCTCCTGATTTTGTCTCTTTGTGCTGATTTCTATGTATTAGGCAAATCAGTTAGCTCTCCCAGTCTTGAAGGAATGCCTTGTGTAGGAGATGTCTCATGGTGTTCAAAGTGCTATGTCTTAGACACTCAACAGTAGTTCCTTTGTGATTCCTCACATGCCTTCTTCTTTGTTGAGATTGTGGCTACAGCGTTGGTTTGGGATAGGTTCTCACCTGAGGCTGCTGCAGTGCATGATTGCAGCACACAGGAGGACAAAGCTCTTGCCTGGCCTGGCTGATGCATGGCTGTGGCTCAGAGGTGGGCAGAGCCTTCAGTGGGGGCATGCCTTCCAGCACTAACAAGTAAAGTGTTCCAAAATGGCACCTGCCAGCACCAGCATGAGAACATTAGAATGAGATTGCAAAAATGGTGGCCCCCATTGTGTCTGTCCCTGGAGTGCATCACAACAAATCTCTGCCTCACCAACAGATCCTTTAAAACTAGTAAATGGACCTCTTTCACACATGCTCTAGGCACTTTCAAAATGGTGTTTTGGCACTAGGTGCTGGGGCAAATGAATCTTTGTGCAAGCCCTTTAAGAGCAGGTTCTCTGGAATGCCTGTGTGGCTCAGTTGGTTAAACATCTAACTCTTGGTTTTGGTCAGATCATGATCTCAGAGTTGTGAGATAGAGCCCCCATTGGAGCTCTGTGCTGGGTATGGAGCATGCTTATGATTCTCTCTCTCCCTCTGCTCCTCCCCTCTACCCCCCCAAAAAAGAAAAATAAAATAAAAATTTGAAAAGAGCAGGTTCTCCATTCCCTATAGTTTCATGGTTTTACTGGATATAACCTCCACTGGTTTACAAAGCCAAACATTTTGGAGGCTCATCTCTTCTATGTAGGATCTAGGAGTTGGGGTGCTTGATGTAGAGAAAAGACTCCTGCTTCTCAAGGAAAAGTTCTGTGTTTTTGAGATCTCTCCTGATTGTGGATTGCTACACCTGGGGTGGTATTTGTTTTATTTTGCAAGATTATGTCTCTGCCTCTCCTACCCATTTCGATACTGCTCTTTTATTCTTTGTTATGGAGACTCTGTTTATCTGGTTTTCAGATCTTTTGATGAGAGAATTATTCTACATGTAGTTGTAAGTTTATTATGTTCCTGGGGAGAGGTGAATTTAGGATCTTCCTATGCCACCATCTTGAACTTCATTCCTATGATCCTATATTATTTTTCTTAACATAAGCTGTATTTTATTAAAGCTAAAAATCTGAATGAATACTAAGTCTTGAATCAATTGATGAATAATAGAAAATAAAATTATGCTGTAAATTTCCATTCTCATAAAACTATGAAGGAGGAAATCCAGATTCTTCAACTGCCTTGGATCAATTCATTTTTCAATTCAATTTCTCGCACTTACCAATTGCTTATTCTTGATGCTAAAGGGAAGGGAACATATAAAGTATACAATCCAACACAAGATTGTCATTTCCTATGAACATGAAATAAAATTACATTATTAGTCACTTTTGATTCTTTATACTTAGATTATCACATTAATTATTTTCATGCAGAATCAGTCAAACAGCAAATAAGTACTCTAGTAACTATATGAAGACAGATTTTGGTCTAAACAGATTTTATGAAAGTTTTGAAAGGGTTTTTTTTTTTTTTTTTTAATCTTTCTTTACAGAAACTTTAACAGAAATGTTAAAAAAAAAAAGGGGGGGGGGGCAACAAAATGGGAAGGAAACCATTCAGCAAAAGTGGAGCCAGGAAGTCAGGGCAAGACAGTGGAAGAGTAGGATCCCCAAGTCACCTGTCCCCACCAACGTACCTAGATAACTTTCAAATCATCCTGAAAACCTACGAATTCAGCCTGAGATTTAAAGAGAGAACAGTTGGAATGCTACAGTGAGAAGAGTTCACTATTTTATCAAGGTAGGAAGACGGAAATAAATAAAGAAATAAAAAAGCATCCAAAGGGGAGGGGACCCACGAGCACCCAGGCCAAGGCCGGGCAGCGATAGCCCCCAGGACAGGAAAGTGGGAACTTTACCAATCTTCCCAGATGGAAAGGTGCTCGCAGGCACCTCGGGCAGGATCCCAGGAGGGGCAGTGATCAGGCTCCCAGGGGCACTAACAGAGGAACTGCACCCTGAGGGAGAGTGCGCCACACCCCGCAGCGGAGCTCCCTAAAGGGCTGGAGCGCTTGTCCTGCAGGGCCTCGGGAGCGGCTCCTGCCGGGGCTCTGCGCAGGGAGGGGAGGGGGGCGGAGCGGCCACGAGAGCACAATTCCAGTGGTGTAGGCCTTGGAGCCCAAGGCCCCGGGGGACACAGCCCAGGATCCTGGGTTCCTCCTGGGACAGGCGGGCGGGGAGGACCCATGACAGCGAGGATGCTCCTGCTGCAGAGCGGCCCGAGCTTTGTAGGTCAGTGCCCCGCCCCGTGATCATCCAGGCCCCCGGACTGGGAGCTGCGGTAGTTACTGGGGAGCTGACTCCAGAGCTGGAGAGCCGCCTGCTGCCCGTGGTGTTGTCCCTCCTGGTGTCACCTTGTGCCTGAGACTGAGTGGGGCCATCAGGGAGCAGGGGCCTCACAGGATAAACAGCTCCCACTGAGCCACGCACCTGGCAGGGGGTGGGGCAGCTCCCCAGGTGCACACATCCATTTCCAGAAATGGATGCATTTCTGGAAAACTACAAACTACCAAAACTGAGAATCAGCACAGCAGGCCCCTCCCCCAGAAGACCAGCTGGAAGGACAGGGGGAGAACAAGTTCTTGACCAAGCAGCACTGGAAAGCTCCAGGGGAAGTTGAGGGACTTACAGTATATAGAATCAGAGGATACACCTCCTTGGTTATTTTTGTTTGTTTGTTTGTTTGTTTTTCTTTTTTGTTCTTTGTTTCCTCCTGTTTTTCTCTTTTTTTTTCCTTCCTTTTTACAGTACAACTTGTTTTTAGCTACTCTGCACTGAGCAAAATGACTAGAAAGAACTCACCACAAAAGAATCAGAAACAATACTCTCCCACAGAGTTACAGAATTTGGATTACAATTTGATGTCAGAAAGCCAATTTGGAAGCACAATTATAAAGCTAAAAATAAAATAATAATAAAAAATAAGAGCTTTAAATAATACACTGGACCAGATGGATTTCACAGATATTTATAGAACTTTACATCCAAATGCAACTGAATACACATTCTCAAGTGCCCATGGAACTTTCTCCAGAATAGACCACATACTGGGTCACAAATCAGATCTTAACTGATACCAAAAGATTGGGATTGTCCTCTGCATATGTTCAGACCATAAAGCTTTGAAATTAGAACTAAATCACAAGAAGAAATTTGGAAGAAATTCAAACATGTGGAGGTTAAAGACCATCCTGCTAAAAGGTGAAAGGGTCAACCAGGAAATTAGAGAAGAATTAAAAAGATTCATGGAAACTAATGAGAATGAAGATACAACCGTTCAAAATCTTTGGGATACAGCAAAAGCAGTCTTGAGAGGGAAATACATCACAATACAAGCATCTCTCAAAAAACTGGAAAGAACTCAAATCCAAAAGCTAACCTTTCACCTAAAGGAACTGGAGAAAGAACAGCAAATAAAACCTGCACCCAGCAGAAGAAGAGAGTTAATAAAGATTCAAGCAGAACTCAATGAAATAGAGACCAGAAGAACTGTGGAACAGATCAACAAAACCAGGAGTTGGTTCTTTGAAACAATTAGTAAGATAGATAAACCATTAGCCAGGCTTATTAAAAACAAAAGAGAAAAGAAATTAATAAAATCACAAGTAAAAAAGGAGAGATCACCACCCAAACCAAGGAAATACAA
Organism: Canis lupus dingo; assembly: GCF_003254725.2. Lineage (NCBI taxonomy): Eukaryota > Metazoa > Chordata > Mammalia > Carnivora > Canidae > Canis > Canis lupus. The sequence continues at coordinate 40,578,074 of NC_064258.1, read as the reverse complement.
ATGTTTTTAAAAACTTATTATGAGCAGCTATATGCCAATAAATTAGGCAATCTAGAAGAAATGGATGCATTTCTGGAAAACTACAAACTACCAAAACTGTAACAGGAAGAAATAGAAAACCTGAACCGGGGGGAATTAAAGCAGCCATCAAAAACTTCCCAAGGCACAAAAGTACAGGGCCAGATGGCTTCCCAGGGGAATTCTATCAAACATTTAAAGAAGAAACCATATCTATTCTACTAAGGCTGTTCCAAAGGATAGAAAGGGATGGAATACTTCCAAACTTGTTCTATGAGGCTCACATCACCCTGATCCCAAAACCAGACAAAGACCCCACCAAAAAGGAGAATTATATACCAATATCCCTGATGAACACAGATGCAAAAATTCTCAACAAGATACAGCCAACAGTACATTAAGAAGATTATTCACCATGACCAAGTGGGTTTTATCCCCAGGATACAAGGCTGGTTCAACACTTGTAAAGCAATCAACGTGATAGATCATATCAACAAGAGAAAAAACAAGAACCATATGATCCTCTCAATAGATGTAGAGAAAACATTTCACAAGATACATCATCCATTCCTGATCAAACTCCTCAAAGTGTAGAGATAGAAGGAACATTCCTCAGCATCTTAAAACCCATCTACGAAAAGCCCACAGCAAATATCATTCTCAATGGGGAAACACTGGGAGCCTTTCCCTTAAGATCAGGAACACGACAGGGATGTCCACTCTCACCACTGCTATTCAACATAGTACTGGAAGTCCTAGCCTCAGCAATCAGGAAATAAAAAGAAATAAAAGCCATTCAAATTGGCAAAGAAGAAGTCAAACTCTCCCTCTTCACAGATGACATGATACTGTACATAGAAAATCCAAAAGACTCCATCCCAAGATTGCTAGAATTCATACAGCAATTTGGCAGTGTGGTAGGATACAAAATCAATGCCCAGAAATCAGTGGCATTTCTATACACCAACAATGAGACCGAAGAAAGAGAAATTAAGGAGTCAATCCCATTTACAATTACACCCAAAAGCATAAGATACCTAGGAATAAACCTAACCAAAGAGGTAAAGGATCTATACCCTAAAAACCACAGAACACTTCTGAAAGAAATTGAGGAAGACACAAAGAGATGGAAAAATATTCCATGCTCATGGATTGGAAGAATTAATATTGTGAAAATGTCAATGCTACCCAAGGCAATTTACACATTTAATGAAATCCCTATCAAAATACCATGGACTTTTTTCAGAGTTGGAAAAAATCATCTTAAGATTTGTGTGGAATCAGAAAAGGCCCCGAATAGCCAGGGGAATATTAAAAAAAGAAAACCAAAGCTGGAGGCATCACAATGCCAGATTTCAGGTTGTACTACAAAGCTGTGATCATCAAGACAGTCTGATACTGGCAGAAAAACAGACACATAGATCAATGGGACAGAATAGAGAATCCAGAAATGGGCCCTCAACTCTATGGTCAACTAATATTTGACAAAAGAGGAAAGACTATCCACTGGAAAAAAGACAGTCTCTTCAATAAATGGTGCTGGGAAAATTGGACAGCCACATGCAAAGACCATTCTCTTACGCCATACACAAAGAGAAACTCAAAATGGATGAAAGATCTAAATGTGAGCCAAGAATCCATCAAAATCCTAGAGGAGAACACAAGCAACACCCTTTTTGAACTTGGCCACAGCAACTTCTTGCAAGATACATCTATGAAGGCAAGGGAAACAAAAGCAAAAATGAATTACTGGGACTTAATCAAGATAAAAAGCTTCTGCACAGCAAAATAAACAGTCAACAAAACTAAAAGACAACCTACAGAATGGGAGAAGATATTTCCAAATGACATATCAGATAAAGGGCTAGTATCCAAGATCTATAAAGAATTTATTAAACTCAACAGCAAAGAAAGAAACAATCCACAATCATGAAATGGGCAGAAGACATGAACAAAAATCTCACAGAGGAAGACATAGACATGGCCAACAAGCACATGAGAAAATGCTCTGCATCACTTGCCATCAGGGAAATACAAATCAAGACCACAATGATACCACCTCACACCAGTGAGAATGTTGAAAATTAACAAGACAGGAAACAACAAATGTTGGAGAGGATATGGAGAAAGGGGAACCCTCTTGCACTGTTGGTGGGAATGTGAACTGGTGCAGCCGCTCTGGAAAACTGTGTGGAGGTTCCTCAAAGAGTTAAAAATAGACCTGCCCTAGGACCCAGCAATTGCACTGTTGGGGATTTACCCCAAAGATACAGATGCAGTGAAACGCCGGAACATCTGCACCCCAATGTTTCTAGCAGCAATGTCCACAATAGCCAAACTGGAAGGAGCTTCGGTGTCCATCGAAAGATGAATGGATAAAGAAGATGTGGTCTATGTATACAATGGAATATTATTCAGCCATTAGAAATGACGAGTACCCACCATTTGCTTCAATGTGGATGGAACTGGAGGGTGTTATGCTGAGTGAAGTAAGTCAATCGGAGAAGGACAAACATTATATTGTCTCATTCATTTGGGGAATATAAAAAATAGTGAAAGGGAATAAAGGGTAAAGGAGAGAAAAAGAGTGAATATATCAGAGAGGGAGATAGAACATGAGAGACTCCTAACTCTGGGAAACGAACTAGGGGTAGTGGAAAGGGAGGTGGGCTGCGGGTTGGGGTGACTGGGTGATGGTCACTGAGAGGGGCACTTGACGGGATGAGCACTGGGTGTTATGCTATATGTTGGCAAATTGAACTCCAATTAAAAAAAAAAAAAAGTGGAGCCAGGATTGTGCAATAAGGAAATTTTCAACAGGGAGTTATTACTGGGTTAAGGACTTGGCACTAAAGAGCAGGTTTCAAATATATTTAAATATAAAGCAAAGAATAATACCCTACCTCAGTTTCCTTCATTGTCTGCTGAGTTACTTATGGGTTCCACAGTAGGCTCTGCTTTGGATTAAACCATTCATGCTTCCCCAGCACTTCAGCCAGAGGCAATTGTGGAGTTAATCTTACAGATTCTCCTTCCTCAGAAATTATTGTCTTGTGCTTTTTATGTCTAATGTCCAATAATTTTTTTCTTTTTTTCTCATTTATTTGTTTTATTTTTGTTTTTGTTTTCTAAGAGAGAAAATGTGCCCAAGTTTGGGACAGGGAGGGACAGAAGGAGAGGGAGAGAAAAAGTCTTAAGCAGGCACCATGTCCAGCCTGGAACCTGACACTGGTCTCCATCCCACCACCCTGAGATCGTGACCTGGGCCAAAATCAAACATTGGACAGTTAACTGACTGAGCCATACAGACACTCCTGAAAATTGTTTTCATGCATTTTATCTAGTTTTATGGTTGTTTGAGGTAAGAAGAAAAATCTAGTCCCTATTACTCCAACATGACTGGAAGCAGAAGTATTTACTTTTCATCTTAAACAAAAGAAACCAAAACAAGAGAAAATTAGAACTTACATTATATTTTGTGTTCATGTTGAAGCCGGCAGTTTCATTTGGTTCTTGTGTTAAATGATGTATCAGAAGTTATCTTGAGACAAAAGTCTAAGTTTCAAAAAAAAAGTCTAAGTTTCTTAATGCAGGGAGGTTGGTAGTGGCATCATTTCCTTTTCAGAGCATTGAAGTTAATATAACATTTCTAATTAAGCATATCTGGAGTTCTATTATGTAGTTTTAACTAAGTGAATAATCAAATGTTCTAAAAAATTCACCAAGACAAACCACATTTTGAAGATAATTAAAAACCAGAGACTCATTAGAAAACTGTTTAGTTGTCATGTCTACTCTAACAATAGACTATTCATCAACTACATTATGAGGCAAAAACTTTGAAGACCTAATTGAATATGAGAAGTTATAAAAAAATTAAGCTATTGAGCATTCTGAAATACAAAATTCTATTTATTATTATGAAAAAGAAATAAATTGCATTGTGGATGGATTGTATGTTTAAGATATTAGCTAATAATACAGTGAAAACTATATGATTTGCAAAACAATAAAGTATAACAAAAAGACTAATAAAACAGAACAAAAGTCCAGAAGCAGACTCCTACAGAGAAGGTCATTGATTTGTGACATAGGTTACATTGAAGTGCTGTGGGAAGGAAATATCCTTTTAATAAATGGTGTTAGGTTAATTAAATATCTACATGGAAAAGACCAAACCAAATCTCTATTACACAAAATATAAAAAGCAGTTCAAGCTGTATTGTAGATCTAATATTTAAGTGAAATAATAAAGCTTTAGAGGAAAACATAAGAGAATATCTTCAAGACCTTGATGTAGGCAAAGATTTCTTCAAAAAACACAAAGCTAAAGAGAGCTGAGAAAAAGAAAAGTCAACTACCATCCTGAAAAAGGATTTGCTATATGTATTTGGGAAAGGACTCATAAAACTATTGAAAAATCTCCTGTAAATTAAAATGATAAAATATCAACCCATAAAAAATAGACAAAAAAAACAGCATTTCACAGATGAGAATATCCAAAAGCCAATAAACCTATAAAATGTCACTCAATTCATTAATCATCGGACAAAAACAAATTAAAGTCACACATTTAACAGAATGGCTAAAATGGTAAAGGCAGAAAATACCAAATTAAGAAGAGTGAGGAGCACCTGAAAACTAATTTCCTGATAATGTAAATTGGTAAAAATACTTTGAAATATTGCTTATCATTATCTACTAAACCTGAATATTTGCATTCTCTATTATATATAAATTCCATTCCTTCATATTCACCAAAAAATGTTAACATTAACGTATACTTTTATATAGTGGGAACAAACCAAAACACATAGACAATAATGTTCATAGCAACATTATTTATATTAACTCAATATGAAAAACAACCAAAAGTCAATTTATAGTAAAATGGACAGATAAATTTTTACTCATACAACAGAACACATCAAGGAGAACAAATGAACTACACTATTATGCCTCAGTAATTCACAAATAGAATAATGTATGAAAAAATCTAAGCATAAAGAAAAATGCATGAATACATTTATAAAATATTCAAAAACATGCAAAACTAAAATATGGTATTAGAAGCTAAGATTATGGAAATTTATTTTCTCCCAATATTTGCTAAATTCATTATATAAAAAAATACATGTACCTTTGAAACACAATTTATAAACAGATCCAAATGATTTTATCACTAAATGCTGCAGCTAGTTTTTAATTAAAGATTCAAATTATTCATAAAGAACTTATTTGACAGATATCTAAGGATAATTTTAATTATGTCATGAATATATAATCTGTAAGCCTCAGTAAGAAGGCCAATAAATACATCCACAGTAAAAATACATAAAATAAAATTCTTAACTTTGAATTCTAGTCATTCTTTTGAAAGCATTTGATCCATTTTATATTTCCTCCTTCTCTTCCAGCCAAGATTTGAGGTTTTTTTTAAATGCCTCTAATGATTAGCAAAGCAGAAACTGTAAGACAACATATCTATTTCAAAAGTATATAAAGTAAAGGAATCTCTAGGTGACTCAGTCAGTTAAGTGTCTGCCTTCAGCTCAGGTCATAATCTCAGGGTCCTGGGGTGGAGCCCCATGTGGGGCTCCCTGCTCAGTGGGAAGTCTGCTTCTCCCTCTGCCCCTCACCCTGATCTCTCAAATAAATTAAGCATTAAAAAAAATTACATAGAGACTTGTCTACTTTTTTCCAGGTACCCTTTTAAGTGTGACACCATCAGAGGCACCAGGGTGGTGAAGTCAGTGAAGCATCCAACTCTGCTTTAGGCTGGGGTTGTGATCACTGGGTTGTACAATGGGACCCTGCCTTGGTTTCCATCCTGAACTCAGAGTCTCTTTAAGATTCTCTCTCTCAATCTCTCTCTTTCTCTCTCTCTATCTCTCTCTTTCTGCCCCTCCCCCGCCTCACTCTCTCAAATAAATAAATAAATCTTAAAAAAAAAAAAAAGAGTGACACCATCAACAAAACCCTAGAATAGGGAGCAAGGACCTGAGGGCTTTGGGCAAATCTGGGTGTTGCCCAGATTCTGGTTAAAGCCTGCCATAAACTGGATGCTCCAGTAGCAGCCAGAGTAAAGTCAAGGCCCAGACTGCACAATAGTGCACAAGAGGCTATCTGGTGGAAGTTTCAATGATTGTACAATGAAGCATTACTTTTAATAGTACACATCTCTATTTCAAAGAAGCCTAATAGAGTATTGTTCGAACTTAATATTATTTTGTTAATATGTTCATTAGGGTGGAGGAAACAATGGAAGAGAAATAAGTCCTATTTCCACCTCATAGTTTTCCAAAATTATGCCTTGTTATTTTTGATAATAATTTCCTAGACTCATTTGAGTGTCCCAACTGGGATTTAGAATCAGGGGAAATCTTGAATAAATCAGATAGTGAAACACATCTCAGTTTTACTTTAAATTTAGACAACATAAGTCCCTACACATGTTTAGAAATTATAATACATTTCAATAGCAGAAATGAAGCCATATATAATTTTAAAAGCCTCAGATTAAGATGCCTGGTGGCTCAGCGGTTGAGCGTCTGCCTTCGGCTCAGAGTGTGATCTCGGGGTGCAGGGATCGGGTCCCGCATCAGGCTCCCTGCCAGGAACCTGCTTCTCCCTCTGCCTGTGTCTCTGCCTCTCTCTCTGTGTGTCTCTCATGAATAAATAAATATAATCTTTTAAAAACTAAAAGCTTCAGATTTAGTCTATCAAAATGCATTTTCAAATTTTAATAGGGATGTAAGGAATAAGCAGTGAACCAGAGAATTGGATTGAAGAAATGATAAAAAAATTTAGAGTAATGTCTATGATTGAGTGAGGTATGGACAGAAGAACTAACAGCACATTTGTTAGGATTATAACAAAAATCCATTGGAAACTATGGCTAAGAAGTAAAAGTTCACTAGAACTATAGAATGCTAAATTTGAAATCACATTCTTACTCACCTTAAATGTTATACTCAGAAAATGATTGCTTTCTGATAGATCAGAATGGTGGTTTACATACAGTTGTTTATAAAAATGGACACAAACTAGATTTGGGAGAATTTAGTGGCCGTATCATAAGGACATTCATCTATGGAAATAGGAGGTCCAGGCAACCATCCTCAATGGAGATAAATCTAAAAATATTCAGCATTTGCTGTATATGGATGTCAGTCTTTCCCTTGGCATTATAACTGCTGGCAGTTATCAAACTCAATGCTACCATTCCTACCAAGCAGACACAGACCTTTGCAACTTATGCTGACAACCAGCCCAGTGTACTCATTCAGGTTTACAGAAGTGACTGTGCCATGGCCAAGGATAACAACCCGTTTGGCAAGTTTGAACACACAGACACACTTCCTGTACACCATACTGTACCTCAAATGGAAGTCACTTTTGATATTGATCACAGTGACATTCTCAATGTCTCTCCCTTCCAAGAATTGGCTTGCATCCTGTGCATTCAATGTGAAAGCAAGTGTTAAAGATGAAAACTTCAAGATCTCCTTGAGAACAAACAAAAAATTCTTGATATGTGTAATGAAATCATCAAAAGGCTTGATAAGAATCAGACTACAGAGAAGAAAGATTAAAAACATTAGCAGAAAGGGCTGGAGAAAGTTTTCAGTCCCACCACTACCAATCTACCCCAGAGTACAGGAGGCATCTCAGGAGGAATGCCTGGGACTTCCCTCGTGGTGGATCTCCTCCACATGATGGTGTCTCCCTTGATCCCTTTACTGAAGAGATTGATTCGGCCAACCCAAGCATAGGATAACCATTGTTCCACACAAAATATTGAAGGATCCAAATGTGTAGTAAATCCCACGGTAATTTTAAAGCTGAGCTACTATAGTAAATAACTAGGCATTCTTTATACTTGAATATGGAATATGTATATAGGGAAGGGAAATATTGCAACTTATACGTACTGTATCATATATGGAAAATGAAATGTCTTAGTATTTAAAATTGGTAAAAAAAAAAAACCAAATAGACAAAAGAACAAGCCATATGGGTGAGCTTGGAAGCAAATCCTCCAGCCCAGGTCAGCCTACAGAAGTCTGGAGACACAGGTAACATCTTGACTGCAACCCAGTTTTCTGACTCATAGAAACCTGAGATAATAAACATTCGTTTTAAACCACTAAGTTTGGAGGTGATTTATTCTGTAGCAGTAATAATTAATATAAAACTATATCAATAAGCCTCTCTTTTTCAATACTTTGAATACTGAGTTACACAGGAGGAAAAAAAGTTGGAGTTCATCCATAGGGAAAGAACCTGAAAGAAATGCCCTTCAGTTTCCACTATCCACACTACTGCCCTGATCCATGTCCTTTTGGAAGTCTTGTCTAACTTTCCATTTGAGCTACTCCATTTTTTCCAGGGGATTTGCACTTCATATTATCCAGAACATATTTCTGGCATATTCAGAACAAGATCCAGAACTACCAAATGTTGCTAACTGATAGCTTTAAAATAGATTAACAATTTTTCTAAGCAAAAGAGAGATCAGATAATATCAGAAATGAGAAAGAATTTATAACAACAAGAAAGAAATTTTATAAACTATAAGTAAATATAAAGCTCACGCTAAAATATTTGGATAAATTGAATGGATGATTATCTGGAACAAATAAATCAATCAAAAGGTTTCAGAAAGAACTAAATACCTAAATGGACAAATAACTATCCTGCAAGTCAGATAATTTAATGCTAAATTATTTTAAGTTTAATGTTTTTCTAAAAATTCTGGCTGATTCCACAGACTGTGAAGTATTTAATAAGGTATAGCAATTGGAAAATGAAAGGAAAAAATGTTTAACTTATTGTATAATCATCTTAAAATCCCAAGAGAATAATAAAACCTAAAGAATTTAAATAGAAAATAGGGATCCATGGGTGGCTCAGCGGTTTAGCGCCTGCCTTCGGCCCAGAGCGTTGTCCTGGGGTCCCGGGATTGAGTCCCACATCGGGCTCCCTGCATGGAGCCTGCTTCCCCCCTCTGTCTGTGTCTCTGTGTCTCTCATGAATAAATAAATAAAATCTTTAAAAAAAAAAGAATTTAAATAGAATATACACAAACACAATACACACCACAAATATACCTATGTGTGAATGCCTGTTTTACTCAATTTCTTTCCTATAATGCAGCAGAAAACAGAAGATACTATATCAAAGCAAATCAAGAACTTATATTCAAATTTTTAAAATAATGTTAGATAAAGCCAAAAGAAAAAGAATGCAACAGAACCTTTTCAAATAGAACCTCTTCGAATACAACTACAAACTTTACAAAATTATAAAATAGCATGTACATAAAAGGAAAGGCATTCATTATTTTATAATTAGAAATATACTGCACTATAAAGATAAGACCCAGAAAGTCAGGGACTATGCCTTGCTCATTTGCTATTTAATTAGAGTTTGGCATTATGCTTAGTATGTATTGGAGTTGGTATTTTTTTTTAAGATTTTATTTATTTAATCATGAGAGAGAGAGAGAGAGAGAAGCAGAGGCACAGGCAGAGGGAGAAGCAGGCTCCACACGAGGAACCTGACGTGGGACTTGATCCTGGGTCTCCAGGATCACGCCCTGAGCTGAAGGTTGCGCTAAACCGCTGAGCCACCCAGGCTGCCCTGGAGTTAGTATTCAATAAAAATTTTTGAATGAAGAGGCACCTGGGTGGCTCAATTAATTAAGATCCAAATTTTGGCTTAGGTCATGATCTCAGGGTCATGAGATCGAATCCTGTGACAGGCTCTCTTCTCAGCAGAGTGTCTGCTTGATATTCTCTCTCTCTGCCCCTCCCTCTGCTCATGCTCTCTCTCTTTCTCTCTCAAATAAATAAATCTTTAAAAAAAATTTAAAAACATAATAATCTCAAAAAACCCTGAAATGCTTTGATAAATTGTATATGACAGAAAATCTTTATATTAGAATAACCACAATATGACACGCTTAAAATTAACTTTTTAAGTTTGAATAGATTTATGAAAGTTTCACATACTGAGAAAGAAAGAAAGTGGTCCTCTCTTACGGCCTTTGAAGTTGCTTCTTCCTGCATCAGGTGCCCCTATCTCTTTCAGTGTAACAACCCATTTATCCTATCTTTATGGCAGCCACAAGGGGGAGTTACTTGCCTCTTTGATCCAAGGTCCCAAATTGGCTGTTCACGGCCTAGACACAAATTGCTACTGCTTTATCCAGTGATCCTATCCAGTAACTTGCCCCAGGTACCCTCCTGTTTCCTGCATTATTGATGATGAGCATGATTGATGCCACATCTACTGTTTGTAGGAATAGTCTGTTAAATGTTTTTTGGGCTCTGAATTCTGTTTTCTTTTGTTCAAGGAGTTCTCTTAGATTTTGATCTCTTTAAAGTTCTTAATTGCTTTTTGAGAATGGTCATGTATTTGTCCTCCTGTTTGGGGTTATTTGTACAGATTTGGTGCAGGAGGAGGAGACTTCAACATATAATCAGTTTGCTGTCTTGAATTGGAGTTATTGTCTATGTTTCTTGAAAAAGACACACCTACAGGGCACCTGGGTGGCTCAGTTACTTAGGCATCTACTTTGGCTCAAGTCATGATCTCAGGGTCCTGGAATTGAGCCCCTCATGGGGCTCCCAGCTCAGCAGAAAGCCTGATCCTTTCTCTCTCCCTCTGCCCCTCCCTCTACTCATGCTCGCTCTCTTTCTCTCTCTCTTAAATAAATAAATAAAATCCTAAAAGAGAGAGATACACCTAAAACAAAACAAGTATGGTAGCCACAAGAATGTACCTCTCAGATCTCTGACTACAACAATCAGAACAGACTGGGATCTGAACTCCTCTTCTGAAATCCAAATGTTCACACTAAGGCCATGCTTCTTATGGGCTACTTACAATGGTGAGTAAGCATGGCAGTAGTACCCAGGTAGCTGTTCCTGGGAAAAACAGGACGCCTCTTGACATATGAGGTTGGCTTCATGTTTGCACCAGCTGCCTTGTTGAACTTTCTTTAGAACATCATAGTAGTCTGAGATTCTTCTATTCACCCTTCCTTCTCCGTCTCCTTTTCTGGGATCCCTCACACAACTTCTCCTTGCTTTCTCCCTATTTTTTCTCACAGATGTTGTCATAATACATTTCTTACAGGAGTAATCCTGTTTTGATGTCTGCTTCTTAAGAATCTGAGCTAACACACACAATTAAACAAACCACACACACACACAGATGCACATATAAATATACACATGTGTGTTTTACATATACACACACACATATATATAGTTTTTCATATATGTATGAAAAAAATAAGAGAAATCCAGGATGAGACTCAAGGGTTGGTTGGACTCTGAGTCCAGAAAGAAGTCATCAAATTTGGTAATGAGTAGTGGGGATCAAGGGTTCATATAACTAGTGAACTAGAGAAGCCAGGCTTCTCTACCAGTGAAACTGAAGGCTGAGGAAAAGCTCCTCTTATGTGACATAGACCTGAAAACATGTGGAACCACTGCCCTGGCCTGTAACTCCATCAAGCTGTTAGCTGCAGTGGATGGAGAAAAAAAGAATAAATACTTCAGACAGAACCTAAGTGAAATCATATGCCCCCCAAGTGACTGGATCTATTGTTTGGGGGAGAACACGCCAACCAGCCAAAGATAAAATTTCACACTTTTTTTCTGGTTTATAGGCAACAACAAGACTTCTAGAAAAAAAAAAGGGGACAAGTAGAAAAAGAGAAGAATATTCCAATCAAGATAAACTTTCATGCGGAAATTACAAATCACAGGAGGAACCCTAACACTAAGAAAGACAAAAACTCAGCAATACAGAGGCCAATTTTTTTCAAAATAAAAAACTTTTAAAAGCACAATGCTAAAAACTTTGAAATAAGTGTATTTAAAATCTTCAGAGAGATAAAGGGGAGAATCACATCCATAAAAATAAACAAGAAAATACGAAAAATCCTCGCTAAGACCCATGTGTATTTATTTATCCCATACTTCCATAAGAAGATAAATAAATATGGAAAAAAAGAAAAGAGAGGGATTTAAAATTATATAGAAGATAGAAGCTCCAACATAAATAGTTCCCAGAACAGAAAAGCATAATTTGAAGAGCTAATCAAGTAAAAGATCTCCAGAAAGAAAGAAAGATGTGTGTTTTGCAAAAACACACCAAGTAATTAAACGGATAAAAAAATTATACCCAGATACATATCATCATCTACAAAATACCAAGAAGAAAGAGAGAATGGCTAAAATGCTATCAAAGACAAATGAGAAAACTGAAAGAAAGAAAGAAAGAAGAAAGAAAAGAAAGAAAAGAAGAAAGAAAGAAAGAAAGAAAGAAAGAAAGAAAGAAAGAAAGAAAGAAAGAAAGAAAGAAAGAGAAAACATATTAGTCATCTTGGGTTGCTATAATAACAAAATATTGGATGACTTAAACAGCAGACACTTCCTCACAGTCCAGAGGCTGGCAGCCTGGTGAGTTCTTGGTAAGAGCTTGTTTCTGGCTTGCAGTGGGCTCTCTTCTTGTTGTATCATCACATGACAAAGAGCTGTGGGATCTCTTCCTCTTTCAAGGGCATTCATCCCATAATGGCAATTAAGCCAAACTTTTCTTTTCTGTCTCTTTAAAAACCTCCAGATTTAGGGCAGATAGAAAGCAGTATACATTCTTTTAGTTGCATTTTAAAATATTATTTGAGCTTTTAAAACTTGCAATAAAAATCAATAAATTTTATAATGTTGATGTGCATAAACTTCCAGAGTCTACTTTGAATGTTTACATGAAAAGGAAATTAATTTTATAAAGGAGTGGTCACAGGACACCTGGGTGGCTCAGCGGTTGAGCGTCTGCCTTTGGCTCCAGGCGTGATTCTGGAGTCCCAGGATCGAGTCCTGCATTGGGCTCCCTGCATGGAGCCTGCTTCTCCCTCTGCCTGTGTCTCTGCCTCTCTCTGTGTCTCTCATGAATAAATAAATAAAATATTTTTTTAAAAAAAAGGAGTTGTCACAATGTGTAAGAAATCTTCAGAAGGAAGGAGAAGCCTGGAAAAACGTGAATACCTGAGCAAAACTCAGAGCTTGGCAATTCTATGACATAAAAGGAGTCTGGGGCAAAGCAATCTTAGAAGCTAGGGAATTAAAACCTGACTTTTGTCTTTTAATCTATGTGCACACATCTACAAAATGTTGAGTAAATGCTATAATGGTACCATGGGAACTGTCAATATTGATATTGCTTATAGATAAAGGAAAATCACACAGTAAAAACAGACTAAGCAAACCAATTTAACCATGTCAGAGAATTGCGATTACAAACATTTTTGAGATCTACTCCATGCAGATATCTATTCATCATGCCTTTCCTTAAGTGTATCATTAAATCTGCATCATTTTATTTTCATTATAAATTGCTTGATTTTTAAAATCATGTATTTGTATTTTGTTTCTTGATCATGCTCTTTCAGATCACAATTTATAAAATGATACCATCTTGCTGGCAGAGTTCCATCAAACACAGCATTGTGTTTAATTAGAGTTTTCTTTCTGTCATTCTGTCTGATATTTTAGAAGGAAATTGTCTACAAATAACATTTTTGTTCGTGTAGATTGTCATTGTCTCTTAATTGCTATTATGTGTTATGTTTACACAATATGAACAGACTGTCAGTTGGATAAAACATCATTTCACTGTCATTGAAAACACTCGCTTTAAATATAAGAAGTCCTCACTTTAAATAGTAGTGTGGAGCAGTGAAAATGATCATACCAGTTGAAAATGTGATAACCAAGTTTAGTCAGTGAGAAAAATTATATTAGTTCCATTAATCTTAACATTAGCTTTTGTCCAAACATTAAGAAGTCTCTTGCAATAACCTATAAATGTATAGGAAATTTTTTTTAAAGAGTAAAACTGTTATTTCCTTAATACACTGTAATTTTAAAAATTGAAACATTGAAATTTTAGTGTTTCACTCCTTTGTAAAAAGAAAATATATAGGAGTAGGATCAATAACACTTGCCCTCTGCTGAATGCATAACATTATACAGAAAAAGCATTTTTGTTTTATGTTGACAATTTTTAATACTGTTTCCTAAGGTAGAATAGCTTTAACATTTCATCTTTTGCTTTCAAGTCATGAAATATCCGTGAAAGTTCCTTTAATGTGAAGTTCTAGCCAGTGTCTTTTTGTCTAGAACATTTTAATTATTTTTGTCACAACCACTTCTTGAATCTTTAATAGTTGGCCTTTGCTGTGTTTCTTTAGCTGCGTCTCTAGAGTCTCATGAATAGTAGCCAGTTCCATAATCCCCAGTCAGCTGTCTCTCTTACTCCATTTACACTTGACTTGAATTTGACTTCTAGCACAGTTTTCATTTTCTTGTTCCCTCTTTCATCTTTCTTGACCAGTTTCCTCTTATGATATCTACTTTTATAAAAATGCCATGTGGATTTATCACTAAGAAACAAAGAGGCACCACAACCACATACTCTGCTATCTGTGTATAAACCTGATACCAGATAGATAGAGATCAACAAAGATATTGCAGGAAATCTACGTTATTTTATGTAATGGTATGTGGATTAAAGAGCTAGCGTTGAGGAGGAGCTTCACAAAATCACTCATAGTGAGGGGAACATGGTAACTGAAAGCTGGACCATGTTGCTGAGGGAGTAATGATTTATTTAACTAAACTGTGGTAATAAAAAGTGAAATTCAGCTGGGTACATTTCAAAGATCCAATCAGCTTTATTCAGAGAGTCATAAATTGGGCAGCATCCAAAGGATGGGCAGGTGCTCCAAAGATCTGTGCAAGGTGAGAGCTTTTTACAAACCAAAGTGAACAAGAATAGTACCGGGCATTTGCTGATTTGTCAAAGCAGGGTTACATTCCTGTTAGAAGGCGAAATGAAAGGAAGTCTTGGAGCTAGGTTAGGTAACTTGCACTGAGCAAGCAAGCACTGATTTATTGATGAGAGATTTGAGGGGCAGCCACTCAAAAAATAAAGGAAACTTTGTTGAAAGTGTTAGTGATCAAGTAGTTCTAATAGTTAATTTTTTCCCTGATGGTCAGAAACGATAAAGGCAATGCAGAGTAGTAAAATAGAAAAAGCTAAAAGACCTAAAACCACATTGCCTACAAAGATGACCTAAGTGATGGTCGGTTTTGTATTACGTTGACAAATTATCTCATTTTCAATTCCAACTACCCAATTTTAAGATATACTTAATGATGTCTGTCAAACATTTTTAAATGAAGAGCTGTCTTCTGAAATAGAATTCTATTTTAAAACTTTTGTTATCATATCTAGAATATTTACACTTGAATTATAAGTGTTTTTTAAAGATTTTTTTTGAGAGAGAGAGAGAGAGCACATGAGTGGAGGGAGGGACAGAGGGAGAGAGCAAAGAAGCAGACTCCCTGCTGAGCGTGGAGCCCCATGCAGGGCTCCATCTCAGAAACCTGAGATCATGACCTGAGCCAAAACCAAGAGCCAGACACTTAACCGACTGAGCCATCCAGGTGCCCCAAGGTATTAGGTTTTTTTTTTTTTTTTTTTTTTTTTTTGTTTTTAAATCACACTACAATTATTAACCAGTAGGAACCAAGTTAGAGTAACTGTTATGCGAATACAGTTAAATTGCACACAGGGGTCTCAAAGCTCTGAAAGGCATTAGTGAATTATAAAAGGAATGTAGAAGTTTTCTACTCTATAGCTTGAATGAGAACGTAAAACATGATATTGCAATTCGGGAACAGCTAAATTGTTTATGTTTAAGAGTAGTTGAAGGCAAAGGTAACAAACCACAAGAAGGCCCATTTCTTTATGTTGAATTATGAAAAGTATTCATTGTTGTCTTTATTCTAAGTTTGAAGTTTCCATATCTTAAACGATACTAATAGTCAAGCAATTTAATTCAGAATCATTGTAAAAATGGTTCTTTATCTCACCTAGAAAGAAAGAAAATTTGTATATGATAATATCAGTGTTATATGGCTACTTCACTTATGGATGACTTAATTGTGTTCCTCACCTTTTATTCATATGCTTAGATTGGTATGCATGCCAAATCTGGTTACTATTCACTTTCTGACTTATGAAACTTCATATTTATTTCTGATACTGAAACACATCATTATGCCAGCTGCAGGATAAACAGCTATTAACTTTAGTACCTCCAAGTTGAAAGTCAGCAATTTTTCAGTTTCAGTTTTCACATAGATTTACAATCTATCCTAGTAAGATTTGGAATAGCTATATTTAGGCAATAACATAAAAGGAATCAGTATTTTTTATTAATGGTTGCAGAAAAAAATAAAGTTATAAAAAAAGAGAAGATTGTATTATCTGTTAAAATATTTTCTCTTAACCAGATTCTATTCTTATATTTTAAAATATAACAAGAAATCAGAATATATCCTCATGCTGTGGAGCTCCACATGATTTATGACATGACATAAAATTTGATATAGTTTTATTCAATTTACATTCAAATGTATAAAAGTTTTCAGAAATATTTACTTACTTTATCAATATTAAAATGTGCTAGTTCATGTTTAACATATATTTAAAATACTGAGAATATTCTCTTATTTAGAAAAACTAATGGTTCATTACCTTCAAGCTTGAAACAGACGTTAAAGGACTAACTCTTTTTTTCTCAAACTTTGATTTATGAACATTGAAATTCTCCCCTGGCTTGAAGGTTCACAAGATCTAGCTGAGTTTTTACTCTCAGCATCAGCTGAAATTTTAGTATTAAAATATTACCCAAGAATTAGTTAAAAACTATTTTCAAATTGTGTAATTTTAAAAATAGGCAATTAATTCACTCCTTTTTCCTTACTTAAAATAGATCTCTTTCATGAATATGAGAGATCTGATGGTAGTGAAATGTTAAAGAAACTAGCAAAGGGATTTTTTTATATGTCCAGAAAATGTTTTTAGTGAATATCACAGAACTGTGATGACCCAGCTCACTACAAAATCACAATGTTTGACTTCACAGAAAGTGCACATCTCTGAAATCTTTTATTTTCCTCATATTTTGATGATTCCCTTCATGAATACCCATAGTCCTTTCAAATTTAATTATTGAATTCTTTTCGCAGCTTTATTCCTAAATCAAATGCTCTCCAATTCATTCTGTCTACATTCTTGCTTCCCTACCTCCATTCTGTTTGTCCTCAAGAAATTCTACCTCCTATGTAGGAGTCAATAATTTGCCATGCTTTGTTCTGGCCTAATTATAAAGCATCTCTTCATAGCATGCCCTGTGTCAACTAACCTGGCAATAATCCTATATGTATGAATTATATAGAAATACTACTATTAATAATAACATTATTTTGCACTATTTAAGTTTGCAAAGAGCCTCTACATGTTTTCTGATTTGATTAGAAACAAACTACTTTTAAATAAAAGCTGTCATGACTGCATGCATCAACAAATGTGCTAATGGATGGCATCAATCAATATTTAGAGACCAGTAAAAACTGGGAAAATACTAATTGTTTATATTAGTGTTATTTTAACGGAAGCTCAGGTAATGTTTAGTGTAATCTAATAAATTCCAGATATTTTACTGCTCAAACGTAAACAGGAATAAAAATTACAAGATCCAGTCTCTACCCTCCAAAACATGTCAGTAACTAAATGGGAGTGAAAATCATGGGGCTAGGCCTGCATTTAAACCCACTAATGTCACCTGAGAATTCTCATAATTAAGAACATACATTGGTTTTCTTCTCTGAAATAAAATTTCTCATTTCTAATGAAGTAATGCCCAAGTGGACTTTACAAAAAATTAATAAGAATTAAAAATCCAGGGGTGCCTGGGTGACTCAGTTGGTTAAGCTTCTGCCTTCAGCTCAGGTCATGATACTGGGGTCCTGGGATGCTGGAATTGAGCCCCAAGTCAGACTCCCTGCTCAGCAGAGAGTCTGCTTCTCCTCTTCCTCTGCCCTCCCTCTCCCTTGTGTATTCTCTCTCTCTCTCAAATAAATAAATGAAATCTTTAAAAAACAAAGAATTAAAGATCCATAGCAAAAACAATCTTTATATACTATCTTTTAGTTTTAATATTTATGAATTTAACCTTCATTAAAATACTTTTAAACTATTAAGTTTTGATTTTATGTATCCTATATCATCTTTCCATATGAGCACCAATTGAATACATTATTTTCAGAGCTGCTGTTCAGTAAAATGCAGAGTAAATTAGATGTTCCTACATACCTGATAATTAAGTCACATTGATGATGTCACATTAAGGTTGCTGTGTGGTCCCTGATGTTTTCTCATTAGCTAAGTAATGCTCCTATGTAACACTTCCCAGCATGTTGTCATCTAAATTTGTGCCTCGGCTAATTTACAAATTGCTGCATAGTCTGAACCTTCAGGTTATTTGCAAATTGTCAAACCTCAAATACCAAATTTCTACTGGATCTTTTCTTAAGCAGGACAGCCTTCTCTTGATCTTTAGAACCTCTCACTAGAGAAGGGTTAAAAAGTAAGCTACTTTTCAGACATGCAAACTTAGAGATATGGTTGAGGGGATCTCATTATGCTATCTTTGAAATAGACAACAGGAATATACCTGGGCTGCAGTGGCCCATAATGAGTAATAGGTAAAACAAATTAAGCAATAACTCTCCAGGCAAAAAAAATTCAACATGAAATAAGGTAACTATCATTAACTATACGAAATTTTACTCCATATACAGTATTAGATATTGCTATGAAAAAGGGAAGGGTTATAAAGATAATAAACATTCCTTGTGTAGCTTTTCAAATCAGTAGATAAAAAAATAAACTGTTTAAGAAGAGGTAGCTTACTAATATTTGAGAAAGGGAAGCTAGACTCTTTCTCTATACCAATAAAGATTAGAAAATAAATACAAAAAAACTAGAATAAATGTTCATTCAACAGGTTTGTTACTTAATTGACATATGATGCATATACAGGAAAGTAAATGAAATTATATTTATATAATTATGCTATAATTATAATTAAAAATTATAATTTTATTGTCTTTTTTTTTCTTTTCCATTTCGTTGAAATATTTACAGCAATGGGGGAGGAGGAAGAGAAGAGAGGAAGGGGTAAGATGGCCCCCTAGGGAAAGATCCAAGCCCAGGACCCACTCCCCAGGGATATCTAGACCCAAAATCTGGGTGCTCCCCAGATAGCCGAGCCCACAGGACTGGGAACTGCCCAGATATGGCCATCCCTGTGGGCTGGGGGCCCTGTGGGGAGTTGTGCTTCATCAGGAGTCACCCCAAGGGAGGGGGTCACTGGGTGCACTGGAGGAGGCTGATGGGCAGGCTTGCTAGGGAGGCAAGGATGAAGAGCAGAGGGAAGGAGCTTCCAAGAAAGTTCCACCTTTTTTTTTTTTTAAGATTTATTTATTTATTCAGAGAGAGAGAGAGAGAGAGAGAGAGAGGCAGAGACACAGGCAGAGAGAGAAGCGGGCTCCATGCAGGGAGCCCGACGCGGGACTCCCAGGTCTCCAGGATCACACCCCAAGCTGCAGGCAGCACTAACCACCGGGGCTGCCGGAAAGTTCCACCTTTAAACCAGCTGCCACAACCGCCCATTCCGCTTGCCCTGGAGCTTTCTCTTGGGCCAGAGGCCCCAGTCTCCAGGAGCAGGGAACTGTCTTCCAGGAGGACCTGTCTGTCTGCTCCCACTGCTCCATCCTGTTGTAGCTGGCAGCACTTCCAGCTGCAGAGAGAGGAGCAGCTGACAGGTTCCACTCAGTAGGCCCCTTGGCCCAGGGAAACCAAAGCCCTCATTTCCCTCCAGGGGTCAGGAAAGTGGGGGAGAGGGGAGAAGTAAAGAGTGGGCTGCACCCATCCAATTTCTCCTTCCTTACTCCCTTGGGGACCTCTTGGCTCCTCCTTACTGCATATATATATATATATATATATATATATATATATATATATAATAGGTAGCTTAATGATTTATTAGCAAATGAATACACATGGAACTCCTCCTCAGATTCAGAAATGGATCATTTATAGCCTCTCAGAATTCTTGTTCCCATTCATAACTTCATCACTTCCCCAGAGGTAACCACTATGACTTTTGCAATAAGCATGAATTTGCTTTTCTATATATACTTTTAACCACATGTATACATCCCTAAAATAAGAGTCTACTTTTCCTTGTCCAGAACTTTATGTGACTAAAATCTTATGTGTTATTTGGATCTTGCTTTTTTTTTTTTTAAGATTTTATTTATTCATGAGAAACACAGAGAGAGAGAGAGAGAGGCAGAGACACGGGCAGAGGGAGAAGCAGGCTCCATGCAGGGAGCCTGATGTGGGACTGGATCCTGGAACCCCAGGATCATGCCCTGGGCTGAAGCCGAGGCTAAACCCCTGAGCCACCCGGGCTGCCCCTTGCTTCTTTTTTTATTTTTATTTTTTATTATTATTTTTAAATATTTTATTTATTTATTCATGAAACAGAAAGAGAGAGAAAGAGGCAGAGACACAGGCAGAGGGAGAAGCAGGCTCCATGAAGGGAGCCCCACATAGAACTTGATCCTGGGTCTCTAGGATCACAACCCTGGCTGAAGGCAGCACTAAACTCTGAGCCACCTGGGCTGCCCTTGCTTCTTTTTTTAAACAAGGTTTGGGAAGTATAAGATTGGTCTGTATGGTTACCTACATCTTTAGTTTGCTCATTTTCATTGCTGAGTAATATACCATTACAATAATGCACTACAAGAGTAGTCTTCAAAATGTGGTCTGCTGATACTTAGTGTTCTCGAATCCCTTTCGGGGAGTCCATGAGATCAGAACTATTTTCATTAGAAAAATATGATGCAATTCAACATTTTCACTGACTCATTTGCATCGATGTGTCAAAGCCACAGTTGGGTAAAATTGCGGGTGCCTAACATAGTCAAGGACACCAAGCTGTCTTAATCCCCATTGCTTTCTTCACTGCCACACATTCACAGGCAAAATAACCCTGTTTCATTACAGAGTATCCTTGAGGATCCCCTAAATGTTTTTTTTTTTTTTAATGTTCTGTTTTTTTAAATGCAAAGCCCAAGTATGCTTTTCAGAATATTTGGCATGTTAAAATGGGAATATGTGAAACACTCTTCCATATACCAAAATATGAAAGAAAAACACTGTTGCAGTTGTCCGAGTTGTTAGCTAAATTAGCCACTTTTTCATGAAATATGTTTTTACTTAAAAGAATTATTGGCAGAAAAATATGGTTATTGAGATTTGAGTATTTGACAGACATGTTCTCAAAAAAGAACAAAGTGAGCTTACACTTCAAGGGAAAGGGGAGGATATATTTATTGCCAGTGATATAACTAATACTTAGTTTATAAACTAAAAATTAGAAATTTAAAAAATATGAACTTTACAGATTCCCAGAACTTACTGACTTTTAAAATGAGATCAATAGTGGTATTTTTTAAATGTATTTTTTTAGGATACTGTATGAGGACAGGTATAAATATTTGGGAGTTTGCATAATAAACTATATTTTCCAAATAACCCTACATGATGTTACAAAATCAACAAGAGAAAAAGATTCATTCAAAGTATAGTGCAAGTCAGTAGTTTTTAGTGTAACAGAGTAAAAAAAAAGTTCATTAATATGGCTTCAGATTCCACATTGCAGTTTACCTCTAAGAAGACATCCCTTGTCAAATTGTGGTGTAGTATCAACATAGAATAACCACAATTGTCTTAACACCTTTTAGAAAATTTCTCACTTTTCCAGTTATACATCTGTATGAAACTGTATTTTTTTCATAAACTTTAATCCATGTAACAACATATTACATCAACTGAATGTAGAAGCTGATATGAGAATTTCCAGCTATCTTCTAATAATCAGTCGTTAAAGAGATTTACATTTTTAAAAAGTATAAGGCGGGAATCCCTGGGTGGCTCAGCGGTTTAGCGCCTGCCTTTGGCCCAGGGAGCCGTCCTAGAATCTCGGGATCGAGTCCCGCGTTGGGCTCCCAGCATGGAGCCCGCTTCTCACTCCTCCTGTGTCTCTGCCTCTCTCTCTATGTCTATCATAAATAAATAAATGAATCTTTAAAAATAAATTAATTAATTAAATTTAAAAAAATAAAGAAGTATAAAGCAATGCCAGTTTTTCTTTTCTGTGTGGAAATATTCTTATTTTTCATAAAATATTTATAAGAGTGTATGCAATAGATTTATTATTATCTTAAATAATTTTTTAGATCTTCAGTTTTAATTTCTGATATGATAAATATTGAAAGATATAACTTACATAAAGGAAGCCCTTGGGTAGTTAGTGATTTGTAAAAGTATAAGTTTCCAAACATGCAAGGGTTTGAGAATCAATGCACCATAATACCTATTCATTTTATTCCTAAAGGATGTTTGAGTTGTTTCCAGTTGGGGCTGTTACAAAGACATTTGTTTGAAGATTATTTTGGTTACATCTCTTAGCCCATATGTGCAAGAATTTCTTTGAGGTGTTGGGATGGTTATTTTTATGTGTCAACTTGGCTGGCCACAGGGTGCCCAGATTAGAAATTATTTCCAGGTGTGTCTGTGAGAGGTTTCTAGTTGAGATTAGGATTTGAATTGTGGATTTAGTAAAGTAAATTGCCCAACTTAGTGTATCAGTTGGACATCAGCTAATCCACTGGGGTCCTGAATAGTATTTGCACAATTGGCTGCTCATATTTTCAGGCCTTCAGACTTGGACTGAATTATGCCACTGGCTTTCCTGGATCTCTAGTTTGCAGACGGCAGATCATGGGACTTCTTGGCATTCATAATCACATGAGCGAGCCAATTTCTCTTAATAAATCTTCTTTATATATCTATATCTACCTCTATATATAGAGAGATATCTCCTACTGGTTCTGTTTCTCTGGAGAACCCTGACTAATACAAGTATATACTTAAAAATGAAATTACTGAAATTGAGTATCTTCTATTCTTTCATATCTTTTATTTACCAGGTAATCATTTGTAAGAATATTTCATATATGGGATGCCTGGGTGGCTCAGTAGTTGAAAATCTGCCTTTGGCTCAGGACATGATCCCGGGGTCCGGGATTGAGTCCCACATCAGGTTTCTTGTGTGAAGCCTGCTTCTCCCTCTGCCTGTGTCTCTGCCTCTCTCTATCTCTCATGAATAAATAAATAAAATCTTTAAAAAAAGAATATTTCATATGGTCTGATATCAGGTCTTTTCATGTTAGGTATATTACAAGTTTTTTCTTTCACTCTGTGGCTTTTCTTGTAATTTTCTTTACTAAACATTGTTTATATGGTAGTGAGTTGAGAAAGATTTCTTTAAACAAAAAAAGAAGCAGAAAATACAACCATAAAAGGCTGATAGATCTGATCACATAAAAAGTTTTTTAAAATTATATTATTAAAATATCACAACAAGCATAACCAAATGCAAAAAATGAAATAATTATAATAATTATCAAAGCATAAGAAATCATGGTCCTTAGTAGATAAGTTCTCCTAAAACCAATAAGAAAAAAAAGAAAAAACTTCAAAAGACTATGCAGTGGGCAAGAGATTCAATAAATAACTGTAAATGACCAATGCACTGAGAAGTTTAGGTGAATCTCACCTTCAATCAATTAAATGCATAAAGCATATTAATAAGAAACAATTATTTATTAAATGACAAAGTTAAAACGAACAAACTTCAGAGCAATAAAGGTTTAAGGAAACGGGTATTTGCTTTATTAACTGCTAATGGAAAGGCAAATAGTATAATGCTGGAACACAACTTTGGTATCTACTGAATTAAGTTTTAAGCTTAATGAAAGCTATTCTTTTTTTTTTTATTATTGGTGTTCAATTTGCCAACATATAGAATAACACCCAGTGCTCATCCCATCAAGTGCCCCCCTCAGTGCCCGTCACCCAATCTCCCCCACCCCTGCCCACCTCCCTTTCTACCACCCCTTGTTCGTTTCCCAGAGTTAGGAGTCTCTCATGGTCTGTCTCCCTTTCTGATATTTCCCACTCATTTTTTCTCCTTTCCCCTTTATTCCCTTTCACTATTTTTTATATTCCCCAAATGAATGAGACCATATAATGTTTGTCCTTCTCCAATTGACTTATTTCACTCAGCATAATACCCTCCAGTTCCATCCAAGTCGAAGCAAATGGTGGGTATTTGTCGTTTCTAATGGCTGAGGAATATTCCATTGTATACATAGACCACAGCTTCTTTATCCATTCATCTTTCAATGGACACCGAGGCTCCTTCCACAGTTTGGTTATTATGGACATTGCTGCTAGAAACATTGGGGTGCAGGTGTCCCGGCATTTAATGAAAGCTATTTTTATCTATATAGACAATGTGATTAAACATATTTTTGTGTCATAATGTTGAAAGAAATATGAAAACGAGCAATAATTTCACCACTTAGGAGCAATCAGTTTAAATATTTGGGGGTATTTACTTTTATTTAATTATATATGTATAATTTTCAGTGAAGGTAGCATTCAAAGAATATGGGTTAAGAAAAAAAGGAAGGAGGAAAGCTGAGTCAAATTGCCTGGGATTATTTTAAATTCACATAAACTCTCCCTTTGCTCTCAGATTTTAATCTGTTGTGAACTAAAACCAATATGTTAACTGAAATTCTCCCTTTGCTCTCAGATTTTAATCTGTTGTGAACTAAACCAATATGTTAACTGAAAAAAAGCAATATGTAAACCAGAAAATAGGATTGTGATCCCTGCTAGTATAATATTAGCATTTCACCATTTCTATAAGCAGATGGGTATGTGTATGTGTAAATCTATGTATTTAGATATGGTTTCTAAATAACCTGTAATAGTTATCCTCTAATTAGATAATTTTAATGAGCATTACTTTTGTTTTTATTATGTTGTCAGATGAGTTGTCTCATTCAATATCTATCCATTCCACCCTTTTTCTAGGAGAGATTGAAAGCAAAAAACAAAAAACAAAAACAAACAAACAAAAAACTACATTTAACATTTTCCAAACTCCCTTGCAGATTGGGTGTAAAATATCCAGTTAGAATAAATTTTTTTTTAAGATTTATTTATTTATTCACGATAGACACAGAGAGAGAGGCAGAGACACAGGAGGAGGGAGAAGTAGGCTCCATGCTGGGAGCCCCATGCGGGACTTGATCCCGGGACCGAGGATCGCGCCCTGGGTCAAAGGCAAGTGCTAAACCATTGAGCCACCTAGGGATCCCCCAGTTAGAATAATTCTTTTGCAAATAAGAAGGCAGAAGTGTGATAGAGGCCTCTTCCTAGTGTCTTTGCCCAGGGCTTCTGGTAAGCAGATAATGGAGCTTTAAATCTTTCCTGCAGCAAAGTTCTGGAGAATATTGTTCATTCTTCAGTTCTCTAGATGAGAGAAGAAGTTGAGGATGCAGAGGCCTAGGCCTGTTTCTTTGGGCCCAGATTCCTCCAGTGGAGACCTTAGAGGTAGTAGGTATCCAGGGAGCTCATTTCTAAATTGTTCTGGGAGACATTCCAAGAGCCCCAACCTAGATTTGGCCCCTTTCAGGTCTTCCATCGATTTTGTGGATACATTATTCCTTGTATTAAATACTTTTCTGCTTAGGGGTGGCTGGCCAGCTCAGTAGGTAGCATATGACTTTTGATCTCAGGATCATGATTATACAGGAGAGCTTGGTTCTTGTCTCATGGAGTTGAAGAATGAATCTCCTGGACAAAAGAATGAGCAAAGCTTTGATAGAGGTTTATTAAGCAAAGATACAGAAAAAGCTATCAAAAACGGGAGGGGTCCCAACAGTTGCCACTAAGGCCTTTAGGGTTTGTCTTTTATAGGAAACTGGCCAAGGAACTTGGTAAATTTCTTTCAATATCAGGGTGGATTTGTAAATATCATTCTATATGTAGAACAAACATGGTGGACTTATAACAAACAAGATGTTTCTTTGTAAATATCATGAGCACAAATAAGGTGTTCCCTTCTCTTTAATATCTTCTCCATAGCAATTCTTTACATCTGGGATTTCTGTTATTACTTAGTAGCCATTAAAGGGGCATATTCTCTAACATTTTGGAGCTAAGGAGCCAGGTTTTTCTGTTTTTACTGTTTTATCTCTGTTTTCTTTGGATGAGTAGGAACCAGACTCTGGGCCTTTCCCTTATCTTTCCCTGCCTAGCCCTGTCTGCCCCTAACTCATTCCTACATCAATGAGTTCAAGCATCACATTGGGAGTAGAGTTTACTTAAAAAAAAAAAAAAAAGTTTTCTGCTTAAAACTTCCAAATACACAAGAGTGTAGGTTTCTGTTTTAGTGCATTGAACTCTGAGTTAAATTAAAAATACTTAAAAGTTGATAAATTAATAAAAATTACTAACTCTATAAGCAGAGTTTAGCAAATTTTTCTCATTAAGGGTCACATAGCAAATGTTTTCAATTTTGTGGGACATTTACTGTCTGTCACAAATACCTCTGAAGTTGAAGTAAAAGCAGCCATAAATAATATGTACATAAATTGTCATGACTATATTCCAATAAAACTTTTTTACAAAAACAAGTAGTTGGCCATAAATTGTTGACCCATACAATAAGGATAAGATCATTAAGGTTATAATAAATGTTTGTGTCAAATATCTTGAGAAACTTAAATGTATTTTTAAATGAAATTATTTTATTAAATTCCATGACTCAAAATAGATCCACATATTTCTATAATTTTCCTTTGGTTTCAGTACAGAAACTATGATTTTGAGTTCCTGTGATTCATGAACAAGATGGCATTCTTTTTCACAGAACCTGTAAATATAATGAAATTGCTACTGTAAGAAATAGTATTTTTTAATACTAATATAAATGTATTATGTTCTTTGCATATTTATGGCATGTTATTTTTGATGTCATGTTATATCCTTTGTAACATGTAATCCATTATTGAATAATTTTTGCAATTGTAAGATTCTAAGTATGCCTTCCTACCTGAACTTGCACTTTTCATTGTCTTAGCCCAAAAGTGACTCAAATGAAAGTGTGATCTATCAAATACTCAGGAAAGCAAGGAGAACCTACTACTGGTGAGTACTAACAGTGTCTACACATACATGTTTCCCTTCCATTTTACATTAAAAATAAAACATTTTTGTTGTTACATTTATTTCACCCACAAGTCTTTCAATGTGTCTAACTCATAACAGATCCTCAGTAAACATATTTTTTAAATACAGGTGCCATCAAAGAAGTTGACAGCTGTGGGACCCAGGAAATTTAACAAAAATCCCCTACCCCTGGACAAGCAGAGCAGAACCGATTCCATTTTGTGCAGCACCCACCTTGTGCCGACCTGCTTAGGGCACTGCCCCACCCTAGTCAAGCCCAGGGCACACCCTAATGGGAAATTGGCTCAGTGATAGGCCAGTTCAAATGGATACTTTAGGGTAAAATGTAATTCAATCAGCCACCTGCGAGTGGACCAACATGACTGTGTAACTTTCTGCGTATCCCATTGGCCACTGGCCCCTATAAAGTTGCTAAGTCTCTTAGTCTCGGGGTCCAAGTCCCTGCTCCGCTGTGTTGGGTATACTAGAACCCAAGCTCGAGCTTGTAAATAAACCCTCGTGTGTTTGCATTGGTGTTGGCTCCTTGGTGCTTTCTCGGATTCGCAATCTTGGGCACAACAACAGCCACCAAAAAGTACAGCAAATATACATTTCAAAGGCCCCAAAGTAGACACCAAAAATTAAACTATCATGACATTACAAAAAGAATTATTATAATGATACCAATAATGCTAATTAATACTTATGATTTTTAAAATTAAGATTCTATTTATTTATTCATGAGAGACTTGAGACAGAGAGGCAGAGACATAGGCAGAGGGAGAAGCAGGCTCCCTGTGGTGAGCCTGATGTGGGACTTGATCCCAGGACCCCGGGATCATGACCTGAGCCAAAGTCAGATGCTCAATCCCTGAGCCACCCAGATGCCCAACGCTTATGATTATTCACTCTGTGAAATGGTATAGGCAGGCTGAGTCTGAGAACCCAGGGAGGGTCCTACAGGACAAGCCAAAAGTTCCTTGGCTTCACAGAGGATAGAATTCAAATGAGAGGCAGAAAAAGTGGAAACAGTTCATTGAAAAGTATAAGTGACAGAAAAACTGAAAACAGTTCATTGAAAAGTGTGAAGTGACAGGTAGAGAATAGTAGACACTGTCTGGGAGACTCAGAAAAGAAAGGGAGTGAGTCTCGTCATTGCCTGGGGCTAGGAGTTTATATTAGAAAAGGGTCTATGGTGATCCTCCAAGAATCCAGGGTAGGATCCAATCAAAGGTGAGTGTCAGGCGACAGTAGGTAATTACATACAGAAGGGAGAGGTATTGATGCCAGTGTCAGCCAAGATTTCTTGGAAGCTAATATCCTTGGGATCATGTTTGGGATCTGGCTCTTCTTTGGTCTTACGAGGTGTTTGGGGACTAGGACAAAATTCAGAGAATGATTCTTATTGTTTTCTTGGGTTTTTGTTTGGTTGGTTGGTTGGTTGTTTGTTTTGTTTTGTTTTTGCTTCTCCCTTGAAGTGGAAATATAACTTCTTTGGCTTATTCAGAGGCGAAATATGGAATATGAGGAAATGGGGCCTAGCAGAAAAACAGCAGAGATGGAGCCTTTCTAAAAATAGAGTTCCTTCGTAAAAAAAAAAATAAATAAATAAAATAAAAATAGAGTTCCTTCAGCTTCCTTCAAAAGCACAGCTATAAAGTCATTTAATTTTCACAGCAATCATCTAATAGTTGCTCTTTTATCCCTGTTTTAGAGGTGAGGGAAGCTGAGATACGGGTTAAATACGTTGTGCAAAATCACAAAACTATTAAGTGGTATTGCTGGAATTTGAAGCCATATAGTTTGGCTTTAGAATCTGTGGTTTTTCCCATGATGTTATAATGCTTGACTTATATTAGCAAATAAATCATGATGATTTACATAACAAGAATCTTTTCAATCACTATAAGACTTTAAATCATTAATTTAAATTGCTGAATTATCAAGGACAAAAATCTGTCAAGGGATAAAAGTAAATAAGAGAATAGAAAATACAACAACCCATCTCATTTACAATCAAAATCAACTCTTCAGTTGAATTTACTGGCTAAAATGGCATGTCGATATTAAAAATCAGCTACTAAAGATGAAAGAATATTACTAATTAATTAGTATTTCCTAAGAAATTGCTCTTTAAGGAAAAAAAATAGTACTAATAAAAGGATTCAATGTTGGTTTTACATTTTCAAATTTTAACATTTTAATTTGCTGTTGAGAATTTAACAGTACACTTATGGAGGAGGTACTAGATGCCAGACACTGTCATATGTTATTTACAAATATGATTGTATTCAATTCTAATAGCTTTTGTCATTGTTGTTTTAATCCTCATTTTACTGGTAAATAACTTGCCTGATGTCACAGTTAGTAAATTCCAGAGGCAGGATTCCAGGCCCAAGATTAGCATCCATAGTTAATCTTGTGTGCTATTTAAATAAGAATCCTGTGCATGATAATGAGTAAATTATCACAAGAAAATAAAAATATTTAGTTCCTGGAAAACAGTGAGGATTCCGTAATGCCTTTCTTGAATAAATAACACAATGTTTCTTTATTGAATAGTTTTTACTAGCTGATTTATATAGTTTAGTCATTAGTGGTCCCACCTTCCTCTTTTTCTCCTGTGTTGTATGAATATAGCAAGTGATTTGAATGCAAGGAATTTATTTTGAACATAAATATAATAATGTCAGAAATGAATTTCTTAACAATTCTCCTTAATCTGTCTTAGCTACTTGATATTTTAAAATGTAGGTAATGCAATGTTTTTGGTATAGGTTTTAAAAGCTGTAATATTTAAAATGTCAGTGTCCACCATAGTAAAAAAAAAAAAAAAAAAAAAAAAAGGATAAATAAACAAAATCTCTTCCAGATGATGTAAAAACAGCCAGGGAAGATTGTTCCCTTTGGTGACGATCAATGCCATGCGAAGTCTGTGTAAATTTGTTGTAAGCATTATGACAGATGGGAAAGAACTCATTTAAATTTCAAAAAACTTTTGTCTCACAAAGGAATTTTCCTCAGATAATTTGTATTCATATCTAAATAATAGGAGGCTCAAGATTAAGCATTGCAATTGCCATTTATATTACAAAGAAAAATGCAATCTTGAGCAATTTACATTAGTTCTATTTCTTCATTTTTCTGAATCATCCTCTTTGAACTATTATTCAAAAGATGGTGGTGCTTTTGTCCTTTGTGGGATATCCTTCACTTTGGCTGATGATAAAAAATTGCTATTTCCTTTCATTCCTATTATCATATTCATGGTTCTCCGTAGTTGGGTGCTTTTTGGATGACATCCGTGTCCTGCAGAGAGCTGCAGGACTCCATCAGATCTGTTCAGGCACCTGAACTAATTAACAAAATTCTAACTATTCTTTTTATCATAGGTTTGGTAAATTAAGGTGTTTACCTCTAAGTTGCTAGGGATTGAGTGAATATTTTTAAATGGATAGTTATTAAAGATCACAAAGCATATCCCATAGCCATGTTATGTATCTAATGAGAAGAAATAGAATATGATCAATTTCCATGTAAGAATCCATTTATTCAAACTGCCTATGATTCAGGAGACATAGCATGCCATTTATAAAGCTACAATTGGAATAGTGTAAACCATCAGCATTTTAGCTCTTAACAACCAAATTGAAAAACAGAAGAGGGAAAAAAGAAAGAAAGGAAAACTTCTGGGCAATGGTGATTAGCCAGACATGAGTAATCAGGATTCCTAAGACCATCTGGTTTCTCTATGTCAGTTTCTATTCGGTTACATCAAGTATCATCAATACTATAGTAGTAAGAACTGTGTTTAATGTAAGCAGCAAAGAACTTTGCTGAAAGACTGGTCCCTCCCAGAATCAGTGGGAAGGCTGGAAAACAGCCTGAGGAAGGGCGTGAAGCAAAGACAAAGCAGCACAGGTCCAAAGCCTCTGAGTTAAGGATGATGCGATAGCACCATCAACACAGGATTCTTGATAACAAATCTTCCTCTACCCTCATTCCTGGCCCTCATTCCTGCCATTGCCATGAATTGTTTCTTACCCATTCAAACATCTTTGTCACATTTTCCCAAGATTCAAAACCCAGGCAGGACTTAGTCTTGGCCTGCCCTAACTCATAGCATGCACCCCAGTTATCA
The DNA here is from genome assembly GCF_003254725.2 of Canis lupus dingo. Taxonomy (NCBI): domain Eukaryota; kingdom Metazoa; phylum Chordata; class Mammalia; order Carnivora; family Canidae; genus Canis; species Canis lupus. The sequence goes on along the minus strand of NC_064258.1, from coordinate 40,546,822 downwards.
AGGACTAGGGAGAGAGCTTGAAGGGTTGGGAAACCCTGCCTCCTGAAAAGACACAGTGAGGAATTTGCCAAATATGGAAAAGGTCTCTAGTGCCATTTTGTAGGAAGACAGTGTTCCACATGGATCATCATTATCATATTTACAGATAAACACAATATGGCAAAGAAGGATTAGATGTTGTGATTCAGACTGAATCCTTTACCTTCCTTGTGATGGCTTCTAAGGCAGTTACTTCCTCTTAGCCTTTGTTTCCTGAGTTCTAAACTGGGATAATATTATTCTGTCCAGAATATAAAGACATTGTGAAGAAGGAAATGAGATAAACTGTGTAAAAGTTCTTTCATTTTCCTTTTTCCACTCAAAAAAAAAGTATTAAGGAGCACCTGGGTGGCTCAGTCAATTAAGTAGCCAACTCTCGAGGTCATGATCTCAGGATCCTGAGATCTGAGATCGAGCCCTGAGTTGGGCTTGTGCTAGGCATGGGGCCTACTTGAGATTCTCTCTCAATCTCTCTCTCTCTGCCCCTTTCCCTCTCTTAAAAAAAAAAAAAAAAAAAAAAAATGTATTAAGGGCCTATTATGTGCAAGACAAAATGAAAAAAAAAAAAAAGAAAAATAGTAACAATTTATGCCCTAAACAATGTATAAATGTGAGCTATTATTATCAATACTTTAATATAAAAATATATTGAGAATATGCATGCCCTTATTTATTATTCTGCTTAAAAAATAGGACAAATAGATGAAAAGTCAAATGACAGATGAATATGAAATTTAGAAGAGAAAGTTAATGCTGAAGTATACCCCCTACTAACTAACACTCCTCTCCTCTTCTGAGACATATTCCTTCTCCCAATCCATCCAGTTGTTGTGATGATAGTCTAAAAAAAAAAAAAAACACCAAAGATTTTATTTATTTCTTCATGAGAGACACAGAGAGAGAGGCAGACACAGGCAGAGGGAGAAGCAGGCTCCCTGGGAGGAGCCAGATGTGGGACTGGATCCCAGAACCAGGATCACAACCTGAGCCAGAGGCAGATGCAACTACTGAGCCAGCCAGCCAGGCCTCCCTGTGAGAGACAGTCTTACAAAACCCCACCTCTAGACAAAAGTGATTGGTCTAGTAATAGACCCCTCACCAAACTTAGCGAATCAGAGCTTGTTCCTAAAGCCTTTAAACCTAAAACCATTTATAAAGTATGTGCCTTGGTCAGAAGCAATATTGCATGATTATACATTAGTGTTGAATGAGGGATTCAGTATATCTGTTTACTGTGGTGCTGGGGGAAGTACTGAAAGCAGGAGAGGCACCTCCACATTCTAAACATGTGTTTATCCCAGTGAGATTAGACATTCCTCCTTGTAAGAGGTCCAGTGTGATCGAGGTGCCATCTGATGACTGGTTGGGCCATATTAGGACACTTTAGTGTTCGCATCTGCTGTTGACAGATCAAAAACTCAGTAGTAGCAATATCTGTATCAGCCTTGTTAAGGGAAAGCCCATGTTGTTCAGCCTATGAATCACTTCCATCTCTATTGCAGTGTTACTCTGTATACACAGTGGCTGGAGGAAAAAGCTGACTTTCACTGGAGAGTCATTTTGTCAACCAGATTATTAACCTGCCATGGTAGATGCCCTTTAATGGACATTTACATAGTAAATGAATGTTTTCATGCCGTTGCCCATTCTGAAAATTTCATTCCCCCTGAAATCACTGCTTTGCAACATTAATATTTGATTGTGTCCAGATCTCACTAGTTCTCCCAGGGGTGCAGTATGGCTTTTGGATTACTATCCTGGTAGGAAGGTATAAGGCTCTATGGCTTCTATTTGACCCTTTCCATCAAGAGAGCTCTTACTCCACAGATCAGGAAATAAATGTAGATTCTCTCAGTTAAATATATCTATTTTCAATACACATTTTATATCTGGGGAAATAACCACAGGATGGGTCTATAGCCCCAATAAGATCAATGACGAGATGGATTTGGGCCAGGATAGTCCATACGCACACAACATGGCATGAGTTCTGAGCCTCTATTTAACAAGCTCCTATAAATCACTTTAGTATATTGCCTCAGGATGCTCTGGAGATGACATCAAGGGAGGCTTATGATATAGTTGTTATTAACTGAATTGTGTTCTCACAAAATTTACATAGTGAAGCCCTTACCCCTAGTACCTGAGATTGTGACTATTTTGGAGAGAGGGCCTTGAAAGAGGTAATTAAGGTAAAATGAGGCCTTAATCCAATGTGACTAGTATCCTTAGAAGAGGAAATCTGAAACACCAAAAAGATATCAGAGGAGTGTGAGCACAGAGGGATGACCATGTGAAAAAGAACCAAAAGGAGAGAGACCTCCAGAGAAATCAAACCACCCAACACCTTGATCTTAGACTTTAGCCTCCAGGACTGTGAGAAGTAAATTTCTACTGTTTAAGCCACTCAGTGTGGTGTTTCATTATGGCAACCCTCACAAACTAATACAGTCCTGTATTCATTTTCTACTGCTGAAATAACAAACACAAACTTAGTGTCTCTAAAGAACACAAATTGATTTTATTGCAGCTCTATAGGTTGGATGTCCAAAATGGATCTTACTAGGCTAAAACCACATTATCAGCAGGGCTGCATTACTTTCTGATAGTCTGGGGGAAAATCATGCCCTTGCCTTTTTCAACTACTAGAGGGCACCCCCAGTCTTTAGCCTGAGGCCTTCTGCCTCCATTATCAAAGCCAGCAACCCTGTATGTCCCTGGCCATTCTTCCAATGACATATCACTTTCTCTGACTTTCTTCTTCTGCTTTCCTTCTCTACTTTTAAGGATCCTGGTTATCATGCTAGATCCACTCAGATAATCCAGAATCATCTCCCTGCTTGACCATCAGCTGATCAGCAATCTTAATTCCATGGGCAACCTTAATTCCCCCTTTACCCTGTAACATAACATTGTCCTGAGAATTAGAATGTGGATATCTTTCTGGGGTTGGAAGTCATTATTCTACCTACCATAAGTCCTATGACTAGGTTTCCAGGTTGTTCCTCAAAGGGCCCATCATTTAAAAAGTTGTGGACTTTTGTTAACTCTTTGAAGTTCGGGAACTGGCTAAGACATTAAAATCCCCACAGTAATGAGAGCAAGGTTTCTGCCTACCAGATTAAGAGCTTTTCTGCTTATATAGGTCATGTAGCTCCTTAAGAGGTCACTCAACATTTCTAGATAACCAATATTTATTTCATTTCTAGACGATATGAGGAGCAAATCCTTGCCTTCACTACTCTCCGGCTGGGCTGCCCATCTGCCAAACTTCATCAGAAGCCCGAGGTCAAGGAAGCCATTTGTTTTACTACAGGAAGGTCAGCCTCTTGGGGAAAATAGAAGGGTGGAGCAAGGTGGGAAGTGGGTCTGCAGTAGTAAATGAGAAAAATTCAGGCCCACCATCTCTCACATCAAGTCCAAAACCAAGTCCCATTACATTTGCCTTTTAATAGGTCTCTGTCTCCTCTGCCCATTACTACTAATAGCACCCACATCTCAGCCACCACCAACTTCCCCTGCACTTTTGCAATAACTTTCTAACTTGTCTACTTGCACTCCATTGAACTTCCCACTTCCAACTTATTTTCCACATTGCAAAGGCAACTTTCAAAATCCAAGTATGTCTCATTCATCCCACTACAAAATGAATGTTTTGCCACTGCCCATAAGATAAAGAAAAACTGCTCAGAACACCTGGGTGGCTCAGTGGTTGAGCACCTGCCTTTGGCTCAGGTGGTGATCCTGAGGTCCTGGGATCCAGTCCCACATTGGACTCCCCTGCAGGGAGCCTGCTTCTCCCTCTGCCTATGTCTCTGCCTCTCTCTATGTCTCTCATGAATAAATAAATAAAATCTTTAAAAAAAAAAAGAAAGAAAGAAAAACTCCTCAACCCTCAACTCCTCAATTCTCAGCCTTATCTGGACCTTGCTTGCCACCTTTTGCTATTTTCACCCCAGCTGCACTGGCTTTGCTTCAGTTTCCAATGCTTTTCATGCTCTTAATGTTCTTTCTCTCCAGCAATGCATCTACCAGCCCTTCCTCAAATGGTGGGTGTTTTCTTCTGAGTTGCTGGACTAAGTAGGTATGCAGTATTCTTTTTCGCTTCACTACACATCATCACCACCACCCCCATTTTTATGTTTTTATGTGCCTCAGAAGAGATGACAGAAACTAGATGGCTCAGATCACCTTCCCCAAACAGCTCCTGGTTAGAGTTTGTGGTGCCCTCAAGAGATGTGAAAGGCAAAAGACAAATGAAGAGCTCTTCATTCTCTGGCAGCCCTTTTGCAGGCAGATAAAACGGCAAAAGAGTGGAAGCACTTTGGAAGCACTTCTGGAGTTCAGAAGTGAATAGCATGAGTATTCAGAAAGCAATTGCTTCTGAAGGTACCATGGAAGAAAATGAAGATAAACAATTATGTATGTTCACAAGTATGTTCACAAAAGCTAAGGATCCATGTGGTGTAGTGGAAAGAATCAGAGAATACGGATTCTTGTCTGTGCTCTGTCACTGGTCAGGTGACCCTAGATAATATTTTTGAAGAGTCTTTAAGTCCTGTTATTTATTTATTTATTTATTTATTTATTTATTTATTTATTTATTTATGCATCTCCACCACCCCGCAGGGTCTTGGGACACTGTGCGAGATGGGGGAGGTACTGGTTTTTTATTTTTTGTACAGGTGGTCCCTGTCTTCCAGAAGTCCTGTCATTTTAAATTGAAAAGGTTTCACTCTCAGAAAAAAAAGATATGGAACAGGTAAAATTGCTCTGCAGTGAATATCCACCTTGCTACAATTCCCTTGGCTATGGTACAAGTCCTGTTCTCTTTTTGAGCATCTAGGCTGACATCTCATCATTCCAGGAGACTTCTGGGTAAGAATTCCGCTTAATGAACTTGGCTCAGGCTTAAGTGAATTGACACTTGTACCAATTTTCAGCTTATTTAAACCACATGAGCCTGCCACTTTAATTCTGAAGCCACACTTCCCTAAACTCAGGGCAATGTGCATTCGTGTTTTTAAAATATCACTTAAAAATGAGCTCACATTTACTTTTTTTCCTAACTGGTATTTTTGTGTCATTAAGATATGAATCATAAGGACAGGGTGAATTGTTAATGTTGCTTTGGGGAGACAGCTGAGCTTGCAAGGAAATTAGTCACTAGCATGTAGTGCACGCTCTACCCTCTCCACTTCCCTAACTGCCCAAGGACTGCGTGACTTTTAGGGCCTGGCATGCACTTTCTGGCTTTTTAGCCTGTCTTTTAATTTTGTGTTGAAAATTAGAGATGATATATCAGGTAATAGGAACTGAGGCTAATAGGCTTGTTAGTGCGAGCTTTCGTGATGACCTGGCTAGGAACTGGGTTGTGCTTAATATTTACTGTATCTGTAACTGAGGCTGAAAATCCCTCTACTCTCCTTGGTTTTGTCTCCTTTGCTACCTTTGGGTTTCCCTGCAAAACTTCCTTTAAAAAAAGGAAGGATTCTCTGTTATCATCCTGGAGCCCTGTGGCTGGGGTGGTAAGGTCTAAGGAAAGGAAGTGTTTTCTTATGCATGACTACATCTTAGCCCCTCCCCCAGGACTTTGCCCCTCATCACTGTTCCTTAGCTCCTCCCCTTTCTCCTTCTACCTGACAGGGAGGAAGCTGGAATTAGATAATTGCCCTCCAGCCTGCCCAGGTAAGAGAAGGCTCTGGTGAAGTCTTGGTGACTCTGTGAAGTCTGGAGAATGCTCTGGGTGTGTTCAATGCTTACTTTTTCCCTCCCCCCGCCTGAAGCAACAGGTGATTTTCCTTGGCTCTTCATGGTGAGAACCTCATGGGGTTACTGGAGGTAAAGCCCAGAAAGGTATGGAGGTTCCCTAAGACTTCAGCCCCAGGAGTCTCTGACAGTAGCCCTCACTAGTCCTCTCAACAGTTTGTCAAAATTGGCAGTTAAAGGTCCTCCCTAGTTTGTGGCTCTAGCGGCTTCTGTTCCAGGGAGCTGATGTCAGCTGTGAGTTTCTGTACTTACCTAAAATGTGGGTGGCATTTTGCCCCAAGACCTCAATTCTCTGATGGCTCCATGAAAAGTCATTGGTTTTCAGTGTGTCCAGCTTTTTTCTTGGTATTGGGGCCTGAATGACCTCCAAGCTCTACCGAGAAGCCTTTCATGCACTTTCGTTTAAAAACTAAGTGTGGTAAAGTGCATTGTTTCTCAAAGGAAAGTAAATACATTGGTCCCTCCACCTCACTGAGTGTTGATATATTTTATTATAATTCTATGTTGAAACGGAAACATAAATTTAGCTCTAAATTCCATAGATCTAATAGTTCCTAACCAACTTTTGAAATACAATGCATTTGTAAACTAAATTAAAAAGCCTACAGAAATATGAAACTTTAATCAATAATATTACCTTAAGATTGGTCAAGCCAAAACATTTTTATTAGATTTCACAGAAGGAAGTTACTGCTTGGTTCTGATACCACATTTAGTCTCTTAACTTAAAGGAAAACTACAGTAGAAAACTTCTGTTTATATAAAGTCATATAAAATGTTACTGATAGCTTCAAGACTTTTCATTTTTTCTATTTACAATCATCAGACAAAGGTCTGCTACAGTGCAATTTTTTAATGCCATTTTGATGAAGTAGATTTTGGTAATTCTTTAAATGTATTATACTCCCATGGAGAGATATGTCCATTGCAACATTATGAAAACTTGTATTTAAATCACTGCTCTGGGGGTCACTTAGTCCCTTAAGTGTCTGCCTTGGGCTCAGGTCATGATCCCAGTGTCCTGGGATGGGGTGCCATGTCAAGCTCCCTGCTTAACGGGGAGTCTACTTCTCCCTCTTCCTCTCCCTCTGTGCTCTCTCTCTCTCTAATAAATAAATAAAATCCTTTTAAAAATCACTGATTTGGGTTCAGATTATGAAAAAATACTATCTTTGCAAATTTATCACATAAATATAAGGTATAACCTTATTACTAATGACCTATTGTAACATTAGATATATAAAAGTATCTCTTAATAAGTGTAAAATATATCTTTTTTAAAAATTTCAGCATGCCTACCTCTACCACAATGAGGCCCATGAAATTGAAGTCATTTCCCCACCCACTTTTATATTTAATTGTAAAACTTTATTTGAACATTGGCATAATGTTATATAGCCTTCATGCTAGACACACATGTTCATAAGCGACCTAAGTGAAGCCATTGGAATCCCAGGGCAGTAACTGATAGTATAGCCACTATGTAGATGGCCTGATAGATACTCACGTTTGTGGTTTGTTTTCCAAGACCCCTGAGAATACAGACACTGATCTCAGACTGAGAAAAAAATTCTCTTTTGTCCAGTTTTGAAATCAGATTTAATTGAGTTTGAGTACCAGCTCTGATGACAGCTAGTTCTATGATCTTGACAAGATCTTAGAGGAATTTACTTAATACCTCTAAGGCTTAGTTTCTTAATTGGGAAGATGACCTAACAAAGTTGCTGTGAAATCAAATGGAATGATGAATGTAAAGCCCCAATTCCTTGACATTTCTTATGTTCTTTCAATTAATCATCAGCTTGACCTGAACATTTTCTACCTAGTTCTCTGATCAAGCATCTTACATATAGTAAGACCAAATAGCTAGTATCATGTTATATAGTATAATATTAATATATACATATATATGTATAGTTGACCATTGAAAAACATCGGGATTAGAGGCACCGACTTTCTAATCCCCCCCACACACATACACTTGAAGATCTACATATAAGTTTTGACTCCCTTAACACTTAACTAGTAATAGAATAGCTTACTGTTGACTGGAAGCCTTAACAATAATGTAAATAGTGGATTAACATACATTTTGTATGTAATATGTATTATACACTGTATTCTGGTAATAAAGTAAGCTAGAACAAAGAAAATATTAAAATAATAAGAAAAAATACATTTATAGTACTATACTACATTTATTGAAAAAAAATTTGTTTATGAGGAGACCCAGTTTGTTCAAGCTCATTTTGCTCAAGGGTCAACTGTAGTGTGTGTGTGTGTGTGTGTGTGTATACAAATATATGGATATAGGCTGAGGATTGTGGAAGTAATCAAAGAAGTGGTTTGCATTATGGAAGTAAAAATATATACATACAATATTACAGAGACATCCTAGTAATATAGTCCACTTTGACAGAAATAAATCTCATTAGGATAGAATTTTGGAAAGTTGATGTCTTACTTAGCTTGTTATTCCCAGAGTCTGACTTTTCTAATCTCATAGTGTTGACAGGGGCACATAAATTTAACAATGTATGAAGGAGTTTTTAAACTGAAGATTTTTTTTAAGAGGCCAAAAGGACCATATTCTATAACATGATGTATTTACAAATGGTTATAAAGGAAATAGAGTGAGTTCTGGTGTTTGTCTCCAGTACCTCTTCACTAAGAATTTGGTGATAAATTTAAACTAACATGGTTAAGGAGTGGCCTAAAAGCCTTCATGCTGATTCAGTCTGCATCCACATCTGTGATCCTAACTTCTTGTCTAAAACTGCCTGGCTAAATGGTTCTGCTGCTTGCTTAAATGCTTCTGTAACTATTACTGTTAGCCTCTAAGAATGGCTGTGTGATACTGTTAATTTCTGCCTCCCAAACTCTGTGCCTTGTTCCTGCACCTGCATTCTTTCTACCAGGTCTATTGTCTTCTAAGATAGCGTTCTATGGTGTCCATTGGCATCATGGCAAGACCATTTTGGTGGTCTCTGTAGGAAGTATGATCCCTCCCTGTTTGGGATACCAAGAAGTTTCTGTGAAACATAAACACTCTCCCCCAGAAGAATTAGATCTAAAAATTAGCTCATTAATGTAATGTTGTATGTTTCTTGTGTGTGTTCTACTGGAATTTGAATGTGATTAAATGAGATGCAAAGTGAAAATTCTGACAAGGTGATAGAAAGTGAAAGAACTTTGTTTGCTCAAACCCCATACTTGAGACCTTTTTCCTTCACTATACTCCTGGGGAAATCCACAACTTGTTAGGTGCTTAAAGGAGATCTATGAATAATGTTAACATCAGTATAGATATAGCTGGGAAATGAGCATTATTGGATTATTACTTTTTTTTTAGATTTTATTTATTTATTTTTTTTTTGAGAGGAAGAGAGAGAAGGGGCAGGAATGTGATTGGGGGAAGCATAGTGGGAGGGAGAAGCAGACTCCCCACTGAGCAGGGAGTCAGATGCAGGGGGTGGCAGAGTGGGGAGAGAGCTCTATCCTAGGCTCCATTCCAGGAACCTGAAATCATGACCTGAGCTGAAGGCAGACACTTAACTGACTGAGCCATCCAGGCACCCCTTGGATTATTACTTTTACTTGGTAGATATCCATATCCTTCCCCCATGTGTTTTGTGTTTGAAACTAGAAATGAGGGATTTAGGAGAAAGGATGAAGAAAATTACTTAAACATGGAGTCTTCTCTCAATGTAGAATATGAAAGAGAAGCCAGTTAGAATTAATAGAAGATAAAGAGATTAAACCAAAATAATAGACAATGAGAATGTTACAGAAGGCATACAGATTTTATAAAAAAGGAAAAAATTAATCTGACACATATCATGGACCCTGTTACAATAACCCTTGTTTCTTTTTCCTTTTACTTCTCTTTTCTTTTGTAATGTTCTAAGTGGGAAGAGGAATGAGTTATCTTACAAATTTAGATTTTGCAAACTTGTGCACTGATGAGAGTAATATTGAAGTGCATTGTGAAGAAGAATTTTCAACACACAAATGTGTCATTTCCTTTCTTCATGGACCAGATGCTGAAATACTATGTGATAAAGATTTTAGGTCTCAACTGTAAAGAGAGGGAAGTGGATAAATCAGTGCTGCTGTCTTTAGGACGAACGGTAAAAGACGTTTATTTTAATTTTTTTCCAAAATTGCTTCTATTGATTATATGTGTCTACTCTGTGTATGTGTGTGTTTGTGTGATAGGTGAGATGTATAAATATGTATGTTTATATGTATACATACATACATGTTTCTGTATAGATAATAATTTTTGGTAGAATTCCCATTGCTAAGAACTTGATCTGGTTATTTCAATGATTAAAAAATAGAGATTTCTGCTAGGTTTTTTGTAAGAGAAAAATATATGTGTGTGCATAAATATACATGAAATATACTAATTATCCTGTAGGTTAAACTAGTAAGAAATTTTTGCCATTTAATTGTCCATATGTTTTAAAAAATGTATTGACTTTATTCAAAATATGATTGAGACTATTTTAATTAATCTCATTACTTTTCATATAATACTTATGCCTTTAACCTAACACCTATTAGTACCTGTGTTTGCTTTATAACAAATATTGGTTGGATATTTACTATAAGCCGTTTGCTGAACTAGATGGAGGGAAGAGATCAGAAAAATAAAATATAGCCTGTCTTCAGGAAGCTCATGATCTAAGGCAAATAGCACAATAGAATTTGAGCACTTTAACTAGTTCTACAAGTGGTACAGTTAACTACTATAGAAATGTCGGAGAGGTCAACTTACATTACTTAGGGGGAAAGGATTTCAAAAGGTCTTCATGGATATGTTTAAGCTTAGGTTCATCTTGAAGAATGTGTGAGATTTACAGAGCATAAAATGGGTGTTAGCATTCTCATTGGCCATGTGAGAATAGTGATAGAAAAGTCACAGAACTGAGATTATAAATGTTTTATATAGTATTTAGGAGCTAATATTCTGCGGGTACATGCCTATATTTAAATCCAAGCCTCTCTACTTCCTAGCTGTTGAAGACTAACTAGTTACTTAAATATTCTGGGTCTTAAGTTTCCTAACCTTGTGAAATGGAGAAAATACTGGTATATGCCTCATAGAGAGGCTATGAGGGTAAAAGAAGAAAAGGCCATATTAAAAAAAAAATGGTACTTAAACGTAATTATTTATTGATGGTTACCTGTGTACTAGGCAATTTAAAAAAAGTATTTTAAGTTTTCAGAATAATTCTTAAACTGATATTATAATCCTATTTTACATATATAAAGGAAGTACAATCAAATCACATAAATTAAAAATTTGCCAAAGGTCACATAGCTAGTAAATGACACAGTCAGTATTCAAGCCTAAACTTCCAATTCAAGGATGAATTCACAACCAAAGATGAGCATCAGTGGCATTAGGCACAATTTGGATGTTTCCATTCTTTCATTAATCTCTCTTATGGATAATATTCCTTAATGTAGAGCTATTCGTTTTACAAATAATTAATTTGATTTTCATTCATATATATTTTTGACTGTTCATACAAAACCAGTTTTTATTTTTAAATAATAAGAAAGGTACTTCTTGGTGTAAATAATATAGGTGTAAATAATAACTTATTATTACACCAAATCTTAAGGATTTATTTACACCAAATCTTAAGGATGAAATTAAGGGTTTGATGATAAGTCTGAATTGGGAACAGTCTTAGAAGAAAGACTATACATTGAACATATATTACACATAAAGACTTTATGCATATCTATATATAGAAAGTTCCACTAGGATGTCTAAGCAATTGATATGAATAAACAGAAACCCAAGGAAAAAAATAAATAATAAATAATTACATGGAAATATCTCTTCCACATTAATAAATAATAAAAAACAAAAGCCACTTTTAGATACCATTTCACTCCTATCAAAATCAAAATGATTTGAAAATAAATATTACTACTAAATAATGGTAAATTTGGCCTAACTGCCATGCTCATGTATGGTTGGAATCTTTGTAAATTTTTATGATCTTTTTAAGGAACAGTCAGGCAGTAGATACCACGAAGTTTAAAGAGTTTTCCTTTCACCTGGTAGTTCAACATATGGTAAATTATCCTAATGAAACATTTAAAAGGAGAAAACTAAATCATGAAAATATTTATAACATCATTATCATCTATATTAATAAAACATTTCCCTCCAAAAGAAAACGGAAAAAGTTCTTAAAATTACGTTATAGTAAAATGACTACATAAATAAGATAGATTTGATGAATTACTATTTGGCCTATCAGTTTAAATTTTTAAAAAATCATATGAAGTATAAAAATATTGATATGATTTTAAGGGAAATATATAAGACCAGATGGTAATATACACAGTGGTATCAACTATGTAACACAGATACATATGTGCAAAGACTCAAATTTCATATGAAAATGAAGGTATTTTGTCTTATATAAAAATGAATAGATGACAGAATTTTTTTCGAAGTATAAGTATAGTTGGAATACAACATTATATTGATTTCAGGTATACAATATAATGATTCGGCATTTATGTACATTACAAAATGATCACCATGATAAGTCTGTCACCATACAAAATTATTACAGTGTTATTTACTGTATTCCCGATGCTATACTTTACATCTCTAGTGACTTACTTATTTTATAGTGGAAGTTTATATCTCTTAATCCCCTTTACCTATTTTGCTCATCCCCCTATTCCTTTCCCTCTGGCAACTACTGGCTTGTTCTCTGTATTTATGAGTTCGTTTCTGTTTTGTTTTGCTTGTTTATTTGTTTTGTGAAAATATGGTATTTGTCTTTCTCTGACTTACTTCATTTAGCATAATATCTTCTAGGTCCATCTCGTGTTGCTACAAATGCTAATATTTCATTATTTTTTTCTGGTTGAGCAATATTCCATTATATATATCTTAAAGAAGCACATCTTCCTTATTCATTTATCTATTAATGGACACTTAAGTTGCTTACATATCTCTGCTATTGTAAATAATACTACAATGAACAAAGTAGTGCATATATCTTTTCGAGTTAGTGTTTTCATTTTCTTCAGATAAATACCCAAAAGTGGAATTGCGGGATCATATGATATTTCTATTTTTAATGTTTTGAGGAACCTCCATACCGTTTTCCACAGTACTTGAGCCAATGGTGCATAAGTGTTCTCTTTTCTCCATATTCTTACCAACACTTGTTACTTCTTTTCTTGTCTTTTTAATACTAGACATCCTAATAAGTATGAGGTGATATCTCATTGTGGTTTTGATTTGCATTTTCTAATAACTAGTGATGTTGAGATTGTTTTCATGTGTCTGTTGCTCATCTGTATGTCTTCTTTGGAAAAATGTCTATTCAGTTTCCCTACCCATTTTTCTTTAAATCTAACTGGTTTTTGTTTTTCTGAGTTATATGAGTTTTTTTATATACTTTGAATAAATTAATCCTTTATTGGAGAATATGACTTGCAAACATCTTCTCCCATTTGACCCACCTTATCTTTCATATTGTGATAATATTTTCATAATAAAAACAGGAAAAACTGAAGGATATGTTTCCAAACAGGTTAACATTGAAACACTTTCATTATGGTTTTCCTGTTGCAGCTTCTGTAAACTTTTCACCCACTTTATAAAAAGCTGATATTGCAGAGATGTGTTTCACTTCTCATGAGAACATGCTTTTAATAGATTATACAAACTCAAAAGATTTCACAACCCTTTTTCAGTGCATTGACATTTGGTAGGAATGTAACTAAACGTGAGGTTACTTTTTCTCTTTGGAAATGACATTTAAAGGCATATTTGAATTGTTTGAATTGTTCACTGCCTGCTGATAAAACTTTGCATGTGTGTGTTCTCTAATATGACTAAAGAAAATTACAATGATAATATCAGTGTAAAGAACTAAAGTAATGTGGTAAATCTAATAAATGACTGAAGTAAAGTAAGAACATTGAGGGTGAAATTTTTTGTCTCAGTTTCTTATTTATGCACAATTCAGAGAAAAACCTTTTATTTCATGATGTATACCAAAAGGACTTTTAAAATTTCTACATGAGTGAAATACAAACTTTTCTTGAGGCATATCCTCAAATATGAAAACTAATCATCTTGCAAAAAATAATTGTCTTGCATTTATTTATGTAATTCCTTATAATGCATTTATGTGTGTGATGAGCACCTGCTAAGTGCTAGTAACTTTCTGTCTTTTGAACCAAAGAGAGAAAAACTACAGAATCCTGTACATTATCTACTCTTATTGGGTAGAGTTCCTCTGATTAGAAGAAACTGGAGACCAAGTCAAGCAAGCCCCTAAGTTCCACATTAAATCAAATGGATCAGTATTAATAATGAGCTCATATTTCTTTGTCTGCTAGGTCAGCACAGTTACCTGTGAAACTCTCAGATTTGGGGTCCGTTGAACTTCTGAATCCCATCCATGTTTCTTTTTTCTTTTTCTCAAAATGGAAACCTAGCTTTATTCTTTGCTTTTTCAGCAAAAGACGTTGAAACCCTAAGGTCAGCGCTTTCACTTTCCCTTTCCTGAGGTGTAAAACAGCACGTATTAGTTATTAATGCTATTTCCCCCATGTCTGTATTTTGTACATTGAGTAAATAATGAGTATGTTCATTAAAAAAAAAAAAAGAAAAAAAAAGAGAGAGAGAGAGGGTTAAAAGTAGATAGAAAATAGAGGAGATAAGTAGGGGAAAAGTATTTCATGTTGGTTGGTGATAAACTTTAGGTGGGATAAATCCAACCAGGATGGAGAAGTGAAAGAGGTACGTCATAAGTTTAAATATGATGCTCAAGAAAGGTCTAAAACAATGAGGTTTTAATCAGAACCTGAGTGAGATGGGAAGGTGTTCACAAGTTTTGAGCAGAGGAGTGACATGACCAGTAAGGGAGCTATTAAAACAGTGCAGGTGACCAAGATCATGGGGCTTGAACGAGGATGTTGTAGCACAAGTGGTGAGAAGCAGTTTCTTTCTCCCTTTCTTTCTTTCTTCCTTCCTTCCTTTCTTTCTTTCTTTCTTTCTTTCTTTCTTTCTTTCTTTCTTTCTTTCTTCTTTTTTTTCTTTCTTTTCTTTTCTTTCTTTTCTTTCTTTCTTTCTTTCTTTCTTTCTTTCTTTCTTTCTTTCTTTTCTTTCTTTCTTTCTTTCTTCTTTCTTTCTTTCTTTTTCTTCTTTCGCAGTCAGTTTCTATAGAGGATTTGAAAACAAACCAGCAAGATGTAATGACAAAAGGATGAGAAAAGGTGGGGGCCAAGAAAAACGCCCTAGATTGGGAACATACTGGAAATCCAAATAGTGATGTTATTAGGCAGCTGCATATACAGTTCTGGAGAGATATGGGCAGGAGATAAAGATGGAATACTTTAGGAGGAATTAGCAGGGAAAATAAAACTCCTCTCAATGTACTATCTTAGTGTACTCTTTCTCAACAGAAAAGCATGAACATGACCAGATTTCTGGTATACACTCAGTGCCTTTCATTTTTCTACATTTACTACTTCTGGACATTTCAAATCTGCTTCTACCTCTACTGTACAATCAAAATAGCTCAAATTCCATATGACAGGTCATGCATGTCCTTGTATGTCTTGAAATTCTTCTTTCTTTTCCATAACCTTGACTTGTTTTTCTACCATGGTGTCGAACATTCTTCCTTATCTTTAGTACTAGCTCTTCATGCCTTACTTGCCCACTCAATATGCTAGTTGTTGAATTTATATCCCTCATATTTTTTCCTGAAAGATATTTTCTATTCTGATTTTTTTGTTCTATTCTTTGTTCAAGTGCTACATTTTTGTGCTTGTTAATCAATTCTTTTAATTTCCTCCTCTTTCTTAATGCCCTTGGATTCTCCCCTTAAATGCCAACCCTATGCTACTATCCAAGGTTAGTCCATTTGTAGACATTTAATAGAGGGTTTTCTTTTTTAAAATTTTAATAAAACTACCCAAAGAAACTATAGTTTGAAATACAATAACTTGTACCATGTTTATCATCTGCATAAGCCCATAAAAAATAAAGTAAAGCTTAAAGCCCAAATAAAAACAAAATTGAGCCTCATCTCTATTTCAACATGAAAGGGAAATAAGTAAAATATTTAATGGCCAATGTATGTTTTATCATAGTAATATAAGCCAGGTCACTACTGCCAAAGCAAAGAATAATTTTTCATTTAATTTTTATAGGTACTTCCTCAATATTATGTTTTGGGTAGGTTGGTAAAAGCCAAATAAATTTATGCAATCAGAAAAATAAAAGAAGAATTCATGAATAGATTGCCCCCAACTACATGCTTCTGTGGCCATGTCTGCTGGGCCCTCTGCCCCAAACTGCTGCTTCTGTGATGCTGATTCACTCTACTCTCCATGCTGTCCCTGCTCTTATGCCCTTTAGTAGATTTTCCATCCCTGGGATATTCTTATCCTAATTCCTGCTCACTTTTCAAAACTTTCATCTTTTCTGTGTTCCCACCATAACTACCCCCTTGGTCAAGGAACTAATCACTCCCTTTTGGCCTATGTCTTCACTTTGGTGTGTGTGTATATATATACACATCAAAGTATATGTGTGTGTGTATATATATATATATATATATATACATACATACATATATACATACATACATATATATAACTGTCAGATGATTATAAAGATTTTTACTCTTTCATATTAATACATAAGATCTTTGGGGGTTGTGAATATTCTATGCGCATTGATTTGACTTGCTTAGTACTTGATATAATGATACACAATAGAAATTTGTTGGATTGGCCTATATGAAGGGATAGGTATTTCTATCTTAAAGTCATTGATTGGAAGTATCCTAATATCTATTTTTTGTTTGTCTGTTTTCATGGTGTAGCATCTAGCATTCTAGAGCCACCTTAAAAAAAAAAAAGTAGAATTCTTTCTATCTCCCAAGTAAACTCCTTTAACCCATTTCTTCTAAATTACAAATTTAGTTGAAAGAACATGTGGAGCTTCTAAACAAGTATATGGATAAAAATAGCATTCATCCTGCTTTATTGAAGCCAAGATTAGATCAGTAGATTGCCATTATGGATTTGCCACTTTCTTTCTCTTTAAAATAATAAAATGTTTAAGTTTTCTGTAAGAAGCATCTGTATAGATTTAGCAGTTATCATATCATATATATATACATAAACACACAGGGAATGATTTGAGAGATATCTCCAAAAACAATTCGAGGAATCTGTATTGTTGCTGAAGTTCACAAAGATACTTTTTTCATGAAAGCAAATCTTCATTAAAAACATAACAGATTGCTCAAATATTGTAGCGAGAGAGATAGCTCCCAACCTTCCATCCATGTTGGGGATTTATGTTGAAGAGTGGTTCTCAAAGAGAAATAGATATTTGGAATTGTGTGGGTGGGGATAAAGTTTTTGCTGTTTTTTTTTGTTGTTGTTGTTTTGTTTTGTTTTTTTTTTGTGTTTTGTTTGTTTTTGTTTTTTGTTTTTTTTTTTTGCTAGGGAAGCAGTAACATAAGGACTGAAAGACGTTATTGACACTTGAGGGTGGCAACCAGGAATGATAAACATTCTCCACAACAAAGATACTCCTTCAAAAAAAGAGCTTTCCCAGCCATGGTGTTAGTAATGCTTCCCTGAGAACTACAATGAGATGTTGTCAACTGGATCTGACAAAGTAAAAATGGGTGCTAATAAGGAAAAAGCTAGAGTGAATGGCAGTGTGTCAACAGCATGACATAGTCACCCAGTCCTAACATTTGGTTCAGTTCAAGGAAACTACCAGAAATGTAAGAATACAGACTACAAAAAAACAATAAAGAAGAAGGAAGGAAGGAAGGAAGGAAGGAAGGAAGGAAGGAAGGAAGGAAGGAAGGAAGGAAGGAAGGGAGGAAGGAAAAGAAAAGAAAGAGAAGGGAAGGAAGGACAGAAGGAAGGGAGGAAAGGATAAAAGAAAGGAAGGAAGAAAGGAAGGCTAGATCTGAGTCATGGGCACAACTCATTTGCCAGGAAGTTCTTTATTAGAAGCACATCTTTTTGGTCACAGTATCTACAAATATCCATCTTGTTTAAAAACCAAATACAAAACTAATATATGACAATATCTTATAAAAAAGTCTAGTCCATTCATTTAGCAAATATTTATTAAATATATTCTTTATTACAAGTTGCTTTAGATCCTGCTAATTGAATGATGAATGAAAACAGACATGGTCCATCCTCTTATGTCATTCAAGGTCTAGAGAGATTATCAGATTCAACAGGTTTCATCTTTTTTACGAAAATATTACCATCTAGAAGACTAATAATATGAGATCTTTCCTTTAATTTATGTGAAAATAGAGTTATAGTATCACAAATATTAGGACAAAAGCCATGGTCATGCCTAAGGAGGAGGGGCCAGTAAACAGCCTGACAGGAAAAGATTTCTGGTTAATAGCAGGTATATATATAAACATACACATTATGACCCCATTCTTTTAAAAAAATGTTTTTTAATTCTATTTAAAATACAGTGTAATATTGGTTTTAGGAGTAGAATTCAGTGGTTCATCACTTACATTCAACACCTAGTGCTTATCACAAGAGTCCTCTTTAATCCCCATCCACCATCTAGCCCATCCCCTACTCACATCCCTCCATCAACCCTCAGTGTGTTCTCTATCAGTAAAAGTCTCTTACGGTTTTGTTCCCCTCATATTTGTGAGCCCATTCTTTATAAACTAAATTAAAAGATAAACAGCTTTGCTACATTAGGCCCAATTACTTTGAACTATAGTTTTAAAATGAATTCAGCTAAGCTTTCTCATCATCTTAGTTTTTAAAATTATTTGTTTTGCTTGGCAAGTAAAGCTATCATCCAAATCAAATAATAGAATAAATTTAAAAGGGGGAGATAGGGGAGTTTGCAACTGAATTATCCAATATCCAATTTGGTTTCCTATAATGGTCAATTTTCCCAGATAATTATTTATTTCTTTTACTTTATCTCTGAGTATGAAAAGAAGATCTAAGTCCTTTACCTTCCCCCTCTGTCCCCTTTCTCCACAGTAGCCAAATAATTTAAAGACAGTCCTTGGTCAGATCAAAGGATTTACAGGAACTACAACCAATCCACAGAATGATGTATATACAAAGATTATCATTGCAAACTGCAAAATAAAGAATCGCCTTGGTAATATTTAAAAAGAAATATATTGACAGTTCAGTCACATCCTAACTGCTCAATACCTCTCCCCAAAGCAGGATGAATGTTTGCATAGGAATGATTGTCCTCCGTTTCCTGGACAGGATGTGAGTTTGGTGTCCTAGAGTTGCCTGTGCACTCAGTTAAAACCTCAGCTGTACTGAATCCCTAACTCAGCATTAGAGAAAATAAGAAATGATCAGAAGATGTCGACTTTATGCTAAATTTATCAATCAAATGAACTGAACTGTTTCCAAGAAAAAGTCATACAATTTTTTTTTCACTGAAAAATGTTTTTAAAATGTGGTCCTCAGACTGCTGGCAGTCTGCATCATTAAGAGAACTTGTTGGAATTGCAAATTCTTGACCCCTACCTTAAATAGCAGAAACTCTTGGGGTGAGGCCCATCAATCATGCCTCTCAAATAATCCTGATGCATCTTAAAGAGATATAGGCATAGATTGTGTCATAGAATATAAATGTGCTCAAAAACTACAAAGACCTATTTATGATGCTCTTGATATATAATGAGGGAAGCCCTGAAAGAAAACAATACAAATAAGAAGAGAAAGGAGAGTTAAGTTTTTCCTGTGCTTTAATCTAGTGACTAGACTTTATCTTTCAAAAGTGATAAACAGATGCCTTGGCAAAGGAAAAACTGGCTCATGAAGCTCTGATAAAAGATCACAGGAAATATTAGCTTCAGATTTTGCGTAACTGTTTTATCCAGAACCTCTAATAAAAGATCACAGGAAATATTTGCTCCAAATGTTGTTCAACTGTTTGTTCTAAGGGAAATTCTTTTTCTTTTCAGCTAAACAGTTGTTTTCTATCACTTCGGAAAAGATTTTTTTTTTGTTTGTTTGTTTGTTTGTTTGTTTTTAAGGTAAGGAAGTGTTACTTCCCCCTCTCAAAGAACACACATCTATAAACACAGATACACATTTGTCCACAGAAAGATACATGAGTGGATTCCATGTAGATCTGTCTTTCAACGTTAAAATTAAAACTTGTGGGTAGATACAATATATTGCTAGATATGGCAGATGGGGTAAGTTTAAGTAACAATCATACTTGTTCCCTTGCTAAAATTGAATTTGAGTTTTAAATTTCAATTTGAGACATTGTGCCAAAGGACCCTCGACCTTTCATGTGTAATGAATATGTTTTTCCCATGTGTCTGATAGAAGTATGGAACCCTGGGATAGGTTTCCCGATCACCAGGATGACCCTGATAACTACTCAGAATCTGTGAAGTTTGATGCTCGTTCAATGACAGCCTTGCTTCCTCTGAGTAAGTAGAAGGGTGGGGTGCCCACTTCCTTACAGGTAGTGACACTGTGTAAAATTACAGTCCTGGAACTTACCTTACCTGTGTATGAATGTTAAAATAAGACTTATTGGATAAGTAGGTCTTCTCTTTTCAGGCCAAAGAGAAAATAAACTTAGGTTGGACTAAGGAAGCTTTGTAATAGGTTAAGTTGGTCCACAGTGTTGATAGAGTCCTCTGATTTCTATCACCACTAATTAATATCTGAAAATCATGGGTGGTATGCGTTTGTATTAGGCTCCTAGGGTTGCTGTAAGAAATCACCAGAAATATTGTGGCTTCAAACATTTATTCTCTCACAGTTCTAAAGGCCAGAAATCTGAAGTCAAGATGTCAGCAAGGCAGTGCTCCCTTTCAAGGCTCTAGGGAAGAACCATTACCCTCCTCTTCCTAACTTCTAGTTGCTCCTGCCAATTCTTATTGTTCCTTGGCTTATAAATGCATCACTCCTATCTCTGCCTCCATCTTCATTTGGCCGGTCTTCTTCCTGTGGCTTAATGTGTCCTCTACTTTCTTGTAAGGACACCAACCATTGGCCAAGGGCCCACTTTATTCAGTATGACCTTATCTTAACTTGATTATACCTGCAAAGACCCCATTTCCAAATAAGATCCCATTCACAGGTTCAGAAGTCAATAGTATCTCTTGTGTGGAAATAATTCAATCTACAACAGTGTTGAGACAGAGGTTTGCATGGTTACAAGAGCTCAAAAGAATCAGTATTCAGTTATATCTGGATGGGTTCTTTTTAAAAAAAAATATTTATTCATTTGAGAGAGAGAGAGAGAAAGAGCACAAGAGAGAGTAGAGAGCACAAATAGGGGGAACAGCAGAGGGAAAAGCAGACTCTCTGCCAAGCAGGGAATCTGACATAGGGCTCAATCCTAGGACCCCAAAACCACGACCCAAGGCAAAGGCAGACACCCAACCGACTGAGCCACCCAGGCGCCCCTAGATGGGGTCTTTTAAGGCAGCAGGACCTAGTTGCGTATAATTCTGCTGAGCTTTAAAGGCTGAATACATTTCACTAAAAGGGTAGAGTGGATGAAAGAGGATCCACAGAAATTTCAGTCAGAGGAAGCAGCATATGCGAGTGACAAGATGGATGAGTTCTTACACAGACAAATCTGAAATACAGGCGGTAACCCCAAGGCATAGGGGTATTGCGCTCTACACAAACTATAGATGGGAGAGTGTGTGTGGAATTGATGAGACAAAAGGAAAAAAGATCGTAGTAAAGGCTGTTTAAGGTAGAGATGTTGAGAGATTGAGGAGGGAGGACAGAGGCATTGGAGACAAAGAAAAGGCAACAGGAACTTTGGAGAGCTACTTGAAAGGCAGAATGCAGAGGATTTGATTGTAAATTAAAAATACAGGAGATGGTTGATGAGTTTCAGGCTCATTCAGCCTGGCAAAAGGATATTCCATCTTGCTTGTTTTGTGGGTTGTTCTTTTTCTTTTTCCTTAGATCTTTCTTTTTTTTTTTTTTCTTTTTTTTTTTTCTTTTAGCTTTTCTGGGTCTTATTTTTGCTTAAAAATTTTCTCTCCTTTTCAATCCTTCATAGATCATTGTAAAATAATCTCTAAATTTTTAAATTGGGAATTTACCACCTTTTTTATTGTGCAATGAAACCAATGGCCATGGGATAAAATTTTTAGAAAAATCTAAGATTTTTTTAAAGTTATTTGAGATAGAGAAAGAGAATGAGAGAGATAATGAGCAGGAAGAAGGGCAGAGGGAGAAGCAGACACACCACTGAGTGGGAAGCCAAATGTGGGGCTCGATCCCGGGACACCAAAATCATGATCTGAGCTGAAGGCAGATGCTTAATTGACTGAGCCATCCAGGTGCCCAGGAAAGAAATTTTTAATGGGTGTCTTATTCACCTAATCAGAAAAAATGTCTTTGTCCCCTACTAAGATTCCCCCTTACTAAGATTCCCCTCCACATTGTGTTAACTTTGTACAATTAGTATCCCATTATGTGAATCACTATTCCCAATAAATGGATAGTATGAAAATATTAATATTTTCTGAAATGCCCATAGGATGGGCTTCATTGATCTATTCCAAAGTTTAGTCAAAATGTGAACACTTTTCTTTCATTTTTTTCATTTTTAAAGTATTCAAATCATAAGAGGTATCCAAATACAGAATTATTGAGATGAAATTGGAAAAGAATTTGCATAATTACCATTGAAAACAGATGTCTCTTTTATCTGATTTAAAGTCTGAAAAAAATCATAATTATATAGTTACTTGAGGAATCTGATTTTTGCTCAGAATATATTCCCACATGAAACAGAATAAAATTTATGTTTGAATATGTTGGCATCATTATTAAAATGTATCCAAAACATATTAAAATTTGTCAGCTAACTAATGCCTCTAAATGAGACAAGTACAAGTATAGAGGACAGTTAACTGTCATAGATGTTTAGTTAAGGAAAGTAAATCAGATGTTCATAGTGAGGTCCAGATTGGCTTTTCCTGTGACTGTTCTTTTGCTTCCTCCTGAATAAATGGGGACCGATTTTTTGTTCCGTAGGCTTGGTAGCAATGATAAAACTGGAGATTACCAAAATGTTAGATAGGAAGAGTTAAGTTTTCTAACAGTAGGTTGGGCTTTTTGTTTTTCTCAGATCCTAAAAATGGCCCTGCCGTTCAAGAGAAACTGAAGTCCCTCAAAGCTGCATTGATTATCCTTTATCTCCTTGTGTTTGTAGTTCTCATACCGATCATCGGAATCATGGCAGGTACAGTATTCTAGAGTTTTGAAACTCAGCAACTCATTCTATGAATTAGTTATTGTAGAAACAAAAGCAAGAGTTCAATCTTTTGTATAGGGGAGACTCACAAGGGAAACGTCATATCACAAAGTGTTCCTCAAATTCATAAATTAAAAAAGATTCTTCAAAGTTATTTAGTAAAAAAATAAAAAATAGAATAGAGAATGGAAGATCAAGGTAAAAATACAGGTATGTTAAGGTGAGATGGAATGGATTAGACCATTCCAAAAAATGTTATCCTCTGGAGTCCTATGTACTTCTAGTGGTGGATCATGAATTTTATAATAAGTATTCCAGTTGCCAATGTAAAGATATAAGCAGGACCGTTTACATTCACAATGCCTAAAATAAAACAAAACAACAATAATAAGACAAGCCAGTTGTTTGGGGGGCAGGGAACCTCTTCTGTTCCTAGTACTGAGAGGAGAAAGAAATATTCTAAAAAACAAAACAAAAAAACAAACAAACAAAAAAAAAGAAATATTCTGTAAGTTTTCAAAGAGGAGATCTTGCACAATAATGACCTATATTTCAGGGATATCTTTCAGGAATATGGCCACATGTTTAAAACATTTCTAAAAATAACCTGATGGCATCTCCTCAAAATAAAAAAAGAAAGTTTGATAATACAACAATTGTGACAGTAGCTGTCACTTTGGGGATTTACTACAGACACTGGCTTATAAATATTCCACAGATTATCTTAATATACCTTTACAATTGCCCTTGAGCAGACATATACTTATCCTTATTATCCACAAAAGGAAACTAAGACTATTCAGTAGTAGAGCTGCAGTTGTCACCCATGAGTCTTGACTCTCAGCCTCTATGGTCTACTATCTCCCAGTGTAATTGAATTTTTAGAACAAATGTGATTGGCCAATTAAATGCATGCACACACAAACGCACACACATGTGCAAAACAGTTTCCATAATTTTAGCCAAGAAAATATTACCACAGGTAAAAATGAATTCCTATTTTGATCATTAAAAAAAATAAAAACAAAAACTAACCACAGCAAACCAAACTGATCAGCCAAACAAACCAACCACAGCCATCTATGGAAAAGGACCTGATATGTCTGTCATTACACAGCTGACTTCCTGATGAATTGAGATTATCTGTATGTTGTTTTTGTATAGCTTTTGTTCATTTGAAATGCACAATTGAAAGATGTTTCATTGCTTGGGCTCATTAAATATAAGCCAGTTATAAAAGGCTATCACTTTTATATAAACCATGGCCTGCAGAGTCAATGCCAGGAAATGCAACTTCTATCTAGCAGACATATGCAAAATGGGCCAATGAAGTCTGGAAAGAATTCAGCATTTTAACAAGTTCAAGGTCTTTGGGCTATTAGAAAATACTACCAAGTTTCCATATTTGTTGTTGTGTTGAAATGACTGATCCAAAGTAGTTTTGTTTAAAAAAAAATAGAATGGAAGAAAGAAAGGCATTTTGTTTCCTAAAACTATAGCAGGCATCTAGTAAGACTGACAAGAAGTTAAAAATGTTCAAATCTTGTAAGTTCACATTAGCACTTAAATTCACCAGAACTTGGAATAGATCTCATTGTTTCTGTCACACTTGAATAAACAATTGACAATCCATTTTCAACTTTAATTAAGTTACAGATCATAATATTTTTCAAAAACAAAACAAAACAAATGCAACACATATCTCTACTTGATATTAAAAAATTACAAATAAAGACAAAATATACCCCAAAAGATAGAAATTACCCTGTTTTGGCAAATATGAATTGATGGATGAAATAAAATGTTGTGCATAAAAATTCCATTTAAATTTAGAATATCTTATATGATGAAAGATACTTCTTTTTTAAAAAAAGAAATATTTTATTTATTTATTCATGAGAGGCACAGAGTGAGAGAGAGAGGCAGAGACATAGGCAGAGGGAGAAGCAGTTTCCATGCAGGGAGCCTGAGTGTAGGACTCCATCCGGGTCTCCAGGATCACAACCTGGGCCCTGGGCCGAAGGTGGCGCTAAACCACTGAGCTACCCGGGCTGCCTGATGAAAGGTACTTCTTAATGATAAAAGCTACTCCATATGCTGTCATTTCTTAATGAAACTCCTGTATGTCTATCATAGTAAAACAACATCATAATGTCTCTGTTCAATAAAATACAATCTAGGGGGATCCCTGGGTGGCGCAGCGGTTTGGCGCCTGCCTTTGGCCCAGGGCGTGATCCTGGAGACCCAGGATCGAATCCCACATCGGGCTCCTGGTGCGTGGAGCCTGCTTCTCCCTCTGCCTGTGTCTCTGCCTCTCTCTTTTTCTCTGTGTGTGACTATCATAAATAAATAAAAATTAAAAAAAAAAAAATAAAATAAAATAAAATACAATCTAGGATTAATGCTGAAATACTGAAGATTCTTTAGCTCAAAATAATACAAATTTTTGGCAAGAAAAGATATTAGCAACATGAAGGAGTGAATGTGATCTCTGAATTCAAATATCACTCTCTCCCTGGGGGTTTGCACAAGCCATAAAAGTTTGTCTCCTTTCAAATATGAAATAGAAAAGTCACAAAATGCCATCTTTCCAATGGTAATGAAAGAGATGAACATTTGAAAATCTGAACTCTGGCATTCTTTAGCTAGATTTATGGTACAGAGTTAAACAGTTTTTTTTTTTTTGAAAAGTTAGGATTAAATTAGCTTTCCTATAGGATTTGGGAAAACAAACAACGTTGTGCTTGTAAATCTGTAAGCAAAATGTAGTCTTTATTGTCAACTTTATGGTGAAGTCCATGTCAGATGGAAACCTTTGGTCACGTGATATTTTGTCAGTTCAAGTCTTTCCTCTCCATCCTGTGAAAAAGATTTGCTTTATCCATATGAAATAAAAACTGTTTCCTGGAAGAGAAAAATTACACAGTTGAGCAATTAGATCACTATGCTTAGTAAAATAAAGTCCGGATACTACAGTAGTCATTGCAATGCCCAATCTCCCCCAGTTTTCTATATTAAACAATATTAATTGTTTATTGAAAATATTGATGCATACAGATAAATAACTCACAGAATTCGAATCCAAACTATTAATAACACAAAAGCTGAAAGTTACCAAATGTTTATCATATACCTGGAAATAATATAAGCACTTTACATATATTAGCTCATTGAATTATTTGACACCGACTATTAGTATCTATCATACAATTAGTATAATAGAAGCACTAACAGGATAATTTGCCCAAGATCACAGATTAAAAAGGAAAGAGTGAGAATTGCTAACCCAGGCAATTCCACTCCAGAACCTGGATTCTTACTTGCTACCTAAGAAAACAATAATCATCATGAAAGGAACATTTTTAAGGGACATATTTGAAATAGTTTTGTAAAAATTGTTAGCTTGGATCTCTATAATAGTCAAAATCCTTTCTCAGTTTTACATTTCCAGAATTGCTCAAACAGTGTTCTATACTTACAGGTGCTTAATATATAAATCATAGAATTAAATGCCTGAGTGAGCCTGTCAGTCCAGAACTTGCCCCTCACAATGTAATACATGTGATGAGATTAACTAAAAAATAGACTTTTTAAATCCACTTTATTGATAAAGTAAGAAGTATAAAATAATACAGACTGTGGTTTATATAGAAACATTGTCAAGCATTTTATTAACTCAAATAAGCTAATTTTAAAGAATATAACTAGAAAGACATGATATAATGTGGCTTCATAAAAATTAGGATTTAATCGCATACATAGCTTCATACTTATTCCTCATATAATAATAGCTACAATAGTAGCCATCATCAAACAGTTTAAGTAAAGATGGTGAAGACTGTAAACTAAGATCATATCTTTCATGGATAAGGCACTTTAATTTGAATAGAATTTTCCTATGGGCCACCTGTGTGCTGTGGGATTTACATACCTTATCTTATGCATCCTGAACACCACTGTTGGAGGTAGTTACTACCTATCTTTGAGGAACCTAAGAAGAGAACTTTCCCAAAGTACCCCAGCTAGTAATTGAGGAATGGAACTAGATTCTAGAATCAGGCAGCTTGTTCCTGACTAAACACCAGCCTTTCATTTATATAGCAGGTAACCTTGAACTCAGGGTGGAACTAATTATCTTTTATGTGTTATGTCACTTAATTCTCAAAAATCCATGTGGCTGATAATATTGCCATATCATTTTTTACTAAGAAAACTTACATATCAGGTATAGCTCTTTATGTAGATATATATTTCAAACCATAGACAGAAACTCTTTTTATTGCTAAGTAATGATCAAATGTGAAAAATCTTAATGCATTCAAAATAAATGAATAAAAGACATATATATGTAGATAAAATAATATAGATAGATACAGAGGGAGATATGAAAAAACAAAATCTTAACTATCACTGATCAGTACTAAAATGTTATTTAATATTTTCTTTATTGTGCATAATTATGTGCTCTTTTTATCTGCAAAGCTAATGTTTATGCCTTTCATGATTTGAAGCTCCTTACATGTTGCTCTAGATCCTTTCACAGAGTAATTGCCTTTTTTAGAGGACATGTGCCCATTTGGAAATATATATTGGCAGCTCTGTGTATTCCCCAAATACCATTTAATAAATAAGGAAGGAAGGAAGGAAGGAAGGAAGGAAGGAAGGAAGGAAGGAAGGAAGGAAGGAAGAAAGGAAGAAGGAAGGAAGGAAGGAAGATCTTTCTTTCTTTCTTTCTTTCTTTCTTTCTTTCTTTCTTTCCTTCTTTCCTTCTTTCCTTCTTTCCTTCTCTTCCTTTCTTCCTTTCTTCCTTTCATTCCTTTTTAGGAAATAATTACTTAAAAGATTGTTTATCAAAGCATTGGGTATATTAGTAAAAACAGAACAAATTAAGCGAAGGAGTTTTGTTAAATAAATCTGGTAGATCCATGCAGATAATACATTGGTATTAAAATTATTTTTGTAATAATAACATGCTAGTGAAAAGAGACAGATTTGGTATACATACAACCAAAATGTTGGCATTTAACTCAGGATAGTGAGATTAATGGTAAATTATTTTTTCTTTGTTACAACCAAAATGTTGGCATTTAACTCAGGATAGTGAGATTAATGGTAAATTATTTTTTCTTTGTTACCTACCTTTTTTCCTTGTTACCTAAAAGTTTTCATTATGAATATATATTTTAGAATGGGTAAAGAGAAATATTTTAAAAATAATATTTTTTAAAGTGAAAAAAATATTTGCTCAATTTCCTGTCCCACCAATAATAAATTAGGCCTGCATAAACTGAAAATGACAATTCTCTGCCAGCTTAAGTGATTGGATGAGGAAGATGAGCCAACAATTTATTCATATGGTGGATAACACTAATACTTATACTTTTACCACATATTGTTTTTGTCACATCATTTATCTTCCTAACAGCTAATGTATTCAACATGCTTGCTTCAGGTACTGTATTAAGCATTATCTCATTTTATTCTAACAAACCTGAGGAGTAGGACACAATGCACTTCATAATCATACTGTCAAAGCCAAATACGGTGGTTCCAAAGATGCATATAAGCAAATTCAGAAAGAATGACTTGATCCTAGAATAAATTCTAATGTAAAGTGGGAAAAGGAGGCTGTCTTCCTTTCTATAATGTGTGTCATGTGGTTCACACATTGTATATTTAAAATAAGTACCCAGTTTAGGACAGCATTCAAAATGTTAGAATGAAATGGAATGAAACAGAATGGAATGGTATATGTATTTAAGGACACAGGCCATGACTCTGTTTATTTTTACTTAAATATACAGCACAGCTCCTGAAGTGGGAAATGAAGAATTGCACAGTTGATCCAATTAAGGCAAATGATATATCTCAAAGTCTCACAGGAAAAGGAAATGACAGTGAAGATGAGATGAGATTTCAAGAAGTTGTTATGGAACAAATGAGCAACATGGAGAAGAGAATCCAATACATTTCAGATACAGAAGCCAATCTCATAGATTCAGAGCATTTCCAGAATTTTAGTCTGGTGACTGATCAAAGATTTAATGATGTTCTTCTCCAGCTGAGTACCTTGGTTTCCTCAGTTCGGGGACATGGAAACATGATAGATGAAATCTCCAAGTCGTTAATAAATCTGAATACCACATTGCTTGATTTGCAGCTCAATATCAAAACACTGAATGACAAAGTCCAAGACAATACATTTAAACAGCAAGAGGTAAGAGTTTTTGTATTAGAAGGGTCATATGCTGGATTGAATCCAATCTAGATCTTGTCTCCTCAGCTAGTTCAAGAAAACAAAATTTGCAAACCCCATTTCAACATCATCCAACTTGCTCTGATTCCTCTGGCAATCTTACCAGAAGGTTTTACGTGAATTTACCTACTGTCTTCTCCAGATTCCCAACAAAATGGGGAATTTTTTCCATTGGATATAGACTCTCTTGAAGTATTTTAATTATATAAATCCTTTTATAGTACCTCTTAAGACGCATCTAAGCCAATTATAATTTTTAGATTATCTTAGTAGGTACTCTGTATTTGTAAATTTTACAACAGGCCCAAATTTCTTTATCATCAAAGAAATGGAAACCTTATTTACAGTAATAACATCAAAATCAACATTTTAAAATAGTTTATTTCATCATTCCCAAGAAGTATACATAAGTTTTAATGTGTAAAGATAACTTTAAAGAATTAAACTTTGAATAATATATACATTTTATTTTTATCATAGACTCAAATACACAAGAAAGCAAGCAATGTTTAAACCAACTTGCCAGCAAGTTTCATTGTAGGGCCAGATGTAAACATTTTAGACTTTGGGGACTACAAGGTTTCCCTTGGGACTACTCACCTCTGCCATTGTAGTATAAAAGCAGCCATGGACAATATGTAGACACACAAGGAAAGCTGTGATCTAGTTATTTACAAAAACAGACTTTAGCCCATGGACCATAATTTTCTCACCTCTGCTATAGACTATTCTGTGGCCAACTGGCTGGATTACCTTGTACTGATGAGAAAGAAATTAAGAAGCAAGTCCCTTATTTTGAAATTGTATTGTTGTTGTTGTTAAATAATTATAACTATTCCATACCATAAAAAATAAGCACAACTAAAATTTAACTACTCTTGTGAAACAACAACCTTTGTATTATCAAATATCTGAGACCTAAGATCATAATTAACATGAAGTCTATAAAATGTCCACTATTAGCTAAGCAACATTGGCATCTTGGTAGTAGAATTTAATTCGAATAGACTCATTTTTGATTAATGAAATTGCTTTCTATATGGAGACAGTATTAACGGTAGTGATTTTTAAAAAAGAATGTCACTTACTAATAAACCTCTAAAATTATAACATGAGGTAAAAACCAACTAAACTATTGACTAGACAAAACAGGATAAGAAGGGTAAGAAGGAATAGTGTACATCCTTTATTTGTAAGGTACAATCACTCAGAACTTTTGAATTTCACATGATCCTGGTCTTAAGATGTCAGAAAACAATGGCATGGCTATATGAATGTGGGGATTTTGTTGTAAATGTCATCCCAACACCAGCCTTGATATTCTGTGTTTATTCCAGGTCACCTATTCCAAAATCTGACTGTTTCCCACACTGTTAACAAGTATCTAAGTATATCAATTACTATTGGAATACCAAAGACTTAAGCTATGGAAGGGTAGAGAGATTCACAAAGTAGTAAGTGTCAACAGGGCAGAAGAATATGGGAGACAGATAAATAAAATTTCAGTTATAAAAGTAATAACTGATTAAGTAGGAAGGAAAGAAGGGAGAAGAAATATCATTTTATGTAAAAACAGAAGAGCAGTGAGACAGGGTGAGGAGAGAGAGAGAGAAGATGGGCCAGATGGGAAGACAGGATGTATTTGGTATTGCTAATGCTCTAGAGTCAGTAGAAACTATAGGATATCTATGAACTCACATCAAGAGTTGAAACTAAATTGGAAACTATTTGGAAGAATAGTTCACTAGAAATCCTGAACATGTTTGAAGTGATAATTATTGGAAATAATCAAAATCTGATAATCAGTGAACTGTTTGAATTTGGATAGATTGCACTCATGTTTTGGAGGGGGTCCCAGCATTAGAAATGAAAGTACAAGGGAATGGAGGGACTTCCAAAGCTATTTTTTTTAGGCAGTAATCACTTGTAGAGATTTAGAAACCAGGTCAGTACTAGTGTATGTACATGGATGTGTGTGTGTGTGTGTGTGTGTGCATACACACGTGCTCATTGAAAACAATATTCAGACTCTCATCCCCATTGCTTAAACAATTTTATTCATCTTTGAGTCTCTAGCCCAATGCAAGAATAAGTAAATTAAGTGAATGCCTGAATCAGCAAATGTTGTCTGAGGGAAAGGCTTATAAGTGATACCAGCATGATGCCTATCAAGGACAGACCAAACATCAGTTTGAGGGAAAAAAAGTACACTAGCACAAAAGAAAAGAGAGAGGTGAGAATTCATCATGTCCATTGTTCATAGAAAGGACTGTAAGACTGCAAGATTAAATGCCAGTTTCCAGCGGGGCTCCTGATGGTAGAGTATGTACAGAGTGTATGGATGCCAAATAGACTTTAAAAAAAGTTAAGTGAACTTTCCCTCTTCCCAATAAAAATCACTTCAAGTGAAATCTGGGTAATATGAGCCCCATATGCAGTTTTCAAAAAAGGGAATAAAAAGGCAGCTTCAGCTTTGTGTATGAAAAACATGGGCAAGTCCTGGTTTTTTGGTAGCGAAATCAACTACTAGTCCCCTGCCCTCTGTTATGTGGATATCTGGAACTACCTAATATACCGGAAGCAATCTGTAGCCACTCAAATGAAGTTGAGCATAATTTTTATGTTGCTGTGCTTTACAAACATCCATGCTCACATCCATGCTTTATACATGTTTTTCCAAATTGTACTTATTTTAAATGTTATATGAGTTTCAGGTGTACAATATAGTGATTTGACAGTTCTACACATTGACTCAGTACTCACCACAATAAATGTAGTCACCATCTGTCTCCATACATTATCACAATGTTACTGACTATATTTCCTGTACTATACCTTTCATCATCATGACTTATATCATATTGTATGGAAAATGCCAAATAGCCAAGGAAGGAGGAGACAGAGTAGAGATAACAGAATAGGGTTTTGGATGGGGGAAGGCACAGTTAGAACAGTAAAAACTGATAAGGTTCTCTGCTTGAGTGGAGTGCCACTGAAGAGGAAAATCTAGATATCTGTTTATTTCTTTTCAAAGACTCTACATCCTGACTTGCCTTGCCCCCCTTCACCTCAACTTGTCCAGTCCAGCCAAGGCAAGTGTAATATTCTCTTTGTACCTGGATTAGGGAGCAAAATGCCCTGGCTTATTTCTATGGAAATGAGAAGATACCAGCAGTTAAGCAGAAATGTCCTTGTAAAAGTTGATAGCATACCGTGAAGACAGAATATGCAATAAAGGTAGAACAGAGCAGGGCACCTGGGAGGCTCATGGTTGAGCATCTGCCTTTGGCTCGGGTCATAATATTGGGCTTCTGGGATCGAGTCCTGTATCAGGCTCCCCTGCAGGGAGCCTCCTTCTCCCTCTGCCCATGTCTCTGCCTCTCTTTGTGTCACTCATGAACAAATAAATAAAATCTTTAATAATAATAAAAAAAAAGAGTAGAACAGAGGGACAGAATACGTAACCAGAATGGAAGAGGTTTCCTACATCAGAAACAGACCAACACCCAAAGGAAAACCAAGCCAAAGTCTTGAAAGGAAAAGTAATAAAAACAAACATTGTCAAAAACTTTATGACTGTATACGTAGCCTCATCATAATTTGAAAAGCAAAGTAAGTAGAATGACTTTATATATTTACTCTTAACTCTGCAAACTTAAATATGTTGAAGGTTCTCAGCATTTGAGCACAAAAATAGGCACTGATATATAGTTAGTAAGATTTAAAAAATAGTGCTATATATTTGGGGGCACTGCAGCAGTACTGAACAAAAAGTTGAATATTTAGTTCCTCTGATTGGATCTGCTTCCATGAAGCTGTCCTCTAGAAGCACTTGTACAGATATGTAAATATATATGCAATGTTGTAGCATTGCTTTAAAGATGTAAAAAAAAAAAAGTATGCAGCTAAAACTGAAATCTCTAGGAATCTTAAATTATGAAAAATACATAAATATAATTCCACTAAGTTACTGAAAATAAGGCAGTCTCTAAATATTTTCATAGGTAAATATCCTTAATATATTATTGAGTGGAAAATGAAAGCATTATGATCTCTCCTGTTCACAATCTATGTATGCTTGTATGTATATAAATACACACAAAATATATATGTATTTGAAAACATAAAGTAATAATGAAATTTCACAGAGATAGTAAAAACTGAAAGTAAGAGGGGCAGCTGGATCTCCTTTCGGCTCAGGTTGTGATCCCAGGATGCTGAGATTGGCCTGCTTCAGGCTCCCTGCTCAGTGGGGGGTGTGCTTCTCCCTTTCCCTCTGCCCCCCGCCATGCTCCTGCTCTCTCTCACTCTCGTTCTCTCTCTCTCTCTCTCAAATAAATAATTTTTTTTAAAAAATTAAAAGTAAGACATTAAATTCTAATTGAGAGTTTCCTGAATGTGAAAACTATCCTGAAATATTTATCATTACCACTGAGAATAATGACATTAAACTTTATTATTCCTATAAAACAGTTTAATATATAAATTCTATCAAATTCACATATTGGAATATGTAGCTAATCTAATTACACCACAAAAAAATTTCAATTTTGATAAATTAAAAATCCTACAAGTTTTTAATTTCCTTTTTAGCATTTTGACATCTATATATTTAGGAATTGAAGAATATCCTAGGTATATTTAACTAATTTTGAAGGAACAGGGAGTGTAACAATTCAGCCATTCAGTTAAAAGAGGAAATACTTCAAAACCAAAAACTTACTGTTTCAAGACTGTTCTTTAACTTCCATATTTTTATTCTGTAATATTCTGTAATTTTGCTTTTGAAAAACCTGGCTTCAAGGGTTTCTTAAACTTACATATTTTATAATTATGTGTGTAATAAAAATTGTGGGTGCTTGCTTATGTTTCACAGGACATGAGTAGATTAGAAGAGCGTCTGTACAATGCATCAGCAGAAATTATGTCTATGAAAGAAAAACAAGTGAATTTGGAACAGGAAATAAAAGGAGAAGTGAAACTACTGAATAACATCACTAATGATCTCAGACTGAAAGATTGGGAACACTCTCAGACATTGAAAAATATCACTTTAATTCAAGGTAAAATATTTTCTCATTCCTCCAGAAAACAATATATTAAAATATACTGTTATGTGCAGAGTTGGCGTTTGAAATCTTGTGGTGTAAAATAGTTCTTGAGCATACAAATGTCCAGAGAGAGGAATTTTGAATCTTATCAAGATATGGCAAGATAACAGTATCATGGTATTCTTTAATGGAAAGTTATTTTAAAAAATATCTTTAAGGTCTTATGAGTCATTGTTTAAAATACTCAATATTAATGAACATGAATAGAAGTTTTCTGTATGACACCAAATTCTTTACCTATCCACAAATCAGACTTGTTAATTCTTTTTTTCAAAACTTCCAGATTCTTTTTTATTTCTTACCTGACTGTATTATTAGTTAGTAAGGTCTTTGAACTCCATAGTATAACAAAATGATAATAAATTTGCCAAGTTTCTTCTTTAGTCCGTGTTGATAAACCATGGTAATTTAATATACACATCATATATATTTTTACTCTAGCTTTTATTTCCATTTTATTATTTTTTTCTTTTTAAAGATTTTATTTATTTATTCATGAGAGACACAGAGAGGGAGGCAGGCAGAGGCATAGGCAGAGGGAGAAGCAGGCTCCATGCAGGGAGCCTGATGTGGACTCCATCCTGGAACTGTGGGATCACGCCCTGAGCCGAAGGCAGATTCTCACCACTGAGCCACTCAGGCATCCCTTTTATTTCCATTTTAAATATTTTCTCATATTTTACATTGTATTAGGCTTGTCTTATATAAAGAACACATTTATTGATTGATTTAAAAAAATTTTTTTTAAGATTTTAATTCTAAGTAATCTCTATACCCAACATGGGGCTCAAACTCACAACCCTGAGATCAAGAGTTGCAGATCAAGAGCCAGCCAGGCACCCCAAGAACACTTTTTTTAAAATGTGCAATCTAGCCATTTCTTTTCACCCTACTTATTTCTACCATCTTATTTTGTGCTGTTTTTGCCCAGTTTTATGTTCCGTTTGCTTTCCTTTCTTGTCCACTTTTGGATTGATTAAGATTTTTCTCATTGAATTTTTCCTTCTGCCAAAGGCACCAAAAAGATTTTGGAGACTTTCTAATCTATTTCTATTTTGTTGATGATTGTCCTTGAACTTTGTTGATGATTGTCCTTGAACTTTATCTAACAAAGTCTAACGTTGATCAATATCTTTACCTCGATCCCAAATATACAGAGAACGTAAAAATTTGTGTAATGACTCCTTTCCCTGATCTTCTGTTTTTGAGTATACTTTATTCTGTTTTATGTAGTTTTTAAAAAAAAACAAGAGTCAGTATTATTTTTCTTACATTATATAGACCACGTTAAAATTTGCACATAGATCCAATTTTCCTTTTTTCTAAATGCACCTCAGACATCACTTCTGGGATCATTTTCCTTCTTCCTAAAGTATATCTCTTGGAGGTTCATTTAGTGAAAGTCCAAAAAGTAAGACCTTTTGATTTCATTTTCTCTACTTTTGTCCTTGCTCTTTAAAATTGTTCTACTACATATGTATTTCTTAGGTTGACAGCTATTCTGGTTATTTCTATCAGTATTTTGAAGATATTTCCCTGGCTTTTGGCTTTCCTTGCTGTTTTAAAAATGACTGCCAATCTGCTTGTCATTCTTCTTATCTTCATTACCTGCAATTTCACAAATTGTGTTTTTATATTGATAATTTATTCATTTTGCTTTGTTTTTACTTCTTATATTTGTAGATCTAAATCCTTCATAAATTCAGGAAAGTTGTCAGCTTCAGTCTCTCTGAATTCTGTTTCTTTACAACTGTCTCCATCCTTTCTTCTGTAATTCAAATTAAATTAATCTTAGATCCTCTTATTCTAGCTTCCATGTCTGTTAAACTCTGATTTATAATTTTAATATTTTTATTGGATTAATAATAAATAGAAGTCCATGAGATTTTTTAAATTATATAACACTAGGGGAACAATATTTTAAGTCTGCTATCCAAGTATTAACAAGAAAAAAAATTTAAAGCAAGTCCCAAAAATTATATATAGTGCAATTTTTGTTACTAATTATCACAGTTTAGCAAAAGCAAGTAATGTGTTTTTATAGCTGCAGACATATGTAATTAGAATGGTGGCTTTTGGGATCCCTGGGTGGCGCAGCGGTTTGGCGCCTGCCTTTGGCCTAGGGCGCGATCCTGGAGACCCGGGATCGAATCCCACATCGGGCTCCCGGTGCATGGAGCCTGCTTCTCCCTCTGCCTATGTCTCTGCCTCTCTCTCTCTCTCTCTCTGTGACTATCATAAATAAATAAAAATTAAAAAAAAAAAAAAGAATGGTGGCTTTTAAAGTGCAGAAAATTGGGTGAGAAATATAAAATTCAGGTTAATGTTTAACCCTAAAAAGGAAGAAGATGAATGGGATTGGGGAGCATCTAAATAGAGATCTATTTCATGGTTTGTGACATTGCAGAGGTATTCTCTTCATTATTGTTCTTTACATCTTACTTACATGGAATATGTTGCATGTATTTTTAAATTATTACATTAAGACAGATGATAAAAAAAATAAATAAAACAGATGATAAAGAAAAAATTGAATTAATCAGCATTCCCTCTAACAATTAGACAACTCCATTTTGGATTTCAAATAAATATCCACAATTTTATACATCCAAAACCAAACTCTTAATTCTTGAGCGTCCTACCCCATTCACTCCCCCAATCTGTTGCTTACTCAGCCTTGTATATCAGCCAAATCATTATCCAACTAGTTACCCACTAGATCTCGGAAACTACCTTTAATGTCTTTCCATCACTTCCTACATCCTATCCATCTATGAGTCCTGTTAATTCTTCTTGCACACAATATGTCAAATAAAACCACTTCTCACTATTTCCTCTGCTACTACTCTGATTCAAGCAACTATACTTGTCTGATGCATTACATCTACTTCTCATTTGTTCTCCTTGATTCGACTTTTAACTCATTCTACGTTATAAAGAGCAAAAGAGTGGTATTTTAAGAAGTTTGTAAATGTTTTAGCTCTCATGCTTAAGCCTATCCAGTATTTTTGCCATTGACTTGGAATAAATCTAAATTCCTACCTAGTCTGGATCCCATCTACTAGCCTGCTCTCATTTTCCTATTTCCCCTCTGGCATTCCCTCTGTCTAGCTTGGAAATCTGGAAAAATGAAAGTGAAACTTAAAAGTATAAATGACTAGGGAGGAAGTGTTAGTTTCATGTCTTACTGTCTATAATGTGCACTGCACTCTCATCCTCTCTCTTGAAATGTTCTCTTAGAAGTCCACTCCTTCTTGGATGCACTCAAAAACACCTTTTGAGAGGTCATTTTTTACTCCACCATCCCTCTATGTCATCTTTTGCTTTAACTTCCTCACAATACTTAGCACTTCATGAAATTGTTCCATATCTACATTGGCTCATTTGTTTAGCATACATCTTCTCTAATAGCATGTGAGTTCCCTGAGGTGGGGTTTCTTCTCTCTCATCTCTCTCTCTCTGCCCAGCACCTGTTAGAGTGCCTGCTATATAGTGGGTGAGCAAATATATATATGTTGAATAAATAAGTGAAACTAGCACTTTCTTTTTATTGAGTCATGCTTTGTAATGACAGGGTCATTTTTCCAGATTTCCAACATAACAATTTTAATTGTTTTTATTCTTTCTTCCAAGGCTACTGTTAGTTCTTAGGTTCTATATTCCCTATCCCCTTATTGCTTCTTTATATTCTTGTGTAAACATTTCTTACCACTGCTCTACCAGACTATTATTGAAAACGTCTCCCAATCATTTCCTTCCTTGTTTTTTTTTCTTTCAGACTGTAATCCTATCTGCACTCTTGTGAAAATCCAGTCCTCCTACAGAGAAACCCTAGATTATAAGCCTATCACTTCCTCATTCTACATTTCTCTGTGTGGCACTCGGAATCTTCTATAATGTATCTTTTAACCACTTTTAAATACCTAATTCCCTCCATTTTCTCTTTTTGATGCCAAATACTTCAAGTGATTTAACTGTGATTCTAACATATCCAGTACTTTTGACATCCTACCTCATGCCTTTGCCTTCAGTTGAAATACCTTCTCTTCTACTTCTATCTAAAAATGCCGTATCTCTCATTTAATGTCCAACTAACGTGAATACTTCTCTAGTTCCATCAGAGTGATACTCTTTCTGACATTTATGTCTTGCTTAATATTGTACACTAGGTATTCTTTAGTAAGAGAAATCTTCACATGATAGTCATATCTAGAAGTATCTCACATTGTCTTCTAGTGCAGTGTTACCTCTTCTTGAAAACAATACATCCCTTAACATTAGGGGTTATTTTTTATATTCTCTACTACATCTAGGCATAAAACAAATTTTTAATAAATACTTGTGAAACTATAACCCAAGAAAAACAAATCGTACAAATTAATGAGTGCCTTATCATTTTTTGGTTGTAGGATTAGCCATCTTTGTGTCCCCTGTTTTGATATTAACAATTGCTAAGTAGTCATGAAGATAAAGGAGACAACAATTCATTCCAGGAATAATGGAAAAACAGATGCCAGAAATGAAGTCAGTTAAGTTTGGAATAGGATAGCCTAGAATGTCAGGAAAGAAGTGGTCTAGTTCTGGTTTTAACCAACTAGCGTTAAGACCTTGGACAATTTACACCCTCTGATCCCTCTATATATATGTCTGACTAAGAAATCTTTAAGTCTTTTTCCAGATTTAAAGGTATCTAAGACAACAAGCATGAAAACTAAAAAAAAAAAAAAAAGAGAGAGAGAGAGGCAGGTTTAAGCAGCAATAGCCTAGAAGATTTGGTAGATTTTTATGATGACAAGGAAAGATTAAGAATGAAGTAGAAAATGTATGATCATCATGAATAGGACACAGAGAAGCATAGCTCTGGAAATTTAGGCAGATATTATTAGTTCTTTGGTATCATCTAGGATTTTAAATGATAGGATATGCCTAGGTTTGCTTTTCTAGTGAACTGCGTAATTTTTATCTCTGATATTTATGGTTACTGAGTATTCTAAATCAGTTCTTTTTTGTGGCTATGTAGAAATCTCAGTTTCCTACTAAGCTTTCTTTAAAAAAATCATAGAGAGGGATCTAAGTAGTGGATTTTGTATGTGTGTTTTATAGAGGGAATTGTCCATGGCAAATTATTGCTGCAGCATTTACGAATTATCCCTGTAACTTTGCACTTAGAAGGTATTAAATTTGAAGAAAAATAGTGTGAATTCTTAAGGCTTGATAGTAATTCAGAACAAAGAAGGTGACTGCAAAGACACCAAGTCTCCTGACTTTCAGTTTTTCATTTTTTCTTCTATAACATAGCAGAATAGATAGCTATATTTCTATATATAGTTGATGGAGGTACTATTTTTTTAAAAGCTGGAACTGCAGGAAATACGAGGGTGAAATTGACACAATACATTCAAGCCAGATAAAAATCTCTAGCCTGGTCCAAGTACAGGATGATTAGGATGTGACCTACAACAGGCATGGAGAGGAGACCACTTTTAGAAGGTAGCATGATAGCATCATGTTGACCATGTTCTCAAAAGTTCTACACACAAAACTAAAAGAAAACTGGTTTATGATCTGTGTACTTCTATCCCCCCAAAATATGTAAAAGACACTAAAAATATTTATTGAGATACTTGCCAGATTTTGTTTTAGGCAGTAGAAGAGATACAACAATATATATAAAAATGAAACATAATAAGTGAGATTAATATTGCATGAAGAATAAAATAACAATAAAAATGTAACAGCGAACACACCTAGTTAGAGTTCTGTAAGGCATACCTGGTTTTCTTACTCTGGGATTTAGAAACCTGGTATCAGCATTTTATATGAAAATACAGAGAGGTATCTTACTCAGAATTATATAAAATAATGCATGTATTTGTTATGATTGAAATTACTTCTCCAACATTAGAGCTATAGGCAGTTATTCTACAGAGTTACCTGCAAAATAATTGAAAGGGAAGTGTTTATGAAAGAGTTCCACTTCTCACTGGCTGAATAAATGGTGAAAACTCCTAACCACAGAGGCTAAGAACAGTGATCTAGTCTGTGAGTCTCGTTTCTTGTCTCACACATTCTGCTTTTTCCTGGAATATCTGTGTCTTGCTTTAGAGCTCTAATTACTGTATCAAAATCTTTCCTTGTGCACTTCTTTTTCTTTTTTCCCCAAGACACCACCCTTGAGAACTGTGGCTTTGCTTCCTTTCAATTTGCTCAGCAAAATACAGGCTGCAAATTGAGTCTTTCTTACTTGCCCTTAATTTTGTTAATGTGTAGAGATGAATGAACTGCAGCAGGGTTCATGGTGGTGGCAGTGCAACCCCCTGCTGTGGGGAAGATCTGCATTTTTTGTGGAATGGGAGATTCATACAGATTCTCACTGATGTAGAAGAATGGTGTTTCTTATGCAACACCTAAATATATGTCTCTGGTATTAAGCAATAGCTTACAGGAATTTGCATGATTATGTAAAAAAAAAAAAATAAAAAGCCAAACAAAACAAAACAAAACAAAAAGTGCAGGTACACACACGAGAAATGAATGTTAATGGTTAGTCTCTTAAGATGATCAAATTCTGAGTTATATTTTTTCTAGGTTTTTGTATTTCCTGTAATAAGTAGAGTTGCTTTTGTAATGAAAATACAATAAAATATTACTGCCCCATGTTGCATTTGAAGTGAAAGGGGCAATGTGCCATTGAGAAGAACAGTGATGTCTTAAAAATCAAGTAACCAGGGAAGGAAGGTTCTAAAATCTAAATTGGACCTTGAAAAATGGAACAGATCAGAAAAAATGGAGAGAAGCAGGGATGGGACTTGAAAGGAAATAACATGAACAGAATATAGTTTTTCATGAAATAATCTTTATCTACTCATGTTGCCCTCTCTTCACATTCTTCAGGTATTTTATTTCCCCACCTGATTAAAATTTGCAAGCAAGTGCTCTGCAACTAGTGGTACTAAATATACTTGTGTATCATCCTTGGGCCATGTATTCAGTCGAACCATGGCGATTGAAAATAACCGTTTTAGAGCACCTGGGTGGCTCAGTGGTTGAGTATCTGCCTTCGGCTCAGGTCATGATCCAGAGGTCCTGGGATCGAGTCCTGCATCAGGCTCCCTGCAGGGAGCCTGCTTCTCCCTCTGCCTGTATTTCTGCCTCTCTCTGTATCTCTCATGAATAAATAAAATCTTTAAAAAAGGAAAATACTTGTTTTAAAACATTGCTATTTATTATTCTGTGGTATATCCAACCTTGTGTTTTCCTCTTGGCATTGAAAAGAAAATTGCTAAGTGTTCTGCTTTAAGTGAAGGTATTAATACTTGTCCTGTGCAGTCTGTGTAGAAAGGGAATACTAGCAGGGTTACCTTTGAGTTCCAAAGTGCCGTCTTTTCTAAAGAAGTGATCACTGGATATCCATTTTGCTGGGCACAGAAAATTCAAATGACTAAATCGGTATTGATTAAATTCAGTACTCAGGGAACACTTGGGAAATTGTGAGGCCAGGTAGTCAGAATTTTCCCAACAACCTCTCCAACTGATTTTATAATATCTATATCTATTTAGGGATACTACTTAATACAACAAATTACTACAACTCTAGTTGAACAGTGCAGAGGTTGGGGCGCTGACTCCATGTGCCCTTGAAAAGGGGTATTTAACTTCTGATTCCTCCAGCACCTTACGACTAATAGCCTACTGTTGACCAGAAGCCTTAACAGAAAGTCAATTCACACATATTTTGTATGCTATATGTCTGATATGCCATATTCTTAAA
Source organism: Canis lupus dingo (assembly GCF_003254725.2). Lineage (NCBI taxonomy): Eukaryota > Metazoa > Chordata > Mammalia > Carnivora > Canidae > Canis > Canis lupus. The sequence continues at coordinate 40,504,568 of NC_064258.1, read as the reverse complement.
CAAAGCCAGCAAAAAAGAAATGTCATTAAGAAAATCATAAGCAAGAGAAAATGCATTTGCAGTACTGTATTTGTCGAAAAAAATCTGTGTATCAGAGGACCCACCATCCAAACCCATGTTGTTCAAGAGTCAACTATATTTTACTTGAAAAGCATTCTTTTACTCATTTCCACCTCCCTACCTTTCCCCAAGTCTCTCCCTCTTACTTAGAATTCTCTTTCATCTCATTCTATCCATTCTTCAAATTATCTTTCAAATCCTACTGTCTCAGAGGCTTTTTAACCATCCTGCTGATCTGGATCTCTGAGAAGTGTCTGAAGTTGTCATTTTTAACAGTATGGTTTTTGTGGTCTACTGTATGTGGATCACATATGATTTATACATACATGATTGCACATTTTCCACACAGCATCTAAGTAAATATTGTGAAATCTCCACTTAGTATGCACATAACACTAAGGTGAGCTTATGCCATCATTGACTCAGTGTCGTTTCTCTGCTCCTGGGTTCTAAGAACCTAAAAAAGTGCTAGGCACACATAAATATGTAATACATAATTAGTTTGTCGATTCTAAGGCTATCTCACCCTTATCGGTTTAGGGCACTGCACTCCTTTATAGAAGGGCATGCCTCCATTCAGGAAGGTAATTCTTAACTCATTCTATGTTATTGCACAATAAATAGAAGACTGAATTTATTTAAAGAACTGTCTTGAAACATGGCATATTTATTTTACCTATGCTTTAAAACTGTAATCGGTAATTGTCATTTATTTTTTAAAGGTCCTCCCGGACCCCCAGGTGAAAAAGGAGATAGAGGACCCACTGGAGAAAGTGGTCCACGAGGCGTGCCAGGTGCAATAGGTATGGCAATAGTAACGACTTAATCATATCCTTGAGGGCCAGATAATATTCATCCATGTATGTGTGTAGGGGGAAATTGCTATTCGATTCATCTCCTGTGGAGTGTATGTGTGTGTCTGTATTGTGTGTGTTAAAGGGGATATTAAGTGTTTTCCAGCAGCCTCATCACTATAAGGTACCAAATGTAACTGACTTTTGCTTTTCGAAGAAAGTTAAATGCTTTAGCCAAAACCACAGGGGTTTTTTCATATGTCTGAGGAGTGCTAATTCTATCTATGTTATCAATCGCACACAGTATATGGCAGACCTAGCTTTAGGTCACATGAGAATGAGAATGTGAAAATCATCTTCACAATGACTATATTTGCCTATCATACACACACGCACACACACACACACACACACGTCAAAGGAAATTGGATTAAATTCCTTATATACTCCTTAACTGGAATATATCTGCTTAAAACCAAGAAATTTAAATCTAAATATTGACTAGAATACAGATGACTTTTACCTTTACTGTCAGCTACTCTCTGTATCTTACTTAGAGCAAAATTGTTTTAAATTATTTTCCTCAGTTGATGTTGTAATCTTGAAAGCAATATTTTGAGAGAAGATAATAGAAGACAGAAAAGGAGAAAGAGCGTGAACTTTCCTTGCTCTCACAAAAATAGAGGAGACAGTAGCAACAGCATGATTGTCATGTTATTCTTGGCTACAAATCAAATACCCACATACCCTTTGAAAGTGTGGAGTATACTGCATGGCTTAATTATAACTAGAATGGTTTGTACTGCCAAAAACATGTCTAAATACCATGTACTTCATCCTATTATTCTGTCTTTTGGTTATATAAAATGTTCTTCCTTCTAATCAATATATTGACTAGCCCAGGTTCCATCAGAAAAATAGTGTTTAAAAATGAAAGGTGAATTTGACACGTCTCTGACCTTGACAACATTATGCTTAAAAAGCCAATGCATAGTTCATATTAAAATTTTTTAAAATATTTTATTTATTTATTCATGAAAGACACAGAAATTGAGAGAGAGGCAGAGACACAGGCAGAGGGAGAAGCAGGCTCCATGCAGGGAGCCTGACGTGGGACTCGATCCCGGGGCCTCCTGAATCACGCCCTGGGCTGCAGGTGGCGCCAAACCACTGCCCACTGGGGCTGCCCATATTAAAATGTTTTTAAGTTTACTTGACATATATCTATATATCTATTTATATTATATATATAAGATATATATAACTTTACATATCATATTTTATAAAATTACATATAATTTTATAACTTGTGTGTGTGTATTAGTATATCAGGTGGGTTGTTGCTATGCCTTTGAAAATACTGCTGAATAAGATTCTTTATTCAGAAAAGTCTTTCTACTTGTCTAGCACTCAGGAGATCTTCACAATGGAGCATTCATGTCATAGCAGGGGAAGTAACCAGTGTTCTATCAGCTGTCAGAGGTCTTTCAGCGCCTCCATTACAAACCACAATTGTCAAAGCTTTCTAACTCAACCGTGTAAGTTCAGTCCAGGCTACAACTTGCTGTACAAACCTTCATCTTGGGAGCATCTTTTGCAGCTGTTTCTGAATTACGGATGTGTGAAATAGAAAGAGGGATTTAAAAATTTCAGCTTTTGTTAACACCCTAAACAGATACCGTTGCAAAGCTGCTTTGATTCTTTGAGTGAGAGTTTAGTCTGTTGCTGTTGGTGATACTCATTTACAGAAATAGGCATTATGCAGTTTCTCATATAAGAGAGTGAGATTTCATTGTTGGGGAATAAATTGACTCCTTTAGATTATTAAGTTTCCATTAGGTTTGGGGCACTGCAACAGAAGTATTCAGGTTACCAGGCATCTCTCCTCATAGATTCTTCCCTATTTAATAACTGCATTCTGTTTTCTTTTCTGCCAGATTGCCTAAATAAGTACTGGAATCAGGAAATAAAGAGTATTTGATGGGCAGTCATGATATTTCTACTTCCTGATTACAGTGAGTTCATTCAAACCCCACCTGTACATCCAGTTAAGCTCATTAAACGCAGCTTGACCAACTCAAAGTCCCCTAGATTGACAACCATGATATAAACATGAGAAGCTTAAAAGATTACTCTAGTGGTCCTCCTAAATGATGAACACATTAAATATACTACAATAGTTACTCAGGTACTGAGCTAGACATTACGTTAAAACTTGCTTTATCTCAAAATAACAACAGAAATTTATTTCAGAGTGGCAGTTCCTTGGAAGCAGGCTAGGGAGAATGACCTACTGACTTTTCCTCACCAACACATTTATTAAGCACCTTTCTTGTGCCTGCTGCTCTACAAGGTCTTGTGGATCCCAAACCCAGTCAGAAGTAGAGAATTTCTGCCTTCTCAACACTCTCAGTATGATAAGTAATTCTGTAGGTGATGAATGTTATGGTCGAGGATTCCTGATCTCATCTGTGATCCTTTGGGGGCCACTTTCTGGGTTATTTCCTCAGGAGAGCATGCTTTAAAGAAAAGATGTTTTATTTGATCCTAAGGTTTCCTTTTTGTAGACCATCTGTCTGCTGGGCTGTTTCTATCTACTGGGATCAATAACAGGGTAGCCTGACCTGGAGGCATGGGAAGATGCCTCAAAAGGGAACCATTTACAGTTTTAATCATCATCCAGTGCCATTTACTTTTCTTACATGGCTTGAATTTTCCACCATAGGATTCATGCTTCTGAAGAAGAAAATAAAGTCCATCCTAACTGTGGTTACTGAAGGACAAGAACTATATTTCATTAATCTATATCTACTCTTGTCTTTATCCCACCTCTACCCCTTCTCCCAGTCTGTGGCCCAGAAAGACCTCTCCTCTAGCCTTCAACAAGGATCGTGCTCCCTAAATATACATGAGTAAGGAATATTGCTGGCTGCAGACTCTTGCTCTGAGAGTTGAAAGCAGGTTTCTTCAGGAGGTACACATTGTGCCAAGGGATCCAAAAATGTCTGCAACCTACATACATATCATTAAATAAAATTATATTTAGCAGCCTTGACAAAAAGCTGGTAAAAACAATGATTGTATCATGTAGGAGAAGGAGAATAATTAAAGGAGGAGAATAAAAGAAGAGGAGCAAATCACTTATCATGAGGCAGGCACTTTTCCAAGTGTTTTATGCTTATTAACTCTCTTAACTGTCACATCCAACTTACGATGTAGGGATGAACAATTCACTATTTTAGAGAAGCACAGGGAAGTTAAATGACTTGCCCGAGATCAATCAGCAGCTAGTCAGTGACAGAACAAGTATTTGAACCCAAGCGGCATGATTGCAGAGTCCATGCTCTTCATCAATCTCCCAGACCACAGAAAGAAGCCTGATTAGAGAGCTGGAAACCCTGGATTTGAGAATAATTATCAGACCAACTTTACATACATAGTAGAATCTCTCTACTATATTATATACATAATTCTGTTCCTGCCTCTACAAAATGACAGATGATGTGTCAGGTTCCTTGAAACACCAGCATTCCAGGACTGGGCTTCTGAATACTTAGGTTGCCTCTGGGTTGGCAGCAGGTGCCAGACTCCTTCCCCTTGCCACAGATTATTGTAGAAAATTAGCTAATTGTCACTGGAAAGTTTCTGAGAATCTGATCTCTAGGAATAAAGTTCAGTCGTGGTACTTATGTTTAGGGGTCATATTTTCAAACATCATCGAACAGGTCACACAACTCTATAGGTCATACAGAGTCTGCCTAAACATCTCCCATAATAGAGGTCTAGTGATAAAGTGATTTCTATCAAAGTATCACATGTACTTCATTTATAGATTCATTTGTTTGCCCATTGGCAATGTGACATAATTCCTAATTGAACAGCTGTATCCTGAGTATCACTGCAATGTACTTAGTAAGCCAACTTTGGAGAGGATCCTCCTGATTCCCCCCTCTCTAAAGCAAGGCATCTTCTATTGTATTTCTCCCTTTTTTCTAAAATTATAATCTCCAAAATTACCTTCTTTCTTTATTTGTTAACTTTCTTGCAGTGTGTCTCCACACACTGTTTTTTTGTGTGTTTTTGTTGATTTAGTGGAGAAATGGTAAAAATTGGAGTCACCAATGAGAAGCATTCTATACAGAGTGGGGAATGTTCTAAGATTTAAAAAATAATAATAAGAGAATTTAGAGTCAATGTTTTTATATGTAAATTTGAGTGAAGATCTTAATGAGTACAGATATCTGCCTATTTTGCTTGGATAATGAAGAAAGATGTAAGTGTTAATCAATCAGCCTGTCTTCAGAAGTGATATTAGTTCTCTCTTAGACTGTATGCTATGAAGTTTAGCTAATAGATATTACAAAGTAGAGTGTGTGAGAGTGTGTGTGTGTATTCAATATATGAATCTATTTATGGATGATATATGGAAATATTGTAATACACATATATATACATGTACATTTATATTTTTAAAACATATATATGATATATAAATATGTGCAAAGTAATATATATTGAGTAATTCAATTGAGATGGGTAACTACTAATATTTCTAAACATAATTTATCATTTTATTGCTTTGGATCTCTGCTTAATATCTGTTGGAATCAAAGTTTAGACTGGGCTGAATAATATTTCTTAACTATTTAGAATATACTTAAAGTTAACATTTTTTAGAGAACAATTAGCCCAATTTTAGGTGTCTATATGAATACACCTCAAGAAAAGTTTTTTTCTCTTTTTACTCAATTAATATGTATAAGTCCCACCTCCTGGAACTTGTAAACTAATGACAACATATTAAAGATTGATATGGGAAAAAGATGTATAATTTTTAAATTTTTCTTAATGTACTTCCCAAAGAATTAACTGAAAATTGAATTAATGGGATCTCTGTGAACTGATAATAACATCTAAAATGAGATTTTTACAATAGTTTATTCCAAACTTCTGGTTTCCAGGATGGAATATTTTATTCCACAGGAAAATAACACTTTTATATGCAGTTTTCATGATCACCATAGTAATGAAGGGAGGGGAGAATGAGCTTTCATTTAAGCACATAAAACCTGGGTTTGTATTTATATAATATGTACCTATAAATGAATCCTTATATACTATACACATGCACACATGTATATATATGGTTTTATTATTGTTTGGGATCATCATAGAATTCATAAAATCAAGTGCATGAGAAAAAGATTAATATATTCCAGAATTAGGACCTGAGTTTTTAAATATATATATATAATAAAATATATAAATAATATAAATTTTTTTTTCTCAGTGCTTGAATTGTGCTTTTTTGGGAACAAATCTGAAGAATTCAGTTTCTACTTTGTATATTTCAAAGTTAACCTTTTCAGCTATAGCAAAATTCTGCCATTTGAGGATTCCCAACTGGATTGCATAAGCCTTGTAGTTAAAACTCCAAGATTTTTTTTCTTATATGTTTTTATTTACAATAGCAGTATGTTTATTTATTTAATATTTACATTGTACTAAATGCACTAAATGTTTCTGCCAATTACTTGTATTATTTATTAATGGCACACATGAACTTTTGGGAGTATTATCCCTTCATTTGGAGGTTTGCCTATTGAGTATTCAAAACTAAATTGTTTCATTATACTCACAAATCTATATGAAAAATAAATTATTATTGCTGTGTTTTTTCTTCATTAATCACATAGGTCCTCCAGGTCTTAAAGGTGATCGGGGAGCAATTGGCTTTCCTGGAGCTCGAGGATTCCCAGGGCCAGTGGGGAAGACTGGGAGGACAGGTATTGTGATAGTGTATATTTTATTTGTAGAATTTGTAAAATAAACACCAGAGCATACTTTTCTTCCCCAAATTCTTGTATACCAAAAGCAATAGCCATCCTAGTATGAACAGTAGACTTACATGCAGTTTATTTTGTGATCTAAAGCATTTTGAAACTGATTTCTCTCTACCTGAGGAAAGTTTCTATGTCCCAAAGGAAAATAGTCTTTAAAAGAAAAAAGAACAACAGAGGATTTATAAACTCTACCCAACCATAAATCACATAAAGAATGGTGTCTATCTTAGACCGAAGAGAATGGGAAGACTGGCAAAGAAAAACAAACTAGTTTAAATACCCTGGTAACCAAAGCTGGCCAAACCCTGGAAAGTTACAGTTAATAATCAACAGATAGGTCAGAAATCCTATTTTGTGCAAGATAAACTGACTGCTGTTAGTTCTTAATAAACTAAATTGTTCAGGCTCTTTAAAATTTATATATGCGACATTTTTCTTCTCCTTATGGCAGTAGCCAGAGCTTCGATTGTGAAGTTTACACAGAAATTTTAAAAGAAGGCAGTCTTATTGTTTCCTAATTTCAAAGTAAATGATGACTAGGAGAATAGGATCTTTATCATTGAGGTGCTTTTTTAAAATAGATTTTGTTTTTTAAGGGAAGTTTTAGGTTTATAGAAAAATTGCATAGAAAATAGAGAGAGTTCCCATAAACCCACATCCAGTTTCTGTGTTGTTAACATGTTAACACTAACATGGTGTATTTGTAACAATTGATGAACCAATATGGATACATTATTAGTAATTTAAGTCCACTTCTTATATTAGAGTTTATATTGAGTGTTATACATTTTGTGGCTTCTGACAATTATACAAGGACATGTATCTACTGGTAGAGCAACATGTGGGGTAGTTTCACTTTCCTAAAGATCCCCGGTGGCCTACCTACTCATCACCACCACACTCCTTCTCTACTGATGGCTGTAGTTTTGCCTTTTCCAGATAGAATATCATACAGTTGAAATCATACCATGTGTAGTCATTTCAGATTGGCTTATTCCTTTTAGCAATATGCATTTAAGCTTCTCCATATCTTTTTTGTGGCCTGATAGCTCATTTAGTTTAAATGCTTGGTATAGTCTAATGTATGGATGTACCACAGTGTGTTTATCCACTCACCTATTTGAAAGACATCTTGGTACTTCCACGTTTTGGCAGTCATGAATAAAGCTACTGATGTGAGTTTACCTAGAAGTTTGATTTCCGGGCCTCATGGTAAACCTGTGTTTATTTTGTAAGAAACCACCAGACTGTCTTCCAAAGTGTCTGTACCGTTTTGCGTTCCCATCAGCAGTGAATGAGAGTTCCCGTCATTCCACATCCTCACTGGCCTTTGGTGTTACTAATGTTTTGGTTTTTAGCAATTTTAATAGCTGTGTTGAGGTATTTTTGATAGTATCAGTGTTCACGGACTGTGTCGTGGCGATTAGGCTTGGAGAAAAATCAGCTAGCCACAAATAAGCAAGCTACAATCAGACTCAATTACCTGAACTGAATGGTATATTTATATGCCATCTCTAAAACCATCTCTAAAACTGTCTAGCTTTAATCAGGCCTTTTTGGCAAAATGGGAAGTAGTGTTCATTTGTTAATTTGTTTGAAATTATCTACATCCTTCAGGAATTGCTGAATTTTCTAAATGGGCAATTTGTGTGTGATAGATGAATATATTTAAAAACCCTGAATTTGACAAAATTGCAAAGCTACTTATAGTTTCCAAGATAATTCGAAATAATTCCGTGAAGTGAGAAAACATATTTTATCTGTATTCTAAGTTTAAAGCTAAAATGGTGTATTAATCTACTATCTCTCTCAACTAGGTAATCATTTATTATCTCTGGCAAATCATGGTAAAATTTTGTTCGGGACTCTTCCTGTTGTAACTTTCTACTTACATTCAATCATAAGGGGTAACTTCATAAATGAATATCACCATGCACTCTGAGTAAATTAGAATCACTACTCTTTGTCTTTCTGGAAAGTCTACATAAGAAGGGGAAACACAGCAAAAATTTTAAGAATGCTAAGAAGACCTTACTCTTTCTCACAACCATCTATCTCTCTGTTATGTATAACCCTCCCACATGGACAGTGATGACATTAAGAATAAACCACAAAAGAGACATGTAACTAGCACAACTTAGCTGATTTAATAAGAAGTAACTTACCTTTTTTTTTTTTTTTAATTGAGCACCATGTTTTCTCATCCACTGTACTTGGAGCTGGGAATATAAGATGAGCCAGCTCCCCACTCTCGAGTTTTCTCCCAGAAATTTCTCACAATGACCTCTCTTCTAAAATTTAATCAACAAAATCATTCTGTAACATTTCTCTGCACTATTTAACCTTGGGTGGTTCATTTGAGAAAAGTAAACGTTTGTCAAGGTGATTTGAATTTGAATTTCATGTTGGCACATAGTTACTCCATGCTTGTTATTTACTTTACCCTCTTGGGAAGTACAAGGATAGCAGAATATAGTTGGTACTTTATAGAAATAGCATAGTAGATCCTACCTTCCTATCTTTTATACTCTCTATGCCTCAGTTTCCTTATCTAAAAATAGGACTATTAACAGGACCTGTATTTTAGAATTTCTGCAAAGTTCAAAAAATTAATAGATGCCTTAAAGCACTTCAAATAGTTCCTGTTACAAAACAAGCTCTATAGACATGTTAGTTAGTAGCTACTGCCTACACAAACTTTAGGATTTTTTCTACTATCAAACTCTTACAGTTCAACACCTGCCCTCCAGTCACAGTATCTGAGAGAACATTCATTGATTCATTCACCAAGCCAACACAATTTTATGAGGGTTCACTGTGTGCCCTACATAAATATAGCACAGTCCTTATGGAGCAGGGACAGGAAAATGCAAAAGCAATTAGCTGTAATGCAATGTGGTGAGTAATAAACATTCATGAGTTAGGACAAAATACTACGGAGCAGAAAGTAGAAATTGATTAATTCCGTACAGCAAGACAGTGTGTTACAGAAGAAATAGTGTCAGTGCTGACCTAAAAGATACATAATAGGTGGTATACCTGCAACTACTGTAATATTGTATGTCAACTATACTTCAATTAAAAAAAATACATACAATTTATTTAGGTCTGAGGTTCTCAAACTTGACCCATCATCAGAATCACTTGTAGGACCTGTTAAAACAGTGAACTGTGCTCTATCCCCAGAGTTTCTGATTCAGTAGTTTGGGGGCTGGGCTCCCTTGAAAATATTTAGTCCTCTCAAGTTTTTAGGTGATAGTGTTGATGCTGTTCCATGGACCACACTTTGAGAACCATATCTCTGGTAAAGAAAAGGAGTGGAGAGGGATCCCTGGGTGGCACAGCGGTTTGGTGCCTGCCTTTGGCCCAGGGCGCAATCCTGGAGACCCGGGATCGAACCCCACATCTGGCTCCCAGTGCATAGAGCCTGCTCCCGGTGCATGGAGCCTGCTTCTCCCTCTGCCTGTGTCTCTGCCTCTCTCTCTCTCTGTGACTATCATAAATAAATAAATAAAATTAAGTTTAAAAAAAAAGGAGTGGAGAAAGAGAACTCTAAAAACAAAAGCCAGGGCGAAGGTAAGAATTCCTTTGACAAAATATATCCTTAGGATATCACTGCCTTAGTTAAAAACTCAAATTTGGTAGAAATGTGAGCCATCAGTGCCTGGTACTACTTTAGTTATATGGTACATTAAAAAAATGAATAATAGAGTTTCTCCTCCAAAAGAGTCCAACAAAGGTAGTAGAATTAGAAATAAAATCCAATTATTGTCATATCCTATACCTGTCCATCTGAATAATATTCAATGCATCGACAGAATCCAAAGCAAATAGTTTAAGAAAGAGGACCCTATTTTCTCTTCTGCTCTGCTTTTCTTCCCCACCCTGCAACCTTCCTTCACATTTAATAAGTATTTATAATGTATACAAGGTGCATTGCTAGGTACTAGGAAATGAAAGATAAATAAGACTCACTCATTAACTGTCCTTAAGAGAAGGGGAAGACTTGGCATATCACAGATCTATAGGGTAGAGAAGTTATAACCTGACATATTTACTTCAAAGAGCTTTGAGGATTTAACTGAAATGTAACATTACATATCTTCAAAATCCCTAGAGGACTCTAGATATAACCTCACTGAGTGACTTAGATTTTCTAGCACGTAAGTAATGCGCTTTCCTCCAGTTAAACTCGTGGAACCCTTTCAAAGTCTGATTGTAAAGGTGAGTAATGGTCTTTCTTAGGACTTTCAAAAACCACAGACCATAAATGATTCATTTATTTATTTGACAAATAATTACTGAACATTTTCTCTGTGTCATTCATGGACATATTCATAGATCAGTGAATATATAGGCTTGGAGTTCAGATGAGAGGCCAGAGTTAGAAAGACAAAGTTGTAGCTATGATTACATAAATGTTTATTGGAATCATTGATTTTAATACTATTTTATGAGTAGACAGTGAGAAGAGAAGGGGCCTAGGATGAAGCCTTAGGTAATAAAGGTACAGGCTGAGCAGGAAGAGAAAGCAGTAGATTAAACAGAAGCAGCCAGAGTGAGGAAGAAAATCTGGGGAATGAGTTATGAAAAAGTCAAGGTGAGAGAGAGTTTTAAAAGTTGGTCAAGTAAGATGAACTCTACAGAACATTCTTTGCATTGTTGCTATAGGGATGTTGCCTTTATTGAGTAAGTTCAGTGGGATGAGTGGAAACCAGACTGGGGGATGCTCAGAGGTGAACTAGTGTTGAGGATTAAGCAAGGAGATAGAGCTAATTCTTGAGCAATCTGTCTCAAAGAAGAAAGAAGTCAGTTTCTTGTTTGTTGTGTTTTCTCATTTGTTTTGTTTTCTGAAAGAGATTTGAATACTATTTAAGTGCTGATGACAAGATAAGGTAGAGGAGTGCAGAGGAAAGAGGGAAGGTTAGTGAGAAGGTTGAAGGTGAAGACTTCAGAAAATAGGAAGCAATAGTAGAGTTAGGATAGATGATGGTCACACCTGAAATGGAAATAGCTGAACAGGTGGGCTAATTATGACACATCTGTAAAAATAACTAACCTAACGTCTACCTCATAGAAGGGGCACTAAAAATGCTGGAAATCATAATGATGTTATTGAAAACACCTCCCCTTGTATTTAAAGCTAGAATATCTATTTATTATATATTATTTACTTCTTATTTTTCAGTGGCTTTCAGAAATTTATTTTTGATTGAAGAGTATCATATATGAAAGGAGATTAACTCCAGGTTTTGACAGAGTTAATCAAAGTTTTAACATGGGCTCCATGTTAACCAAAGGTTTCACTCTCTAAAGGAGAGATACACTTCTGTTGTCTAGCAAAGAGGTTTTTGGTGTGTTCACCTGTGAGAAAAAATTTCTGAGTGTCCTCTTGTGAGGAGATCTCTGAATCATGGTAGAGTGACATAAAACATTTATATTTATTTATAAGATGAAAAGTTTCATTTTGTTATTTTTTTTAAAAAAGAGTAGTATAGGATAAAAAGCCAAAATTTTTTTAAAAAACTGATTTTTTTATTTATCATAGGATCCTAGAGCTATCAGGATTTAAGTCGGTCATTCACTCAGTGCCCTGGCTTGAGCAAGCATTTCTATTCCTAAACTACCCAAAACCAATTGTGATATAAAAAGACTCCCAAGAACAATGTACAGCCTCTTCCTTTTTACTAAATAATGCTAAAATGATCAAATTAAGCTTGTTGTTTATTATATTATCTTCTCTGAAAAGAATTGGAACTGATCATTACACCCTTTTGAATCCACCCTCCCAATTTTTGTTTAATATTTTTAGGCTTTTCCTCTTGGGGAATCCGAAACTTAGATACTATATCTAAAAAAAATAGGAAAGGTTTTGTGTATTTTTTATAAATTAATGATTTTTTTTGCCAATTTCACATTACCTGAAATGACTATACCACAATTAAAAAGTGACTATAATGATGTACAGTGTAATCATATATGCAAAGCGATTAGAGGCATTCTCTTCATCATACTCTGATAAGGAATGGCTGGCATTTCAGGAAATCTTCACACTAAAATTTTAATTGGAAACAATTTATGCTTTTTAAAAGTGCTCAATTTCAATTCTCATGTTACTTTCAGTATAATTTTATATTTTTAAATCTGGTGAATTGGGGATCAAAAAATCTTTAAATGATGAATAAGAACAAATGTTCAAAAACAAAGACAGATGAAGACAAAGTAAGCTAAATTAGGGAAAGAACAAAAAATAAAATGTAAATAAAGATTAAAATTTTAAAGTAAAATTTAAAATAATTGTGCCATAAAAAGTCAACAGAGATGAAAAAACCCTCTCTCATGCACTGAGAATGAAACCAGAGTGAGACAGACCATTCTAGCTAAGCTTTGGGAATCATAAAACAATAAGAGTATATTCACCCCTTTATGGGCAAGATGCTTTATAAACATTGATGCTAATTTTCAAGGTAGTGCAATGAAGGTGTTATTTTTTCATTTGTTAAAAAAAATACACTTTTAGTTCAGAAAAGTTTGAAAACTTGTTTTGAGCCACATACCTGGTAAGTAGCAGAGCAAAATAATTCAAATAATTTTTAAAATGCTCTTTTTATTCTATTACAAAGCCATGGGTTTTAAACTATGTCCTCGGATGCAAAGACTGAGGGTCTTGATTTTGTTGGGGGAAATCAAAAACTTAGCAAAGATTCTGACTTAGTACTAGGATCAGCCCTGCATTTGTGCCAAGAAGGTGATTACTTACAGATAAATACTTGAGAAACATTGGAAGAAGAATCAATAAGCAAGAATAGCCCTACTCAGAGGAGATGCAATTGTTACCATTAAAATCTCTTGTTGGAAAAAGTAAAATCTCTTTTTAGTACTAAAAGATAATCTTGTGGATATACCTTTGAAAGTGGAGTTGTGGGTGAATAGTCACCATTAGCAAAGACCCAGGATTTAACAATGTTTTTGACACCTATTTGAAGTCCTGACCCTCATATAAAAGGATAGCCTTTGTACCACACCCTTATGTAAATAGATGAGGTTTCTCAAAGCCAAAGAACATAGCCTATAGGCTTAGATGCCCTTCAGACCCTCCTAGCTTCCCCCCAGGATGAAGTCAGCAGGATTTTAGCAGTTCTCAGAAATTCATTCACAGCCCGTCTTTGGGATTCTTTCCTCTAAAGAAATGGAAAACCAAGGATGCCTGGGTGGCTCATTGGTTGAACATATGCCTTTAGCTTGTGCTGTGATCCCAGAGTCCTGGGATCCAGTTCAGCATCAGGCTCCCCATGGAGAGGATGCTTCTCCATCTGCCTGTGTCCCTGCCTCTCTCACTGTGTCTCTCATGAAAAAAATAAATAAATAAATAAAATCTTAAAAAAAAAAAAAGGAAAACGAGATAATGTGTAATGGGAAATACAGAATCAGGGTTTAAGATGAGATGAAGGACTCAAAGCTTCCTGGAAGAGGAAGAAAATCGAACTTAAAAGAAGAGGGCAAACAAGATGGCTAAGCACAAAAAGTGCTGTACATCGGTTTTGCCTGCTTTAGGAAAATGGGACACAATGGAAAAGTGTCCTTTTAAATAATTTGCTAATGTATGTAAGGGACCTACCCAGAATAATGACAGGCTTCTTCTTTTTTTTTTAAATTTTTATTTATTTATTCATGAGAGACACAGAGAGAGAGAGTCAGAGACACAGGCAGAGGGAGAAGAGAAGCAGGCTCCATGCAGGGAGCTCGACGTGGGACTCGATCCCGGGTCTCCAGGATCACACCCTGGGCTGAGGGCAGCGCTAAACCACTGAGCCACCCGGGCTGCCCCTAAATAAAATAAGTTTAAAAAAATTTTTAAATGTGAAAATAAAGTAAGAGCCATTATTATCAGCATCAACATCACTGCATTTGAATATCTGTCAGTTGTGCTAAACTGATTTTCCAGATTACCTTGTGATGCTCTTCTTATTTAAAGCAATTAATCTCTGTGTCCACTTACAGGAATTAATTTTTAAATGATTAAATGGCCCTAAATAACAACAACAACAACAACAACAAAAAATGTTGCTTTTTTTGTTTATTTCCAAGGAAATCCTGGACCAAAAGGCCAGAAGGGGGACAAAGGGAGTGGAAGCATGCTAAGTAAGTTGACGGTTCATTGTTTTTCTGTGTGCCTTGTCATAAACAAGCCTTTGATCATAGTGGTCTAGGCTCGATGCAAATGTTGGGAATTTAGGCATTGATCCACAGAGTTTCTGTGGATGTCCGCCACAGTTTTCTCCAAATAAAGCATGCTAATTGGAGTAAAACAAATAGATTAAATTATACAACTCTGAGTCTCATTACCCATTTGTATTTTGTTTTCATGACGAGCACAGTTTTCTAAAAATTCCACAAAGGAAATTGTTCCGTTTTCAAGCCATTTTCAATCTGCTGAAGGAAAATCGAGTTTATGAATAGAAACAATTACAGCCTCCTTACCTACTGTCTGAGCTAACTGAACAGCTCCACCTAGGAATTTAGATAACCTGAGAACCTTGGCAGACCAGGTTTCTGATGGCTGGGGTTTTTGTGTTTTGTTTTGTTTTGCTAAAAACTTGAAAGGTTGTGTTCTCTATCCTAGACCTTCAAAATTGCAACAGAATAGATTTCACACAGGGATCTCTGTTGATGGATTGCTGACCTCCTATATATTGGCCCCTAAAAACAAAATATTAGATGAGATGTCTGCAATATACGCTCTAAACCAGCTGTGTGTCTAGGCTAAGTCCACACAGATCAAGTAAAAGGATTATGAAAAGGAACTGAGGAATCCCCACACTGTGTTCCCAGTAGGAGTTGCATGTGAAGTGGAGGTGTGACTGTGGGAATAACCGCTGCTACACACACACAGTGCTCATAATCTCTACCCACCAGGGTCTGGTTTACACAGATTATGGCTAATCCTTTAATGTACCAAAAATCTAGCATTTTTCAGTCGTAGTTATTATTTAAAAAATATAGTACCAATTTCTCTGCCTTATAGCAAAAGTAATTATTTTAGCCTGTGCTCTGTATGGATACCACCCTTAGACAATTTAGGATCACCACCTTGAGTGCCAGCCATTAAAGTATAATGTAACTACATGATGTTTTTCACAATCATTGCATTGTTGATGGTGCTTACCCCTCAATTGAACAACATTGAGTATATTGTGTGTCTCCTCACAGCACTTTAGCGTGATTCCATGATTATCAGTGTTGTTACTACTATAGTAAGAGAATGGAAACATTAGTATATCTTTTCTCCTTTATGTCCATTTCTCCTTTAAAGTGATCACTTTTATCTGCTGTAATACTTTTTATCCCACCTAGTCTCCTTTGTCCTTGTCACTCCAATTATTTTCACTTGCTCCTTGTGTAACTCTTCCCTATCTTCCTGTTAATCTCTATCTTTATCTTTGGTGTGGTTTTATCTATTTTTCTCCTTTTCTTGAGACTTCCTCTGAGCTACTTAACCTTGACTCTGGGGGAACTTGGCAAGTAAAGAACGTCTCTGTTTTGCAGTGTGTAAACTGAACACCCACCCACCTGGTCTTCTGCTACCTGAGGTTATCAAATGTGTTGGACATTTTTTCTGATATGTTCAGAAATGTTTTCAGTTATATTTTCATGGCTGTTTTGAACTTTATGCTCACACTTTCTTTGTGAAAGCGATAATAGAGATATTTCTGTGTACACGTGTTTATGGCTTCCAGATTTCCCTCCATGCACCCCCTCATAGAGAGTACATAAAACTCCATAATGTTTCAAAAAGAGAGAAAGAATCATACACACAAACATCTATATAGTATGTTCTGCTTTTTCCTCATTTAAGTTAATATGTCAGTCACCTGCCCATGTTGGTACATGTGACTCTAGCTCTTTTCTCTTAATGACTATGCATTATTGCATTATATAACTATAACATAGTTACCATAATACATCATTCTATTCCTTAGTCATGAACATTTGATGATTTTTATTTGCCATGGTTTGGCTTTAATAAGAAATGCTACATTCGGCAGTTGCATACATGACCTTGTGGAACTATTTTTGTAATAGCGAATTTACTAAGAGTAGAATCAGTAGTTCAAAGGTGACATGGATTTTACAGTTTGATGGTTTCTTTTGAATGGCTCCAAAAAGGTTGGACCAATTTATTTTGCATGAAAGTGCCTGATTCCCCATATCTTCAATTAATTCTGATAAATAACAATTTATATTGAGTTATTTTAATATACATTTTTAATATTTTTCAGGCATGATTTAAATATAAAAGGAATAATCACTAATTTCCTCTTTTATATATGTGTTAGGACCGGTACAACACCCTGATCGTATTTGGGCAGGGCCCTTTTAAGATCAGGTGGGTTGGGCAAGACACCCTCTGCTACCATCTCATTAAAAGGCCCTTCACTTCTGGACAAGTCATCAGCACAACCGACTCCAAGATCCCTTGGTGGCTTCTCCAAATGACTTTGGTTCCTGTGTGGTATGCAGCTTCCACATGGCTTTTTCTTCTGGCCTACTGTGCTATTTGGGCCTCTGTTCCCACATTCATACCTCCCCCCACTCCAGTACCCCACCATCACCACCATCTCCTACCACCCTGAGCTGGGATGCCTCTCAGGTACTGATTAGGCTGCTCCTGCCATTTCTCAGAACCAGGCCGAGAGCCCTCTGCCACCCTATTCATCTAAAGTCTTACTGAACCCAATTTATTGGATTCTAGGAGACATCTCATGGATACTGATTATATATGGGTTCTTTACTTTCAAAAACAATACTCTCAACAAGTGATAGGGATGACATAAAAGAGAACATTTGTTCATTCACTCATTCATTCATTCATTCAGCATATATTCATTGCATACTTCCTGGAGCTGGACATAGGAGCTAGTAAGATAACTATTGCCTCTGACCTTACAGTGCTAATTGTCCCTGGAAGCCCTAGACATGTACATGGGCAATTATAAAATACAGCAGAACTATATTATGAGAGGAATAGGACTCTACAGTTGTTCAGAGAAGATCAAGATGATTAAATTCCTTAAAATATTAAAAATAAATTGATTTTGATTAGCTTAGTTTAACTTTCTTGCCTTCTTATTCTACAAATTATCCTTTTTTTTTTTTTTTTCAAGTTTATAAATGAAGTTAAGTGGAGCTTGGACAGTTCATTCAACACATTTAGACCAAAATACAGAACTTGTTTCCTTAAATACCTGGCTATTTCAAGCAAGAACATTTGTTCATGAAACAATAATGCTGAAATGTTTTATTCTGAAAAGCTTCTTGTATTTTATACTTTAAATACAATTATAGATCATAAAGATGATGAAATATTTCAGTAGAGCTGGAACGTTTTATGTAGGTGAAGAAAGGGATAAGAATGAGAAAAGGGAAAAGGTAAGAAAAGGAAGACTAAAAAAAAAAGGAATAAGGAATATGTAGAATAACAGATCATGTTTTGACACCTCTCATTTCATTCAAGGTTTAGTCCCAGTCTTCACAGTCTTAAGTTTCTAGTAAATTCTAAGTAGTGTGCCCATGTGTCTCTCAACCCTTCCGTTCCCTCTCCTATAAAATGGACATCATGACACCTATCTCCCAGGGTTGTTGTAAGGATCACATAAGATACTGTGTGTGGGAAAATGCTCTGTAAAACCATAAAGTGCTTTAAACACGTAAAGTATGCTTCACACTGGTCTCTCTGAACTGGAACTGCTGTTCCTTGCTGGTACCACGCAGACATGTAAAATCTGTAATCAGAATAGGAGTGAAAGCACAATGAAAATGTGAGAAGCCAAATAAATGTCACGGACAAAAAGAGAGATGCTAGAGAATAAGATAAGATTTTACATTAGATAGAGAAACACGAGTGTGACCAGATCACAAATCAATGAGTTTGAGCCAAGCAGAAGAGCATAAGTTATAAATAAAAGAAGTGACTAAACAGAGTGCATGCCAGAGGCCAGAAGCTGTCGACAGAGGTCAGAACAAAATGTCAACCTCATAAAACAAGAGTCCAGGCTCTGAAGGACGAAGCAGGAGCCCAAGACTGTGCTGATGAGAAAGCTTCAAGAAACGTTGAAACAAATTAGAGTTGTCAGTGGTTCTCTGGGTCTGCACCTTCATGACACCAAAGTCTCCGTGAAAAAGAAAAAAAAAAAAAAGAGGAGGTAGAGGAATCAGCTAGTCTTCAGATGGTCCTTAACATTAGAAAACTGACAACGTTGACCGGCCCATTATTGTAGACACATGGAGATGAGTGGGATCTCTTTGCCCGTGGTTTAATCAGATGTGACTTCCTACCCCACTCTGTGCTGGGGGACAGCTAGCACCTGGGGAACCTCTTCGTTACTAGCAGGCCTCGGTTGACATTGGCCACAGCATGACTCTGATCCTAGAGATTGTGGGAGACAATTCCAGGGGACTCTGTTCATACATTGTCTGACACCCTCAACTACAAATTAGGGAAGAAAGGCGTCGTTTCTCTCTTGAGACAAAAATAGATGCTGAATGCCCAGTTCACATGCACAAGTCTACCACTTTGAGTAATGCGCAGTGAAAAACAGGTCTATACCAAGCTCTCATGCTTGTCACAAGAGTTCCTCTGCTCTGTTCTCACCCAACTTGGAAGGGTAAGTGTTTCAAAATTCCTGTTATATGATGAAACACTTTGTGTGAGGCTCTGTCTTGAACATACCAATTAGCAATGTGTCATTGGTTAGTATTTTTTACTGTGCTTTGTTCATGCCTATAATTAGGATGTGGATTTAGAGTGTCTTATTTTGAAACTCATACGAGGATATGAAATATCAATTTGTCTTCCCATTGATTTCTACTGAGGACTCAGCACAATCTTAAGTGATTTCTGGTCTTTCTCAAAGCATTCCACTGACCAAAGTGAAACCTGTCCTCCAAACACTAAATAATTATAACAATGAACATTTAGAGAATATTGGGTGTTCACTGGGGCTTTGGATGCTTTATCTCATTTAATCCTCAGAAGTACCTTTGAGGTAGATACTATTATTATTCCCATTCTATAGATTGGAAATTGAAGCTTACTGCTGATAAATGTAAGAGCAGAAATTCAAAGCCAGACGTATCAATTTCCAAAGTCCCTGTTGGTAACTATGACTCCATTCAACACACCCACACGAGTCTTACATATTTTTATATGTAAATACCACAAATATGTGATGAAAGAAAGAAGGAAAAGAGAGAAAGGAATTTGTAATAAGCAATCTGGTTTTCTAGAATGGGCCTATAATTTAAAGATGCTAAGGAGAGGAAATCCTTACCATATGACTTCTGCTACTTCAAATTCCAAAAAATAGCGTTCTCAACTAATCTGCATCTTTTATGTTTTCACCTTCACATACTACTTCAGCTCTTGCCTCCAGTCTCTGCCCTAGATCTGTTATTCAGAAACATAGTCTCCTTGAAATATCTGCAAAACTTGGGAATCTCAACACCAAATTCCCTACAACAATGCAGCTAACTTGCTTGCACATGCAGTGTCTAAGAAATAGCTCCCATTGTGCCTTAACCTACAGACTCACCTCTTTCCTGGGGTGCTCCACTTACTCCCAGCAACCTTTCAGATGCTAATGGTAGGGAACTAGTTAAAGGAATCCAAATGTGAATTCTTTAGCAAAATGAAAAACACCTTTCTTCCTAATGAAGTTTTGTGTAATTCTGATTTCTCATTTCCTAGAAATGCTGAAAGGTAGATTCCTTTACCTGAACACAAATGTTTTTCTGTGCACAAGTGTTACCAAAACTCCACAAGTTTTAGCATAATTCATTTTTTCCCTACAAAATGATATCTATTTTATTCCAAAACATCTTCCATACCAAACTGTCCTGTTATATTCTCCTGTTATAAACTGTTACCTACTATATCACCTGCATC
Organism: Canis lupus dingo; assembly: GCF_003254725.2. NCBI lineage: Eukaryota > Metazoa > Chordata > Mammalia > Carnivora > Canidae > Canis > Canis lupus. The sequence goes on along the minus strand of NC_064258.1, from coordinate 40,483,926 downwards.
TAGAAACGCTGTTTCTATACCAAAATAACATGTATTAATCACAGAAGGTAGCCAAGTGAATAATTATTATTACTATATTGAGACATCTAGTGGGTCCTTAATAAATACCTTTGTAGTCTTTTACATAAGAATTAGAATCTCTAAGCCTTTAAAGTAGGCATTTCAGGGACAAATTAATTATTTTTGTTAAAGGTTTTTTACTGTGTTCAGATCATGACATAACAGGGATGGGTATTTGGTTCTCATTTATGAATTAAAGAGAAAGCTGTATTTTCACATTTATACCCATTGAGGTACTCTATTTCTCATTTCATTTGGAACTAATCTAAAACACAAAATGGGGCGGGGTGGGGGGTGCAGGGGGCGAGAGAAGTGTATTCGTCTGCTCGGGTTGCCAGAATAAAGTACCACAGACTGGGTAACATAAACAACACAGAACTATTCACTTATAGTTCTGAACACTGGAAATCCAAGATCAGGGTGCCCTCAGGACACTAGTCCTGTTGGATTAGGGCCCCACCCGTATGGTCTCAATGAACCTTAACCTGTCACCATAAAGGCCCTATTTCTAAATATAGTCTCACCTGGTGTTAGGACTTCCACAGATACATTTTGGGGAGATGTATTTCAGTAACAGGAAGGTATCAAGAACTGTTGGTGTCTGTGAGCAGTCTTGTCTAAATAGATGCTGTGCAGGCCTGGAACTTTGAGAATGAGGAAGATCTGCTTCAGGAATCTCTGCCTCTCTTTTTCTGTCAACCAGTTCTTGAGGCCCAGTTGTATTATAAATAAATTTGAGACATTCTGTTGTTTTTGTAGTTATGAAAACAATCTCACCTTCATTTGTTTCTTTTCAATATTTTGTTTTCACATTTCAGGGATGTTCTTTTATATTATGGAATTCATAAAATAATAAAAACTGTCAGGTTAATACAGTTTAGGAGGACAGGAACCAATGGTGATTAAATTCATGAGAAACAGGATGACCTGGGAAGCTGCTTCTAATGTTTATTGTCAAATAATTGCCATCTATGTATTTGTAAGAATTTTTTAAGTAGGAAATAACGGTAATCTGCTTAATTGAGAAACAGTCTATTGATTCACATAATTAAGAATTCTAAGAGATGGTTCTGCTTCAGGCATGGTGGGATCCAGGAGTTCTAACTAAGTCATTTAGACTCAGTATCTCTCTCCCTTTCCCTCCCTCTCACTCTGTGTATATATGTACATGTATATATATATAACATATATATAAATTCATAGTTGATTAGGCTCTTGCTGTGTTGCATAATCTTTGCATCTACCCATGTCCGAGAAAGAATGATACCTTCTTTCCTTTAGAAGAACTCTTGTTGTCTCTGCTTAGATACTGAATTTTTCCTTGACCAATCACTGTGGTGTTTAGAGAGTGAGGCACACTCACTGCCCAACCAAGTAAGGTCAATACCAAGTGATGGGTTGGGCAGGATCACCCCCTTCAGAATCTCAGAGTATGGGTTAAAAGGCCCTGAAAAAGTGGAACAACCTAACTTTGTTATTACATTAATATTTAATAATTCTTGTTAATTGCTTACAGTTTATTGGACAGCAATGTATTAGTTCACTTCCTCCATAATGTGAGAGGTTTAGAACTCTCTTAACTAACCACAGTGTGTTCTTGTATTGTTCTCACAGTTATTCTCAGGCTATGGTGAGCATCAAAGTGGCCTCTAAGGCTTTTATCATATATGAATGGCTGGACTCAACATACAGAGATTCTTATTCAGGGCTTTGAGTTGTGGATTTGGGATGTGTGATTTACAGAAACTCTGGGTTATGGATTTGGGATATGTGATTTCCAAATGCTCTCCTTGGAATTCTGAAACATGAGTAATTGAAAATTTCTTCTTTAATACATGATAGATACTTTTGTGCTACCATCACCCATTCCCAATCACTAGGCCAGAAATCTGATTTTTAAGAAATAATGACATTAATAATGTCATACAATAATAGGCATACAATAATGCCTATAGTCTAAAGAGTGTTCTGTGCCAGTTACTCTGCAGAGAACTGTGTTTGGACCTCCTTCACTTAATCCTTACAAGGAACCTATCGCTCTGCTATTTTTCCCCTGAGGATTTAGAACATGAAATAACCTGTGCAGTATCACACAGCCTGTATATATGTGAAGGAATTTGAATCTTGGTTTATCTTATTTTTAAATTCTATCACATTATATTGCATCTTTCTCAAACTTCTTCAAAGTACATTCATGGACTAAAACAATTCTCACAAAAGTTCTAAGAGGTGATTGCAAAAGATGTCATAACAAATGAAATTAAAATGAAAACAGGCAAAATAATTTGTCCAAAGTCATAAAGGAAGTTTGGGGTTCTTTTTATCATGTAAAAATTCAGTTTATTCATCTGTTTATGACACAGTCCACAAGAAGCAATGGGTTTCACATCATAGATTTCACTTCCAACTCCTTGGAGTGTTCATTTCTTTGGCTAAAAGGAGAGACTAGACACGAGAAGCAGACAATGCTTAGGCAACTAAAATAAGGATGGGGAGGGGGCTATGCTAACGCCATCGGCACAGGGACGGGCATAAGGGGACTGTTAGTCACAAGCTATTTTCTAGAACTGTTAGGTGCAAACAAAGGGGCACCACTCCTAGATGCTCATACCATGGCAGGCTTCAGTCATCCCCACCACACAGGTACAGCAGCACTTTCTGGTAGTCACCCTTGGTGTCTTGCTGGATGTAGTAGTACATGATTCTAGTCAGGACTTATCACGAGTCCCCTTGCCCTTCATGGAGTCGTACAGTCAGTCGGCAAAATACAGGGGCTTGTTCTGAATGCACTGGATCAGGTTCAGGAAAGCATTTTCCAGGTCTCCTTGGACTTCCTTCTTGATGCTCTCCAGCATGTCATAAGAGCTGTAGCTCTTGTCCCTTTCAAATACTTTCTGGAGGTGACATACATTCCTCTCAGTCATGATGCCAATCCACTTGGGCACATCAGTTCCTTTCCTCTTCACTCCAGCATCATAGAGATCCCAGGCATCTTGGCCAATCAGTTCATAATCAAGGACAGAGCAATCCTCTGCTCTTCTACCCTTTGCAAGGGCAACCATCAGCTTGCGGAAGTCACCAGATGTGTCAGAAATGATGTCCTTCTCCAGATTGGTCTTATACATTTCCTTGTAGACTCTGTTAATTTCCTAAAGTTCCTGGTTGGTCCTTGAGCAGATGATCTCAATGAAGGACTCCTTATCAGTTCCCAGCCCCTTCATGGAGCCTTTCAGTTCAGAAGTGTCATACTGAGCACGTGTTTTCAATAGGCCCCAAATCACGGTCTCCAGGTGGCCAGACAAGGCTGACTGCAATGTTGATGCAAGTTCCTTTTTGGTCCTTCTCTGGTAGGCGAAGGCAATGTCCTGTCTCTGTTCATTGCTGTGGTTGGTCAAAATGTTGACAATGGTGACCTCATCCACACCTTTGGTCTTGATGGCTGCTTCAATGTTCCGAGCATCACGCTCAGCATCAAAATTGGTGTGTGCTTTGACCAACCTGTATGCACTTGGGGGCATGGAGTGATCACCCTCCAAGCTGAGCTTGCAGAGAATTTCGTGAACAGGAGACATTTTGAAGGAAGCTGGGCTGGATGCCAAAAGCTGCGAGCATCCCCAGTTGTAGAGCCCATAAAGAAAGTTTGTAGCATGACTGAGACTAGGCCCTGGTCTCCTGACTTATCTAGAGAAGCATCCTGCTTCATCATATGGATCCTGCCCCTTCTCTGGTGAATAAGCACTGGAACACTCTCTTTTAAAATAAAGCATTCAGTACCTCGACCTGAGAACCCACACTTTACAGGGTTTTTTTCCTGCTTTTATTTCTGTTATCATCCAAACAATTTGCTATTTTTTTTCTTCCTAAAAGTACCTTCTCTGATTACATTAAAACAGCCAACATTTAAGCTAAGCAAGTGGAAGCAGTGTTTCCTGGAGAAGAGAGAAACAGCTTGTTTGTTGAATTTTTGAGGCATCAAGTGATCTGTCCTGAAATACCTGTGGACACAGCTGTTGGACAGAAATCATGGCCTCTTCTGTCAAATGCAGAGGAAATGAAGACTTTATAAACTAAAATCCCTAACGGTTCTGGCAACTCAGTCCTGATAACACCCTAGAGCTCTGAACAGTCTCAAGCATAAACAAAATATTGCGCACAATGACAAGGAGAATGTATATTGTCTTTTAATATACCTCCCAAACCAATTCAAGGGACAAACACTCAATTATTTTAGAAAATAATTTTCTCTTCATGAAAAGTCAAAGAATCTGTACTGAGTTGTCAGCCCTGCCAATAACTGGACAGATTAAGCTTTCTTGGGCCAAATTTAAGACATTTTTTTTCCACAAAGTCCACAACTTAAAATCCCTATAGTCTATGATTTCAGTTTCCTAGAATAACTTTCAGAATGAAACATAATTAATAATTCTAGCACTACCTTTTAGATAGTTCTTTCGAGCTTAAAATACATTTTTTCACATATTGGCATTTGAAACCGCAGTCATAGGAGGTAAGTGTTTATTTTATAAATAGGCAAGTGAAGGCTCTAATGGGCTAATCACTATCAATGTCTCAACAGATTATAAAGAGCAACATAAGAACCTTTACAAGGTCTGGCAGAAGCCTGCATTTTCAGAAATCAGCAAGAATGATAATGTCATTTATGCTAGTTTTTGATGTGAGTTTTCTAAATTAGCTCTGTTCAGTATCTCAATGGATTGCTTATTTTTATGCTATATGGTTTTAAGTGAAGAGCAAAATTGTAAATAGCCTAAAAATAGGTAAGTAAAATTCTCCTTTATAAATGTTTTACAGTTCTCTTAAGTAACTCCAAAAACTAAAGACTCATTTAGAAATGAAACATTAAATAATAAAATTATTCTGAAATGATAATAAATATCCTAAAATATGAGTATAGTTCCTTGAAGAAAACAATATGGTCTTTGAAAAGCAGACACGTTTGTTTAATTGGCAATTTGGAAATCCAGTAGTAGGAGCAATATTATCACTCAGGATACTCTGAGGACAACTTATACTCCCAACCATGCTGGCTTTTCCTGTCTTACCAACCTTTCCATTTTGCTTATTTTTCCCCCACATAAACTTATTATTAGCAATCACACCTTTGTGGAGATCTACACAACTTGGGAGGTATTCTTAAACGCGAAGTTCTTTCATTTTAAGAATTTACCATTCATCTAGCACGACGAAGTTTTATCTGATGATTCAGCAAAAAACAACAAAATACAGGAACTAATAGCGTTCTGCTACTTTTTAATTCAGACGTTGAAGCAATTTACTCATACTCATAATTAGGTTAGATTTACTCAGTGCCATCTGAGTTTAGTACCATGTATTTTGAAGCAACAGATTCTCAATCTTTATTTTATTCAGCAATTGAACTATGGGTGTTCAGTATAATCAGGGTTGAGTTTGCTAATTTCCAATGTAGCCAAGATATCTACTACTCAGCTATCCTGCGGTCCTCAGATCTTGGGGTTTAGTTTGTCCTTTAATAATGAAATAAAATTGAGCACCAATCTCATGTTCTAAAGCAATTTGAGTGTCTCCTATCTAAAGTAGTTTGATGAAAATACAGAAAATTTATATCCCTCCATGTATCTTCTCTGCCAATTCTGTGATACTGGGTTTAAGAATGTTATAAAAATTCATACCCATGTGAAACCTCAGAATGTGACCTTAGTTGGAAATAAGATCTTTGCAGGTGTAATTAAGCTAAGATGAGGTCATATTGGATTCAGGTGGACCTTAAATCAAATGACTGGAATCTTTGTAAGAAGAGGACACAGACATAGGAAGAAGACTGAGGCAGAGACTGGAGTGATGCAGTTATAAGCCAAGGATCCTTAGGAATTGCCAGAAGCCACAAGAAGCTAGGAAAATGCAAGGAAGGATTTCTCCCTAGAGCCTTCAAAATGAACATGGCCTTCTAGCCTGCAGAACTGTGAGGGAGGTTGGTTTTTTGTTTTGTTTTGTTGTTTTGTTGTTTTTTTAAGATATTATTTACTTATTTGAAAGAGAGAGTGAGTACACACAAGTAGGGGGGAGCAGCAGAGGGAAAGGAAGAAGCAGACTCCCTGCTAAGCAGGGAACCTGATGTGGGGCTCTATCCCAGGATCGCAGGATCATGACCTGAGCTGAAGCCACCCAGGTGCCTCTAAATTTGTTGTTTTAAGCCATACAATTGTATATGTTATAGTTGCCTTAGATGCCTAATAACCTAGATGTCTTTGGTTGCTGCTTTCTTTTCATACCACTCATTCTACATTGAGCACCACATCCCTCCCTTCATTTGAGGAAATACCCTAGCTCCACCTGAGGATCTAAGAGGATTTTACTGAAGGTTTAATTTTGATAGGAAAATGTAGGCAGAATAGTCTACAATGTAAAACTGAACCTCAGACTTCATTGTATTGAAATTCCCAACCAGTTCAGATGTCACATTTTTTTCACTGAATATTCTCAATCTCTCCCCTGCCGTCAGACTACCCTGTGTACCCACTTTCCACCAAGACCCTCTCTATCTACTTTGTCCTCTGCTCTGTCACAGGATTTCCAAAACTTTTGTCTCCTTTGACTTCAGAGTAAGATTCAAAATCTGTTATAATAATTTTCCAGAGAAATTTAACTCTCTCCAAACATCTGATACCTAGGTTGTACCTTTCATAGCTATACCTCATTAAGCTAATTATCTTAAAGAAAACATCAGTTCCCTTTCTAAAGGAATTTGGCCACATCTTAAGGACTTCCCGGTCAAAATGCAATCATATTTTTTTGAATTTATTATAGTTGGAACTCAAATATAATAAATAGCATTGTAATGAATTTAACCCTAAAGCCTAATTCCAAGAAATGATAGGAAAAAAGAAAATAGGACATTGAAGTAAATGATATAATAGTTGAAATAACTAAACTCCTCAAGAGTCATTTTTCATCTCAGTTCTTGAGTTCTACTAAAGTGCAGTGACAGACATACAAAGAAGCCCTGGAGTTCATGTCCTTCCTGATTTCTCTTCTCAAATTAGAATTTTTTCTAATAAAGACTAGTTGACTTAGAATATCTTTTTTTCCAAACTTTCTAAGGAAAGACTTGCATCAAAGCACTTCTGTAATTTATTTAGGGCTCACGTGCAGCTCCATCAGCGTGGCTGTAAATGTGTTGTCTTCTTTAAGTAAAGTATATTTCAAATAAAAAGGGAAAAAGGACAAACATTTATGATAAATAGCTGATAAATAGTCATGTACACACTCGCTGGATTTTAGAGATGCTGACATTTTACCATACTGACTATGAGTATTTGTTTTTTAAGAAACAGAATGTTAATACAGTCAAAGCCCTATTTATGCCTGCCTCCCTTGTTCTTCCAGGTTAGACCTTTATCTTGGAGTTTATATGCTTCTTTCCATTCCTATTTGTGTACATTTACTACATATGTATGTATGTATGCAGAAACAGCAGACAATAGTTTGTGTGTTATTTTACATGAACAGCATTATATAATATCTCATTCTGAGCTTGTTCTTTCCTCTCAATTTTATGAGTTTCAGCTTTGAGTCATAGACTGTTTACAACAGTAATTACATTAGTGATTTTCCAGCTACCACCTCTATTACTAATCTTAGTTTTTAAAATAATGTAATTAGAGAAAATAAGAAAAAGATTATAGATTCAATTTCTTGCCCCATATACAAAATTACTGTCAATATGCATGGGTACTTCCTTCCAGTCTTCCTGTATACCAAATATTTTTTGCATAATTGAAATAAGTTTTAATCTTATTTAGATACTTAATATTATCATCTTTGTTTTTCCATTTCTACATGATCTTTTGACATGTATGCTTCATGCCTTTAAAACAATTCATTTAATGTATATGATATAATTACCCTTCTATCCTGAGATATTAAATATATTTGTTTTATGTCCTCCTTTAAAAAATAAGCCTACGATAAACAAAGCAAAAATGACCTCCAAACTTGTGAACTTTTATTATGTTGGAATTATTATTTCAGATTAAGTTAGAAAACCTTTTGTAAATTATCTCCTCTATTACATATTTTTCTTTTGGCCTCTTATGGTCATAGAAATATGAACACGTTATTAATATAAATATTTTATGTATTTTTATTTTATACACAGACTTTTCAAAATACATAGGAATTATCAGTACTATACTCTTCTCTTCAGAACTGGGAAATAAGGCACTTAAGATTGCTTGTAGAAAGTGAAAATACAATGAATCAGAGCAGAGATATGTCAAATCACCTAACCCAATTGAACATATTAACATACATAAGGAAAAATGTGTTAACCAAACAGTGTTGGCCAGTCCCAGAGGCAAAATCTCACTGCTGTGTCTCATTGTAAATTAATAAATTAATTAAGCCAATAATTCACTGATTGTGATTTGACTTCCTATGCAGATTGCCCACAGGGAGAAAATGGCCTTGTCAAGCAGATACAAATATTTCAGTTTTTGAGGCAATTACATTTCTCAGTGTAAATTGAATTGACATTTAGTCCCAAGATCATATTTAACATTAGTCTGCCAATAAGAAATACATCCTTTGAACCCACAAAATCATTTTAGAATGCATAAGGCTTCTGATCATCCCTCCCACCTTGAGGGGCTCTCAGTAGTCACATCATTTTCTTTTTTTTTTCCACCATAATGGGATTCATGTTTATCTCCGCTTAACCAATCTTTCCGTTATGATTTCCCTGACTGCTTCTATACATAGAAACAGTATTCCCTGTAGAGACTTGTGAAATACTGAATTCTGTGTCTCTTGCTGTTAGATATTTTAAGCATTTACTAGCTTAATCCACTCAGGCAATACAGTGTAAGTATTAGGAAGAGCTCACATTCATTCATTCATTCATTCATTCCATAACTCTCCATCCAGTGACTCCTAAGTAAAAAACCTGTGTTCTGTCAGATGCTAAAATGTTAACTATAAGGATCTTAGTTTGGTGGAGAAAACAAAATAGTGTACAGTGTTTTGGGGGTTAGGAGTGCTATGGAAGTTTGAAGAGGGAAACCTATCCCAATTCAAGGTAGAAAACTGGAAGGAGTGGGGCAGGTGTAGGGGATTAAAGGTGCATTCCAGACAGGGATCAAAACCCCAGAAATACAGGAGAACAAGGGCTATTTGGGAAATGTGAGCAGTTATAGAACTGAAAAAAGAGCAAGAAGTGCAGGGATGGAGTGGTTCTCAGGCTGGAGAGAGGAAAGCAGAGATTAGTCCTGACATTTGTCCCAGGATCCCTGGCTGGAGTATCTCTACTGAAACCCGTTATCATTCTAGTCTACATATTGTGTTTTCAACTGTGCCTAGGGTTGCCCAGCCTATGCAGAGGGCAAGATAGTAGATATTTTCAGTTTGCATGATGCAAGATCTCGGTCACAACTATTCTCTCCTGTTGCAGCCTAGAAGGAACCCTAGACAATATGTAAACTAATGGGCATGGCTGCATTCCAATAAAACTTTATTTACAAAACAGCATGCTATAATTGATCCATGGACCATAGTTTACTCATGACCGGGTCTGAAAAGGTCCCTTCAAAATAGTAAAAAATCATATTTGGAAATAAAGGTCATAGAAACTCACATCTGAAATCATAGGGTAGGTTTTGTCTATCTGCAGAAGCTTATTCTCATTGGTTGAGAACTCTTTTTTGAGAAGGATAAGCATCAAAGAGGGAATTAGTAAAACAAAAAAAATTTCTAATGAATTAGGTAATTAATATCACAGATAATAGATTCCTCCCAATGCTTTCATTGCAAAATGTAAACCTCAAAATGTTTCAAACTTGTAAAAATAGAAACTTATATTTGTACACCATTTGAAAGAATGCACTATTTCAGGGTACCTGGCTGGCTTGGTGGGAAAAGTATGGAGCTCTTGATCTCAGGGTGGTGAGTTCGAGTCCCATATTGGGTTGTAGAAATTACTTAGATAAATAAACTTTTAAAATAAATAAATAAATAATAAAGGATGTGCTATTTCTTCTAACTTTCATAATGACCTCAAAATCCTAAAGGCAGGATACATGTTTTATTCAAATAATTCCTGGAACCCAGGAATATGCCTGGCACAAATTTTTGTGCAATAACTAAGAACATGTAACTTACAGCAAATAATCATTTTCTCTTTTTAACAGTTGAAAAATTTGTTTTAGAGTGGTTACATGGTTTACTAAGGTCACAGAAACAGTGTGAGAGGCAGAACTAAAATCCAGATTATCTGATTCTTGGGTTTTTGTTTCAGTTATACTCTGCAGTCACAGATCTAGAAAAGAACACACATCTAAACACATAGTATAATTAGATTGCATAAATACACCAAGATTATTAAAATATCTTTTATGGGGGTATCTGGGTGGCTCAGTGGTTGAGCATCTGCCTTTGGCTCAGGTTGTTATTCTCAGTCCTGGGATTGAGTTCCACATCGGGCTCCCCATGGGGAGCCTGCTTCTCCCTCTGCCTATGTCTCTGCTTCTCTCTGTGGGTCTCTCATGAATAAATAAATAAAATCTTAATAAAATAAAATATATTTTATGGTCTAGACTTATTGTCTTTGCTCAAAACTCATTTTCAACAAGGAAATGGCTCCCCACTCTTACTCCAGAAATGTGTTAACACTGTCTACAAGCCATGAAGCTGGCCACAATGCAAAACCAAATCTGCCAACACCTTGGTCTTGGACTTCCAGGCTCTAGAACTGTGAGAAATAAATGTCTTCTGTTTAAGTCACTCAGTCTGTGGTATTTTGTTACAGAACCTGAACAGAATAAGACAAATACTAAAGTTTGAGATACTATTGCCCCAGGATGCACAAGGCTTCTTAATGACATTCTGGGAGGGGTAAGAGTTAAAGAATATGCAGTGAGAACACTTTTATATGCTTCTTTGGGCGTTAAGACCATCAAGCTCATATAATCAAATGTTTGAATATGGTGTATGCTTTGTCACAGCGTCATGATAAATATATTATGCTTGGGTATATTTGACTTCTGTAAAAACAAACATTTGGGGGTGGCACTAGTTAATACTACATGACTCTAATATTTTAAAATTCAAACAATCCACTCCTGGATTATAACTTCCCATTTTCTTAGCCAATTTTAGTGAATGATTGGGTCATGTGGGCATTTTACTTGTTAATTGAAAGTTTGAATACTGTAATAACAAATTTTCCCTTTAAGAATGTTTTAAACTCATGTTTACTAAGTGAGAAATGGCTTATGCACTTGGGCATGATTACATTAACTCAGTATTTAGGATTGAATTCTATTTTGGAAGAATCAAGGAAATAATAATAATTATTGTAATTGTAATACCACATATTAGCTTTTTATGTTCCTGAGTGGTTCAATCAGTTAGTTTTGTCATAGGAAATGATTGATATTCTTTACTTGTTACTAGATTATGGTTTCAACAAAATTTATTACAATTAGAAAAAAAATGTTACTGAACAAACTCATTTCCTACTATTCCATTTTCACATTAGAGGGGTATTTTCGTTGATAGTTACATCTTGTGTTTTTATACTACAGTGTTTCTCAAACTTACATTTGAAAAGATATATTTAAATAGGACTACACTTCTTCATTGACTTTTATGATTATTAGAGAATATTGTTATTTTTATTTAGCACTAGCTAAATTTTTTATTTATTTTATTTTTATATTTTTTATTGAAGTTTGATTTGTCAACATATAGTATAACACCCAGTGCTCATCCCAAGTTCCCCCCAGTGCCCATCACCCAGTCATCCTACCCCCCTGCCCACCTCCCCTTCCACTTCCCCTTGTATATATATTTTCTATCTCTGCCTTTCATTCTGTTCTTCAGCCAAATTATTTTTATTTTATTTTTATTTTTTTTATTTTAATTTTAATTTATTTATGATAGTCACACAGAGAGAAAGAGAGAGGCAGAGACACAGGCAGAGGGAGAAGCAGGCTCCATGCACCGGGAGCCCGACGTGGGATTCGATCCTGGGTCTCCAGGATCGCGCCCTGGGCCAAAGGCAGGCGCTAAACCGCTGAGCTACCCAGGGATCCCATATTTTTAAACACTTCCTAGAATAATACATTCTTCAAGGAAATTTTGATTCTCCAAGTGACTTGTTTTTGTAATATTACACACTTTTATTTTTCTGCATCAACCTCATAATGTATATTATTTAAATAGGAGTCATTTCATATTTAAACCTACACATGATCAAAATTTTATAAAAGTTTATCATATATAGCAATTTGATTAAACAATGAAGAACAAAAATATTTTTGTAATTACAAACTTGGTATATTTCCTGACAAAGTTTATTGCTTTAGTGATTTCTCAAAATATCCAAAATAATATAATAATAATATAATATAATATAATAATATTATATAATAATGTTATATAATATTTATATTTCTCAAAATATCCAATATAATATAATAATAATAATATATAATATAACATAATATAATATAATAATATGTCATGGTTATCTTGATTCTCTTGGTAGAAGGTAGGATGTTTGGTCATCTATTTTTGTGTTTACAATATTATAAAATATCTTCTACTCAACCTCCTATATCAAAAAGTCACTGGATTATGTGTTCCAGTTTGTGTGTTAGTGTGGCAAGCAAACAACTAATCAATTTGTTATAAATTTTTCGAAATACGACAAAAAGTCTACAGAACATTAACAAACTTGGCGCTGTTGAATTTCAAAGTCATTAAACACAACCTTGAAGTGTCCTCATATCTGTAACTTATATAAATTGTATATATAATCATAAATGTTGAAACAAGTTTTGACTAATGCAATATTTGCAATTAAACTCTTTACCAACAGGTGGTGCTAGAAAGTTTAATATTTATTTCAATAGTCGAACTTACGGGGAAAATGTAATTTTTTAAGCATTATAAGACAATATTTATATATAATTAACTCTTGCTTGTTTTTGTTACAGCTCCATTTAAGACAGTACGACTGGTTGGTGGTAAAGCACCTCATGAGGGCAGAGTGGAGATTTTCCACAATGGCCAGTGGGGCACAGTTTGTGATGACCACTGGGAACTGCGAGGTGGACAGGTCATCTGTAGGAGTTTGGGATACCAAGGTGTTCAAACTGTGCACAAAGGAGCTTACTTTGGACAAGGTAATTAAAAAAAAAAAGAAATATAGTCATTCTCTAATATATTAGAATAAAGTAGTGGCAGGAATATATGAAATAGGAAGAAAAATCCTACATAGGAGTTTTTCGAATGGCTTTTTCTTGAAAGTAGAAATGAAAAGAAAGAGAGATTAAAAATAAATCGCATATGCTGTCAGGTAATCTTTAATGTTAAGTTTTATTTAGACTTGGTTAGTGGGAGAACACAAAAGTGATTGGTAAAGTAGAACAGGAAAAATAGGGATAAGTGAACTACAGACAATCCTGGGAAGTTCATTTGATGTATCTGGGTCTTGTGTGCATCTGAGCACTTCCACGTACTCGCTCACATTCTCTCTTCTGTGGAACTGGACAGGAGGGCACCAGCTTGTGCATTTACCTCCCACTCATCTCCCACAGAAGAGAGAACGATTCTTGGTGCATAGTAGAGAACCTGTATTCTCAAAGGACAGGGAGGAGCCATGAAAGAAAAAGAAGCAATTAGGTAGGCTCTCCATAGCTACTATTATGATTTCTCCAAATCTTTTAAGAAACATGATGAGAAAAAAAAAAAAAAAAAAAAGAAACATGATGAGAAGTAAGGGAAGGAAGAAAATTTGCAGAGGACAGAAGATTTGAATGTATACTCTGACATTTTTTACTGTCTCATTTTTTTCTAAATGGGTACCTTACAATAGGCTTTATATATAATTAAACATGCAAGTGCTTCAATTCTAAATGACAAAGAGTAGAAAAAAGTAAGCATATGAATTAGACTTTTAAAGTCAATATTTTTTACTTATTTATTCTACTGTCCAAATCTGATAAATAAATAATTGGTTTCTCTGAAGTTAATGTTGACAAAAGAAAAAAAAATTGGTCCTCTTTATTTTATAAGTGCAGTTTTAGATAGATATGGGCAAGAAGAAATTGTGTGCAAAGTTATAGATATAAGATTATCTGGTGGGTAGCCCCAGTGGATCAGCGATTTAGTGCTGCCTTCAGCCCAGGGCGGGATCCTGGAGACCCAGGATCGAGTCCCACGTTGGGCTCCCTGCATAGAGCCTGCTTCTCCCTCTGCCTGAGTCTCTGCCTCTCTGTGTCTCTCATGAATAAATAAATAAAAATCTTAAAAAAAAGATTATCTGGTAATACTGCTATTCTGTCTATAGTGATAAAATAGGTGAGTGTATCAAATCATTATATCAAATAACTAGAACAGTCTAAGGTAGACTTCTTAAATTCATAAAAGATATTAAGGAATGTTATGCTTGACTTTATTGTGTAAAACATATGAATAGTAGTAATGAGAGTTCACAGTTAAATCTTTTATTCCTTTACCTAAATGGATTCACTCTTATCAGATTTAAGAAGTAAATTTAAGCAGAGATTCAGGTTCCAAAGTCTTCAGAAGTCAGAAAGATCACTTAATCTCATATGAAGAGGTAAGATAAGACAAAAGAGAGTGGTGATGGTAAGAATTTCAGCCTCTGGCCCCAGATTTTTATATGTGCCTTATTGGTTTGAACAGAAGAAACAAAGAAAATAGAAAAGATCTGTAATTTGCCACAACCAAATAGATCTTTGGAATTTCCATATATTCCATCTCTACTACATTTTCAGAACTTTCTCCTCAGGTTGAGAAGTAGGGGACTAAAAATCATTTTTGCACCTGTAAAAAATAAAACGTTTTAAATTTCAATAAGCCAGATTTTTTTTTTTTTTTCCAGAGAAGGAAAAAACAAAATTTAAAAATTCCCAACTCTTGGTCACTAGAAAATCAAGTGAATCAGTCAATCATTTAGCAAGACCAAGCTGTCAATCTGTGTTTCCACAGTGTTGTATGGGGAGAGAATTTATATCTACGGGAAGGCCCGTATCTACTTGAAAGGCCATTTATTTCAAATACTTAATCATCTAAAACATTTCAAATACTGTTAGCATCTATGAAGTGGAGAACCATGATGCTAATAGATGGCATACAATTTTCATCGATGGTAACTTACCTAGTAGATGACTAAAATTCTCCAGTTTTAGGAATAACAACATATGGATGATTTCAATCATTGGGATGTGCCTTTGTTGACAAAGTGAAATATAGTTTGCCATTTGTTCAGATAATTTAATCAATGTGGGCTAGCTAAATAGCTCAATCCAAAAGGAGAAAATTATCCTAAAATACCTTTCATCAAGATGACTAATTCTATAGCTTACATTATCCAAAGAGCTGACATTTAATTTTGTATCTTTATGAAAAAAGCCCCATAGTGCAGTTTATTAATTTCTTATATCTTGAAGTAAACCCTTCATCTATTACAAAGGGACCAAATTCAGAACAACAGCAGTAGCATATATATCTTAATGCAGGGGAAATTAATAAGATTTGGCAAAATATGATATGGAAGGAAAGCAAACAAGATGTTCCCCTGCTTCATTTCTTCACCAAATATGAAGCCTTGCCCTGGACTTTGAAGCTGTTTTCTTTTTGTTGTTGTTGTTATTGTTGTTTCAAATTTTTATTTTAATTCTAGTTAGTTAACATTTAATTGTAGTTAACAATGTAATACTGTTTTCAGGAATAGAATTTAGCGATTCATCACTTACATATAATACCCAGTGCTCATCCCAAAAAGTGCCCTCCTTAATCCCCATTTCCCATTTAGCCCATTCTCCCACCCATCTCTCTCCATCAACCCTCATTTTCTTCTTTATATCTTAAGAATCTCTTATGGTTTGCTTCCGTCTCTTTTTTTTCCCTCTTCCCCTATGTTCATGTTTGATTTCTTAAATTCTACATATGAGTGAAATCAGATGGTATTTGTCTTTCTCTTTTTTTATTTTTCTTAGCATAATTAGCATAATTAGCTCCATCCACATCATTGCAAATGGCAAGTTTTCATTCTTTTTGAGGGCTGAGTAATACCACATCTTTTTATCCATTCATCAGTTGATGGACATTTGAGCTGTTCCCATAATTTGGCTATTGTTGATCATGCTGCTATAAATGCTGGGGTACACAAAGCTATTTTCCATTGAATTCCAAACATAGGTGGTAACCACAAAGTTGGAGATGATTATCGTAAGCTTTCATTAACATTAAGGCCTCATCTACAAATAAAATAGTTTTTCCCCACAGCCTTTATTCATTCCTGTTTGTATCTTTAGGGATTTCAGATCTCAAGGACTGTTAACAAAAGATGGAAATAAGTATTCTGAACTACTGGGAAGAAAATGTTTTCCATTTAAATAAGTAATGAAACAATAGAGTTCTGTCTCATATGAAATGATTTATTTGTCTGTAAGAAGACAATTCTCTCAAGTTTTCTTTAGATAACTGACTACTTCTCTAAGATAAGGGGACATTTTTAGTGACACTGTATTCGTGGTAGTTGGTGGTTCTGTACATTATACTAGAGTTTTATTATAATGAACCAACCAGGTGTGTCTGAATTTGTTTTTTCCTTTCACATTTTTAAGTGCCTACTGGAGTGAATTGGAAAGACTAAAAATGTTATAACTAAGATATGAAATGAAACCTTAATTCTGCTATTTATGTCTCAGAGATTCCATTTCTCCTCCCAAAAATGAGAACAATAACACCAACTCATAAGATTTACTCTGAATCTTAAACAAGTTGGCATATAGAAAGCACCCAACACAAAGCCTGATTCCTAGCATTGCTCGATAACAGTGACAGAGATCACTGCTAGCAACTGCTCCAACTGTATAATTCCAAGGGTGTTTGCCATCCTCTTGAAAAGTGAAACAGATTAGTATCAGATTGTCTATAACATCAGTGATGTTCCAAGGGTCACAAATTTGAATGTGATTTTCCACTCTAGAAGTGTGACAGAAGGAAGGTCCCATATGGGGAATCCAACAGTGTCCTTGCTCTACGCAAGACAAACTTGCTCTTGTGTCAACTGTCTGTGTAGAGTTCCGCACCAAACAATTGAAGAATGATTATGAGAATTTTAAAATAATAAAGCAAGATGAGCTGGGAAACATAATAGAACTGAGGTTATTTGTTCTGAAGAAAAAGAACCTGAGAAGTAAATTTCATGATCTGCTTCATTGTATGTTGTATTTTCAGAAACAGGCTTCTATTGTAAACTGATTTGGGATTAAACATGGCAAACAACCTTTTTATGTGACGCTATTTCAACTCCTCCTTGTTTTTTCACTCCTCCACCTTAATTTATAGTTTCACTCAGGAGGAAAAGAAAAGATAGTTCTGAGCGCAGGATGGAGACCCAGAAAGGAAACTTAGAAATATGAGTGGAGAGGTAAGGGCAAGAGCAAGATGCATCGGGTTTTAATTACTTGTCATTCTTTTGGGAAAGTAAGAAGAATCAGATCAACATTATATTATCCATTATTACTGTTACTGAAACTGAAACAAGAAGAATAAAGGTTAAATGTATACCCTTTGTGTTATTCCCCCTTAAAGAAAAAACACAATTTTCTGGACAGAATTTTCTCCCTCTCTTTTTTTTCCCCTTCTGGTTTTAAAATAGCAAACCTGACTTTCCAGAGATAATCCTTGTTAGCTTTAAGAACAATTACTTTTGCAGCTGCAAGCAAAATGATTTATAGGAATAAAACTTAGAGCACACTCCTTTAAATAGGTTCTTTCATTTGGATGCACCTTTTGCATGCAGTGGAATGTTCTTTTTCCTGAGTAGACAAAAAAGGTTAAAATTAAGGAAGCAGTGAGAGGTTTCTGGCGGTTATCACTGCATGGGGCAGGGCAAGGGGAGTGAGTCACTTCTCTCCCTATGCAGACTTTCCAATCTTTCCTCCCAGTGGCCTCCCGGTAGCAAACTTGGATGAGCTTTATCATACTATTGTGGTCCTCCAGGAATTTGCCCCCATGCATCTGAGCCTATGTGCTGATGCATGAAGTTGGACCTGGACCTGGAGCAGTAGGTGCATCTTCGAAGTTTATAGGAGTTTATGTTGCAGCTCCAAACTTGAAAGCAGAAACAAAACAAAATTCTGAGCTTAAATATCATCTCTTATTTAGTACCCTTTTCACATTTCATAATCAATTTTCTAAGTAGAATTTTTAAAAATACAAGAATCAGCTGAAGATCAACAATATAACTGTACCTCTGAACTTCCCCTCTAGTGAACAGGAGTGAAAACAATCCCAAATGTAAACTATATCCATAGGTCAGAACTCAGGTTTTTACAGACTGCTCCCTGTATCCTGGAAGTTTTAAAATGTAGATGTTTAGATGTCACTTATGGTAACAAAGACAATACTCAGTATGGAATAATATTGTTAATCAACTGTGTACTATATGATCTCATTTAGTGCTGACAGTGCCTGTGATATCCCCAATTTGCATAGAAAAAGTAAGTAAACTTGATAGAGCTGTCACAAAACCCCCCATATTTATACAACTATTATGGTGATTGTGGGAGAAGGGTCAAACTTCATGCCTTAACCTATGTCTTTCCATGAGACAGAATGTCCTTCTAGGATCTTTAAGAATCTCATTTCTAAAGAGCCCGCTTCTTTAAAATCTTAGAATTACAGAACTTTAAATGAAATCTCATAGCTCCACTTCCTCATTCTGCCTATATGCTAAAACAGGGAAAATAAATGTCTTCTGCAAAACTGCTCAACTAGACTTTAGAACTACAGTTTAAGTTGACCCATTCTCTATTCTGATTCCCACCTGATTAAAAAAAAAAAATCACAAAAATCAAACCGAAACAGTTTTCTTTCTCTAAGAGGAAGCTGTTGACAAAGTACTTCCCAACTAGAAATCTTAAAAGTAACAGATTCAAATCACCCAGCCATGACTAGATTTAATTAAAATTCATTCAGACTTTTAACCAACAGTGTTTTGCTTCTTCATGCTTCTTCTATTCAGCAGCTAATCTCACATCTCATCACTGTAGTTTTCTAGCTAACATACGAAATATGATCACCTTTTTTATTTTTCAGAAAAGTGGTGAGTTACTGAAGATCAGATTTAAAAATCTCAAATCCTTGAAATAAATATGAATATATGTTATTTTTTTTTTAAAGAGATTAAGGGGAAATGGTATTGGTCAAGCATATTCTCAGGTTCATAAAATCCCAGGAGCCATGGACAACACATTACTAGCTGTATGCTTTTAGAAACACAAAATCAGTCGATTTGCCCTCCCTCCAGCCCCCAAATTGTAAAGGGAATAAGAGATGTGTACATGCGTAGGTAGATAAATAAATGGATAGATGATAAAGAGATTGGGTTAGAAAATAAAAAACATATCTAAACTGTACACATAAATTTTGCATGTTTTCCCACAAGCCTGAAAGATAGTTCAGAGGCAAATAACAATGAAAGTAGCAACACCAAGAATCCTTGAATAATAGTTATTATGTAAAGAAATAAAAACAAATTTGCTTTTTAATCTTTGAAGTTTACATGAAGGTAAAATTTTATGAATTCTATGCTACCTTTGAATTAATTTTTAATACAGAAAACAATTTGGAATGAGATGGGAAATGCATATTAAATAAATTTTTCCCTCAGGTTCAATAGCCCTGAATGTATTCATGCAAAAATAAAAACAAATCTTGGAAAATCATTTTTATGCCTCTATTTGGGCTTCTGTGCAGTCAGTGAATAGCACCAAGTTTTACATGTTGTCATGTTGTGTTACTTGGCTGTATTCTCTTTTATCTTGAGAAAAGCATACATTTTTCCTTAATCTCAGTGTATTTACCTGTGACATGGAATTAACTGCCATTATTTCATAGGGTTATTAGAAGATGTAAATTTTAAAGATCAGATGTGAAGAAGCCTCTAGGATGTTTGCTGTGAATCTTTTCCACAGAGATAAAGGCCAGATTTAGTGAATTGCACAATGTGTTTATCATATCCATGTGTTCTTGGTGGAAAAAGTCCTGGAATAGGAGCTAGGGGTTCTAAATGCAAGCAGCAGTTCTGCTGCTAACTACACACGTGTCATCAGTTGCCACATCTGCCTAAAACCAAAGTCTTCACCAGGAAGTCAGTTCAAGAACAAATGGATTTTGATTGTGTCCACTCAGGTAGGCACTCAAAACAGATTTGTTGAATGACTGAATCTAAAAACGCAGGGGACTGCAGTGAATTATTGATTAAAGGCCTGGGCTCTAGGCAGACATGGGGTAGGAATGCTGGCTTCATCCTGTATCAGCTACATGACCTTGGGCCGAGTTACTTTTTCTTTCTGATTTTTCCTTTCCTCAACAGTAAAATGGCGCTACAAAAGCACTTAACTTTGTAAGTTATTTGACGATTCAATGAGATAACAGATCAAAAGTACTTCCAATGTTTTCAGCCATATCGTAAATTCTTCAAAGAGTGGGCTTAAATGCTCATATTACTACAGCTTTGGTATTCTAACACTCATGAATCCCTTTACTGCTGTTTCTAAAACTTTGTGTTCACATATCAGCACATTAATTGACTACATAATATCTATCTTCTGCTGTCCCTGTGGAGGTGCCCCTGCTGGTGCAACAGCCACCAGGAGGATTCTCACTCTTAATTCTATTTTCCTGGATTGTAAAACTTCTGCACTGCTGAGATCTAAATCCGATGACTTGATCTACAAAATGAGTGAAAGCATCACAATATCCTGGTTTAGAGGCCAGAGAGCCATGCCGCTCTTGTGCTCCCATTATGACAGAGCCACTCTTTGACCAAGAGTTTTATTTATGTTTATTTATACAGTTTATACATGTCTATATACCTTATAAGCACAATTTATAAATGTACTGTTTTGGCTCTCTTCTACATTAACATGGGAGGAGCTTCACTATTTGTGCAATTGTGATTATTTGCCTATGCCTATGTTTCTGAGTCACCTTTGGGGGTTTCCAAAAAGTTTATATAGACTTTATATATTTAAAAAGGAAACACACATGCACAAATATATGCACATGTACAAACAAACACAAAAGAGACTGAACTATACCTAGTAAAAGCAACTTGGGAACAAAGAAAAAGTACTCCTGGTAAGGTTTCTGATTTTGAGATTATATTCCCCTAATCTCTTCTATTTTATCTGCCTTAAAATTTCAGGACAAAAAGCGCTCAATACTGTTACAAACATTTAAAAAAAGACTTGAAAAAAATAAAAATAAAAACATGTAAAAATAAATAAATAAATAAATAAATAAATAAATAAATAAATAAATAAATAAATAAATACTTGAGCTCTCCAGGTTGCTACTTTTATAAATGATCAGCACAGGAAAGCCTTTCTTTTCTAAGAGAAACATTGGACACAAATGATTTAATTACTGTTATATGAAATGAACAATACAAAGTTCCTAATTACCTTGGTAATGTAAACCTAAATATAATTTTGTTCCATATTGGGGATCTTTCTAGTAAAGGCACAAATTATTAAAGATTAAGTGAATGTGCAATTTATTTTAAAGGTGGAAATACAAATTTCCTATCTAAGAGTAAATCAAAACATGAGTCTTCTAAGAAAATCTCTCCATAGACATTCTATTAGCTGTTCTTCTGGTATGGATTTTTTTTCTTTAATCCAACTTCCACCTTTCTGTCAGATACACATTTCTAAAATGTAGTTCTGATGATGTCATTTTTTTTTGGTGACACAATATAAAATTCTGAATATTGTAAAGTCTGGCTTTGGCTTTCTATTCAGCCTTATCGATGACTCCTTCTACCCTCATTACTGTACTTAGTGTTTTAGATGCCAGGATACTATTGTCTATTGTCATACATCAAACCTTTTCATGCTGCCCCCACTCTATGGAATAACTTTATTTTTTTTAATTTATATTTTTATATTTTACTTTTTTTTTATACATGGAAAACCCCTATCCATCTTTTAAGGTTAGGTCAAATGTTATCCACGTAGTGGTTGCAAAATTCCCAGTATTTGTAATTTATTCATATATGCACATATTACTGTATAATTATGCACATTATCAGCCATGTACATAAACTTTTATTTGGCTATTTGAAAAATCAGCAGGAGTAATGTTTTATATTCCATTATAGATGTCTCTTTGAAAAAAAAGTCTTCATCTAACACTGTGTTTCATTGCTACACAAGGTCTGTTTCTGAGCTGAGGTTATTTCTAAATATGTTTTACATAGCTCTGTGACCGAAAGAGAACCTTTCAACATCATATCGATTCAAATTGAAGAAATGTATTATTGATTATGCTGACAGTATTAAGATATTTATTTACCAGCAACCAGTCTTGCTAAGGAGTTTCTTGAAGTTTAGCTGCTAAATCATCAGTTTATTGATGGCATGAAATGTTCTTGAAAACTCATCGAGGAGGTTTGCATGATATATTTTTAACAAAACACAATGCAATCTTCATTTAGAAGTTTTTCTAAGGTTCCATTTCTAAATGTCTTAAGTATAAAAGAAAGGGGAACTTTTATATGTGATACATGCAGAAAATCTTTAGAGAATACCAGAAGAACATTTCCAAGCATTATTTTTAAAATAATCTTTTCTTGGCATGCGTGGATGCCTTTCAAAAAGCACTTGTTTTCGTACTCATTGATAAAATAATATCTTTATCTTGAAAGCGGCAGTTAAGTTTGTGTATTCAGTTGGTTAAATATCTCCCAGATAACCTACTGCTAACAGCAGTTTTCCCTTCTAACGTGTCTCAGGAAGAGCTCAAGAAAAAGAGAGTATTAGCTCTGCCTTTTTGTTGTTGTTGTTTGCCTGGGCCTGCAATTAGTAATCCATGGTCTTCTTTTGGGATAGTTTGTAAGTCATATGCTGATTGTGTTAGTCTTAGTTTAATTAAAAATACAGAATATATTTGGTAAATGCCAAAGCACTGGAAACTAAGAAAAGAACTCCAGTATATCATAACATTTCAGAGAATGCCTCATACAGATGCCCTTAGGCCATCAGTATGATCAGTAAAGCTTATTTCCTTTCCTGTTTCTAAAAATAAAACCAATCTGTTAAAACCAATTCATCTCTTATCTAAGATTTCACTGAGCTATGTATGTACCTTTGTTACAGCTCTTATTATTTTGTATTTTAGTAGTTTACACATTGACAGTTGTCTGGGGCAGAAGATTAATTTTTGAATACTAACAGAAAGTATATAAATTGTATATAGATAATAACCAACATTTTTTGTTAAATTAGCATATAAATTGATGGGTTTGTCCCACTGAAATATAAACCCCAAAACCATACTTACTAATGCACTTACATCTGATTTTTGTAGGTACCGGTCCAATTTGGCTGAATGAAGTATTTTGTTTTGGGAGAGAATCATCTATCGAAGAGTGTAAAATCAGACAGTGGGGTGTGAGAGTCTGTTCACATGCGGAAGATGCTGGAGTCACTTGCACTTTATAATGTATCATATCTTCTTTCATCTTACAAAATCACTGTTGCAAAATGATTTTGTTATTTTGCTCCATTAAAATCAGTTCAGTGAATATTTAAGATATTTAGGAATCCTATTTAAAGAAAGGAATATTTTAAAATCCCTGGATGAACATATTGGACAACTTCATGTTTACTACATGTCTATATTTGAACCATTTCAACTTCTTTAGGTATTTAAATGGGATTTCTAATATAATGACATACATCGAATAGAATAAACTGAAGTTTAAGGCTTCTAGATTACAAATGCCAGTTAATTGAAACACCTTCCAATCACTGACTTCAATTGATCTCTTCACAGAATGACAATTTTTGTCATTTTTGTCTTCTCTGTAATCTATTTAGTTGATTTTAATTTAATTACTTTCTTAATATGAGAAGATTGGGAAGAGCTTTTTTGTGCCAAGTTTGCAAAATCTCTAACCATACACATTTTATGTGGAAACATTTTATCCAGCCATCAAGATCTCTGAATGTGGAATAACTTGGCTGTTAGGTAGCAATGTTCATGATATATTTTGGGCATGATGAAAAACTTAGCAGGAGATTTCACATGGTCAGTAATAACAATGACTGAGAAAAACATGTTTTTATACATGGTCATGTATTAACAGTTTTTGTTTTTACTGAACCACAAGTTAGTTAAAAACAGGGCATATGAGAAAAGGCACAGACCTCCCACCCCCCATCACTCTATGTGTCTTGATAATTGGTAGATCAAAAATGTCATTCTCAACATGGAGCTTAGTTTGATGTGCATTTTAAATTAGGTTGAATAGTTATCATTCTAGGACACTGTGTTTAAAATGTAAATACACTTTAAAATGTAAATTACTCCACTTTAAATAACAGCAGGCAAATGACTTGAGCACAGAAGCTGGTTTCACCTACCTGTCTTCCGAGTCTTTCATGAAATCCATCCACAATTACAACCAGAAAGAGACAGAGAGAGAGATCGATCTGCAGCCCTAAAGGGTCAATGACCCTAAGCTTACCAATAGTCAGCCCATCACCAGGGTAGGTATGTGTATCTTAGAATGTGGAAGGCCACCTGGAACCCAGCGCCTGTACTCTGCTGTCTAGGTACATAAGCAGAAAGACCAGTGATTGCTATTGAAGCCCAACCAAATCTAATCTTGCCCTGAGAAGAATATACATTTCAAGTTTCCTAAGCCCAATCTAGAAGGACATGTGATTAGAAAATAGTACTAGAAAAAAAAAAAGAAAGAAAGAACTAGAATGGAATGGCTCTACTCTTCCTTCTGTAATGGTGATAAGCAAAACCAAGGGCTTATGCATTTTCTTCAGCTCCTGAAGTCTAACTTCACAAATACTAACCAGATAGAAGATTGCCTGCCTCTCACTTACCAAGGCAAAAATGTTCTTTTGAAACTGGAACTATTGGAAATGGCCTGCTGAAAATGCCCTTTATCATGTTACATTCTTCTACTTGTTAACCATGAGTGATTTTTCTCCAGTGTAATTTTGTGCCTAAGAGAATGTGCCCACAATCTAAGCAGACTGTCTCTAAATCCTGGCTCTACACTCAGCTGGTTATTAATTCCTTGTGCTCAATGACACTAAGCATTTCCTTCAGATGGTAAACAAGATAGTGTAAAAAAGAATCCTTTGCATATCAGCCTATATGAGATGTCTGAGGTCAGTGTCTTTGGATTGTGCATGCTGTATTGATGTAGACAATATGGATACTGGGTTTCCACCTATGTATAGACATTTGTGTCTTTAAAACCAATAAAGCCCTTTTTGTAATTGAGATGCTCTACTAAACTCAGTCTGGTCTAGAAAAGAGCTTAACTGTGCCACTATATTTGGGAGCTTTACTTTGGAATGGTGAATTGCATTAACTCCTTCAAGGAGCAGAAATTTGTGATTTGGGACAGGAAGCGAGGGAAGGAAGAAAAAAAGAAAGATCGCCTGGCCAGAATCATTGCATTCTACTTGTCTAATCATCTAGTATCGAAATAAATCCAGTGTATACACACACACACACACACACACACACACACACAAATTAAAGGAAGAAAAAAAGAAAGCAAAGGGAGGTAGAAAATAACATCAGTTGGTATTTGAGAACCACACACATTTCTTCATATTTATCTGAATAATTTCAAATAAAAACTTCAATTTTTTTCCAAAATCATGAGAATGTGGTAGTCTGTACTCAAAATGCTCATTTGAGGCATATACCTACTACAGATCATATGGTAATGCTTGATTAAGAGGAAAATGGAACATTTGCAGCCTCAGTAATATATGTGTGATCAGGATTCCGTGATGCTCATGCCTAAACCAATCACTGGCAAGAGATACAAACTTAGAGTCATCAGATCAGAATAATACGAATTAATCATGTTCCAGAGTTGGAAAAGCTCAAGGGTTCATGAAAGCTCAAGGGCCCATGTTCACTGAATGAAATCAAGGTTCTGGCAGAGAGCAGGAACAAGTGAATGGCTATCAGGTAGACAGTTAACAGTGTTTCCACAGAAAGTACAATTAGGAGATGCTTATGTTGAGATATTGTTTAATACATTGAAATGGAATGTAGGAATTTTAGGAATATGTGTTGACACATATATTACTGAGGCTGCAAATGTTCCATTTCCCTCTTAATCAAGCATCACCATATGATACAGCTTATAAAGGCTGACATTTTTAACTACTTTTTCTGTAGTGAATGTTAGGTAACAGATTTTTAAGTGGTTTTCTTTAATCGAATCAATCTTTTTGTCACATCACACAATGGAACACTATTCCTCTCTGATATCTATTGCCTCTTTCATTTTATAGAGTACTGTATGTTTCAAATTTTACTTCTATCATCTAAACAGGTTGTTTTTACACTTGTAAAATCTCTTAACCAAAGGACTTGATTTAGGTGTAGGCTATTATTTAGAATATTAGTAACAAGAAAAATTAGGGAGCATGACATCAGCAAAATGGTAGAATAGGAGCCTCATGTGCTCATTCCCCATGGAAACATTGAAAACCAAGTATGAACTGTCAGAAGCAACCTTGTCAGGACTCTGGAAAACAGTCAGCATTTTACAGCAAACTAAGCAAATGCTGAGTCAAGAGAAAGGCAACTTCCAAACAGCAGGGAAGTTTTGTCGCATTTTCACTCACCCTGGTCTTAGCCACTCTTGGATTTGGTCTTGAGACAGTGACATCCCAGGTTCCTAGTTTGGGGCCCCGGTCCCCAATTCCAGAGGAAACAGCAAACCTTCTTTGCAAATGCTGCTGTGTGGCCATTGTAACTCCTCTGAAGATTCCCTGAAGGACTGAAGCATTTATCCTGTTGTGTCTAACTCTGAACCCACACTGGAAAAGCCACACGTCTTGCTCAAAAACTCTCCAAACTGAATTAATAACCCTTACATGCTGGGGGCCAAAGGTTACAGATGAAACAGACAACTGGCTGCACAAGGTCTGACAGCGCAAGCTGGGCAGAGTTTCTTTGGATGTTTTTAAAAAGCCATGTATACTGGGGGCTGTAGAAAACTGTGTGCATGCCCAGGGCCAGATATGTGAACATCTGCAAAGACCCAGACAAGTGGCTTCTGTTGTTACTGTTTTTTGTTTGGCTATGGGTGGGGTTTTTTTGGGAAGGGTGGGGCTTGTTTTTGTTTTCTAGTTCCTAGAATTCAAAAACACTAGTGGAACCCAAGCTAAGCAAGAGACTTCAGTGACCACCCGTGACAAGAAACACAGTCTCTGGGAAAGTATTCAGAGAAATAATTAAGCAAATAGGCTACTATAGCCTTCAAGGAACAAACCAGAACAAACCATAAGGAAGGGGGAGAATCTGCCTTTCCGAGTTACCACATGATCCTCAAAGGTCCAGTGTTTCACAACAACCAAAAACCACAAAGCATACAGAAACAGGAAAGTAACTCACTGAAAAGAACAAAATAAATGGACAGAAATGGTCCCTGAGGAAGTCGAGGTGTTGGACATACTCAACAAAGTGAAACAGCTGCATAAATATGATTTTTTTAAAAAGATAAAGAACTAAAGACAATCAAATAAGGCACTAAAATGAGAATATCAATTAAAAAGATAGAAATTACCAAACAAGAAAAAAAGAGCCTAACAGAAATTTTGTATCTAAAATGTACAATTGCCAATGTAAACAATTCACTGGAAGAGTTTAGTGGCAGACAGGAACAAGCAGAAGAAAGAACCAGTGAGTTTAAACATACGACTATTGAACTTATTGAATCTGAGAAGCAGAAAGAAAAAAAAATGAGGAAATATAAAAAGAGCCTAAGGTACTTATTGGACGTCATCCACTGGACCAAACAATGCATTGTGGAATCCTAGAAATATATATACACACACAGAGGAAGGGAGGGAAAGCACCTTTGCTAGGACTACATTTTCCAGAATTCTCTTTCCTACATTGTTCTGGCTTACCATGGACCACACCAGACATTTTATAGGGGAGTTTGGCAGCAGCCACAGCTGAGGTTCAGAAAGTCACTTCAGGGAGAGTAGGGACACTAGTCTATAGGCCCGGCTGGCTCACCAGCTTTGCAGGACCTGTGGCTCTTAGGGTTCCCCTGGAGCCTCCTTTAGTCCTCTCGCTCCTGAGCCAGGCATGTGTGGAGCTCCATGGGGAACTCGTCCCCTTCTGTGGCAGGCCACCTGGACCATCAAGTTGAAGGCAGTAAGGACTAAATGCAGGTTCCAGCTCACCTATGAGGGGTTTGATTTGCCGGAGTTCTCCTCCATTTGTCAGTATCAGAAAATACTGATATTTTCGGACTTCCCTGCTGAAGTGCTGACCCAGCTGATTTCAGATGGCACAGCACCAAGCCCTGGAACAGCAGACATGCATAGACGACTCCTGCGTGCATAGACCCCAATCCACTGTTGCCTAAGGTCAAATCTCTTGCAGGAAGAAAAGGAAGAGTACATGCTCTGGATTTGGAGACAGGGGCCTTGGGCAGAAAAATAGACAGAAGGAAAAGGGTATTTAATCATTGCGATAGTGGGCTGGATATTTAGAGTCTCTTGCATTTTACAAAGCATACAAGTAAAAACTGCAATTGCGTTTAATTGCTTTGGCTGCTGAACTGTGCTTTTTGAAGGCAGTGTTCTCTGCAACTAAAACACACAGACCCAGTTTTTAACAGTTACATACAGCATCAAGCTTTTGTGCTGGAGGTTTTTCTACAAAAATGTGAACTACACCAAGAATTTTAAAAAGGGGATTTACTCTATTACCTTAATAACTCTGAAATTGAATGTAACCCTTAAAGCTCTTTGGGGTTCCCTGAATGAAAACTTTAGAATTCCATGCCTAGAGTAATTTTAGAGTAGGGAGAAAAACAAGACTGAAATGCATTTGCTAATCATCCATTATGAACCTCCCTGGGGCCAAATAAGTTCACTGAAACCTGTAAAACATTGCAGTTTTTTTGTTTTTTTTTTTTTTCAGAAAATGGCTTTGATGGTTCATGCTTGCAACACTACCCTAAAAAAGACTGATAAAATCACTGACATAAATTGTTCATTATATTTCTTTTGTCAAAGTGCATAGAATTGTCCCATTCTAAGGATTCTATGGCAGATAAATTGAAAACAGCTACTATTCTGAATAAGCACCTGTTAGGGAATCAGGGCTGCTATCTCTTAGAGAACTAATATGTCTTATATCCAAGTCAGCTGCCAGAATGATTGGGGTATAAAAAAGATAACCTGAGAGTGTTTAGAACAAAAAAAAAAAATAAAAGAGGGAAAGAGGGCATCCAGGTGGCCTAGTTGGTTAAGCGTCTGCCTTTGGTTCAGGTCATGTCAGGATCCTGGGATGGAGTTTCATGTTGGGTTCTTTGCTCAGCAGGGAGTCTGCTTATCTCTCTCTCAAATAAATACAGTCTTAAAAAAGAAAAAAAGGAAAAGGGAAAGAAGGAAGGCAGGGAGGAAGGAGAGAGAGATCCAAGTAACAACAAATGTGTTAATCATCTCTTCATTCTATGCTGAAAAATTTGAATGAGGAGGTAGGTCTGTTTGTGATATTTTTAAACATCTTAAGCTAAAGAAATGAAGTAACAAATGAGTTGGGGGGAAAAAAGGGTTGTGGAACTGTAGTAGTAGACAATTATTTTTATCTTAGCACTCAAGTGCTAAATTGAATTCCTACTCAAAAACAGTTTCATTCCACATTGCTGTAGTGAGGGAATCAAACTTAAAGGAACAAATTTATCACAAAAACTTCCTACCAGTGACTGTATATGAAAATTATATTTGGAGATGTCCACCCATAAATTTGACTTCTGTAGAGACACAAGAAAAGCATTTCTTCTTGTTTTTCATTTTAAAATAGAATTACAGTGCACCCTGAGTAGCTCCGTGGTAGAGTGTCTGCCTTTGGCTCAGGTTGTGATCCCAGAGTCCTGGGATCGAGTCTCACATCGGGCTCCCTGAGCAGAGCCTGCGCCCTCTGCCTGAGTCTCTGCCTCTGTGTCTCATAAATAAAATCTTTAAAAAATAGAACTACAGTATTTTCTGATACTGAGAAAGATTGTATCACATTAAGATAAAGCACGAAGGCATAACATGCTCTGTGGCTTCTGTGCTTCTCGTAGAGACGAACTTCAACAATTCTGATTTGCCAAGTGCCTTCTGCGCCAACAATGAGAGCTGTGTGATCTCAGGGAAAAGGCTGATATTTAGCAGGAAACTGGGGGATGTGGTGAGCCTAGGGGGCAGGAGGGCAGGACCTCTATTTCTGTCCTGGCTCTACCTTGTGCTGGCAGCACATTCTGTAGGAAAGTCATTTAGCCTCTAATCCTCACACCCTAGCACAGGAAGTATGAATGGTTCCGTGTGACTTTGCTCACTCAGGGTGTGCTTGTGAGGACCAGATGTGAACGTGAATTACTGACCAGTCAGGAGTGCCTCATTTTCAGGCAGTCCTCCTATTTACTAGCCTTCCCACCTTCGACATTTAAAACATGGATTACTTTGAAGTTGGTTTTGTTTCCTAGACTGTTTCCTTTTCATTATGATGTGACTGAGACCCCTCCCCCAACACACACATCATGGCTTCATTAATTTAATGAATGATAATGTCCTGTAAATAGAGAGTTCACTATGTATCTAGAACTTTTCATTTACTCAGATCTTTGGGAAGGAAGAAATGCTGTGGGAATCAGCTGGGTCTAATTTAGTGAAGGCATTATCTCAAACTGAAAAACACGTCAAACAACAAGGGGATGTTGCCAAGGCCCCTCCCCTGGTGGGGGGAATCCACTTGGCTTGCCCCGTGGAGACACTCCATTCTTGATGTCCATAAGAGCCCTGAGAATGGAATATTACTCAGCCATTAGAAACGACAAATACCCACCATTTGCTTTGATGTGGATGGAACTGGAGGGTGTTATGCTGAATGAAATAAGTCAATTGGAAAAGGACAAATATTATATGGTCTCATTCATTTGGTGAATATAAAAATTAGTGAAGGGGAATAAAGGGAAAGGAGAGAGGATGAGTGAAAATATCAGTGAGGGTGAGAAAACATGAGAGACTCCTAACTCTTGGAAACGAACAAGGGGTAGTGGAAGGAGAGATGGGCCGGGGTTGGGGTGACTGGGTGATGGGCACTGAGGGGGGCACTTGGTGGGATGAGCAGTGGGTGTTATGCTAAATATTGACAAATTGAAGTCCAATAAAACAAATTAAAAGAGGAAAGAAAGAGGAATATTCAGAGACTGATCCTGAGCGAAGCCCTAGCAGAAATCCCAGATCAAGAAGCATTGGCCAAAACACTCCCAGATGAATCTGCTTCCTCTGTCTTCCAAAGTTTTAAGCCCTTTCCTGAGCCCTCCTTCTCTCTCTTTACATAGTTCTTTTCCTCTCTCACTCCAGAAAAAGCTTGGGATTTAATTTAAAAGCTGTTGGACTGAAACTGGCTAGTCCTCAAGAATGCCTGCCCAAGGTCTTAATCCAAACCACTTCCTCACTGTCGCTTGGCCAGCACCTGACACAGCCCATGCTCACCCCGGGCAGGCTGTGCAAACATGTAGAGGAGGAGTACACCAGAGTGGAAGAGAAGAAACTAGAGCCCTTCGTAGGAAGTGGTTATGATCTGAAGAAGAAAATTGTTTCTTACCACAGAGGAGATTTTATTAGCAGGGGCACAAAAGGATAAAGCTTGGCGAACCTGAGTAGAACATGAAGAGCTGAAAACACACAAACCAATTGCTCCAAGAGCAAAAACTCCAACTCAGGAGATTTTAATTGCATTTAAGGGCCATCTGGGAACCACTGGAAAGCCGTGGAAAGGGAAGTAATATCTAACGATGATCGTGGCTAGAAGAAAAGCTGGATATCTGCAGGCTGGAGGGGCTGGTGGTGCATAATACTCGGCATCTGTTTAGCTTGATTATGGGTTTATTTAAGCTAAAACTGATCATCTGCTCACGCTCCACAGATTTAGAGCAGGTCACTACATCTGGATTGGTGCCTCCCAATGCCCCCGTTGATGAATTAGCATGAAATTAAGCCAGCCAATGACCCCTTTCTATGCTTATCATTTTTTCATCTTTAAAACAACACATTTACACTTCGACTCCTTCAGTGTCACTGTTGTGATAAAATCAATCTGGTGGGCTGTGCAGCTTCCACAGATTTTCCTAACATTTCAATTAGCATTATTGCTGTCCAGGAAGAGAAGGTGAGAAGCAGAGAAAACTTGTCTCTTTCATACTTAAGGAATAAGTCTAGCTTGGCATAATTCAGAGTATAGAATTACGTGTGTAGGATAAATTTTTAATATATGATAATGTAAGTTTCTTAGTGGTTCTGATTAATCACTGTGGCATAATGAGCTTGCTTTATTGTATAATTCATGTTATGACATTACCAGGTGCTGGGCTCGTTAGTAATAAAGACAGTGCTTTAATTTCCATATTTTTCTTAAAAGGCTTAAAAGCAAGGCCCACTTTGGCCTATTAAAGGCACAGTTTTGTGTGGAAAGTTTTAGGGAAAGAAGTTTTGGCACAGACCACAAAGGCTGATTCTTCTCTCACTTACCACTACCTTTGTTTAGGTCTCCTGGTCAGTTGTGAGTTTAGGGCTGGTTCCACCAGATAAGGGTTTAAACCCCATAAATATCAATCCATGGACATCAATTGTCCCACCTCTACACATGCAGGTAATGAAAGTACTTAGGGACTTCTGGTTAAAATCCATAAAACAATGAGCACCTGAGGGTAATTTTAAAGATTGGTATTATGTAAGAAATCATTTAGAAAGAAGAGTTTCTTGACGTTAAAATGCTGAAGGGAACTTCATTAAAACCTTTAACAAGGCTGATGGACAGAGTCCTTACATCTACTTTAACTCGGGTGTTGAAATTCTGGCTTCCCAGCTCTAGAGTCTTAAATACATGTTTAGGATATAAAAGTATGTAGTAGGATGCTAATTTAAGGAATTTGTCATTTTGAAGGATTATAAATGTGTTTTCATGATCAGAAGTTCTTTATGATCCAGATACAGGCTTTCATGCCAGATCCATATTGAACTACAAAGTAGGAAGATAAGGCTTATAGAGAATTTCTGTTTCCTCTGCTGTTCTTGGAACTGGAAAGTCTTAAAACTAAATGCTTTAAATTTACATTGAATGGATTGACTTCCTTCTCCACCAGCAGAGGGAGACCTATGTCTATCCCTCCCAATTTCCCCAAGAATTTTACTGGCTGTGCGATCAGAATAAGGCTTTCCCTGTTCAACTCAGGGTTTCCATTCCTGCTTTCTCTAAGTTCATTAAACTTAGGATTCATCTTAGTGTTCCAAGAATACATTTCCTTTCCTTTATTGCCTCATTATGGACACTATTTGAATTCTATCGTGCCCAAAGTATCACAGAGGGTCTGAGATTTCAAACAGGTAAGATCCCCGATAAAAACAACTGAGACCCAAATAATAAGCATCCCTGTTGTTGAAATCCCCTACCATTGGGAATGTCTCTGTGGTTGACCTTACTTCTCTTTTGCCTCTCAAATACCTCTTAACGTTTTCCTCTCAGGCTCTAACATAGTGCCCGATGCCTGTTAATCGTTTGTGCATCACAGATCATTTTATTTCACTTTTCTTTCGCTATGCCCCTAACCAGAGCCTGACTTTTCTTTGAATCCATTGACAAACATTGACCAAATAGAGTTACTCTGAGAGGATCTATTATGAGCTGCTAATCTTATAGTTCAGCTTCGAAGAGAGAACATCACTGAACCTTAAGAACTCAAAACAGGCAAGCATTTATCTGGGTTCCATGAGGAAAACAAAAATGAGTAAAATCTGTTAAACAGGAGGTGGCCAGGAAGAACCACCATGGCTATAGATGTAGGAGTTCATTATTTATAATCTGCAGACTTTAGCAAATAGATAGGCTTTGTTGCTTAATGACTCAGTCTGGGTAGTTGTTGAAATAAGGCTGAACACATGTTAGAAAGCCAATCTCCATCAAGCAGATGTGATACCAAATTGTGAGGCCATAATACTGGTACGAAGGCTTCCCAGGATCTTGCTGGGAGTGTGTGATCCCAGTGAGTCTGTGCCAGCAATATCCGTTTCAACTTGTGGGGGCCTCTGGTCCAGTAAACCTGAATGTATAGATGCTTATATCAACCTCCTATAGCCTGATCTCTGGTATTGGAACTTATTATTTGGATCCCAATGGAATATCCCTCCTCTTTGTCCTAGTCAGCATTCAAAAAGAAACAGAGCTCTTAACCCACCCCTTCACTCTCATGCACCAAACTCCTTGATCCTCTGGTATCTCTCCAGCTATCATTTGAAAGTAGTTCAACTCTTTTATCACTTTATTCTACTGGCAATGTAATACATAATATTACAGTCCAGTGCTTCTGAACAATGCCCCATTTACAAGATAATGTGAATAACTACTAGTTCAAGCACAGAACTGTTAATAGACCATAAAAAGGTATTTGTTCATATAAAGTATCACTCATTTGCTTTCCTATCATACCCTTTATCTAAGCACTGCACTAATGTGTCTATGCGGTAATAATTTCATTTTTGAACTTTAAGATAAGTCTTTAAATGACTCAAGCATCTGTGTAGCTGAGGAAGCATAACCTTTCCTAAGTGTTGGTGCCAGGCCATATTAACTGGGCTCTCTGAACACTTGGTGAATTCTCAGCACATTTTAACAAGTTAAAGCTAATGGAAAACAATTTACAACTTAAATAGGAGACAGCTATAAATAAATATAACAACTTGGTTATAAAACTTTTTCTCTAGCTGAACGTTCTCTCAAATAATAATGGTGACATCTCAGAATCGATAGCTTTCATAGAATGGAAATGGATAGAAGAAACTGGAAATAAATAGAAATATAAAAGAGAGAAAATCGTTGATTTCCCAGCATTCGCAGTTTCCAAGGATTTATCAGGAAGACAGAGTAGCAAGAGGAGGTGAAGGATAACATCCCCATTCCAGCCAGGGCAGAAGGAGACCTAAGGTAGGCCTGGCTGCTGAGTAAGCTTTGTCAAGGTTCAGTCCCACGCTTTGCACTTAGCTATCTGAAATGGTGCAATAGATGGCCCAGCCTGCAGAGGGAACACAGAAATGGGAAACGTAAGTGCATACCATGGTAGGCGAAAAGGCAAAATAGAAGGAACACAGCATCCAAAATACGGGAAACCTGGCTTCAAATCCTGACTGCTCATGAGTTTGCAACTCCTGTAGCCTTAGGCAAATCATTTGACCTTCCTTACTCACTGGTCTTCTCTTTCATTACTATGATGTCATAATAATTATCGAGAACCATGGTAATCTTCTACCTCACTGGACAGTTCACTGTTATGCACTGTAGCTTGGCTCAGTGTTTGGAAGAGCAGACCAGTTGTTGGCATATTTGGTCATAAATAATAGAATTGAGGTTTCCAGACCAAAGGTGAAGCAGGGAGAGGCATAGCAAGAGAACAGGGCCTATTAAAACTCAAACTGATATTAACAATGGAATGAAACCAATGATTCTGGGCCACCTTGGAGCCTGCAAAGCTGGGGCAGAACCCAAGTGGGATGAGCTAGATCACACCAAGTGTGGTGAGCAGTTGGGGTCATAGCATTCAGCCTTGGGACATGATGAGCCTCTGAGCTCTGCAGTGAGAATTGTAAGCACAGTATCCCACAGGAGCCAAAGAGCTGGCACTGCTGCTTTGTCCCAGCCTAACCTGACCATGGCAATGATTACATTCTAAGATTTTCTATTCTTCTGCCTGTTTGTTCCAGAATAGCTTGTGTCAAGGTGAGATTGGTATTCAAACTAAAAGCTGTTTTATCAGCAAAAATAGGAGATTACTCACTCTTGACTTCCCTTATAGATTTATGAATAAATTCCTCTAATATTTCTCTACCGAGCCCTTAGAAAATGGTCTTCATTACTTAGGGGTCTGCTGCTAGGCAGTTTCTCCTGGGTTATGTCTCCTGCAATAGTTTATTGTCTAGACAGCTAAGTATTGCCCAAGTGCCATCTCCAGAATCTGAGATGTGGTCCATAGGATCTATCTCACTGTGATAACATCCAAAAACAGAGGCTGATATATTGCAAAGCCAAGACCAGTACTAAAACTAGATTTTCAATTCCAGGTTTTTGGTTTTTTTTTTTTCAAAGATTTATTTTTAAAGATGTATTTATTTAATTTTTAAAATAAATTCATTTTTTATTGGTGTTCAATTTGCCAACATATAGAATAACACACCCAGTGCTCATCCCATCAAGTGCCCCCCTCAGTGCCCGTCACCCAGTCACCCCAACCCCCACCCACCTCCCCTTCCACCATCCCTAGTTTGTTTCCCAGAGTTAGGAGTCTCTAATGTTCTGTCTCCTTTCTGATATTTCCCACTCATTTTTTCTCCATTCCCCATGATCCCTTTCACTATTTTTTATATTCCCCAAATGAATGAGACCATATAATGTTTGTTCTTCTCCGATTGACTTATTTCACTCAGCATAATACCCTCCAGTTCCAACCACCTCGAAGCAAATGGTGGGTATTTGTCGTTTCTAATGGCTGAGTAATATTCCATTGTACACATAAACCACATCTTCTTTATCCATTTATCTTCCAATGGACACTGAGGCTCCTTCCACAGTCTGGCTATTGTGGACATTGCTGCTATAAACATCGGGGTGCAGGTGTCCCGGTGTTTCATTGCATTTGTATCTTTGGGGTAAATCCCCAGCAGTGCAATTCCAGGTTTACACAACCAAGACTGTATGCCATTCCTGACCTCAGAGGCTATGTGACTCTACTCCACTTTTTCCTTCGTTTCTTTCTGAGGTAGGACACAGGAATCCTGTTATTTGCCCTTTATTTCCCCACAACCTAAATCTTAGGTGAGTGACAGTGGTGGAAGACCAGAAGTGTGCTTCTGCTTTGAGACCTAACCTAGCATGGTTATCACTGTCACTCTCTGCTGCTTTTCACAACTTTTAGGTAGAGAGTAGCATGAATTAGGCAAGTACGCAAAAACATATGTTGGTCCCTATGTTTAACTTCTCTACCCCAATAGCAATCAAAAGTACAATTTCTTAAACCTTATTTATGAAAAATCCCAAAAATCTGATAACTGCAGAATAAAATTACAAAACCCTTTGAAAGGCATTGTTTTTGTTTTTGTTTTTTGTTTGTTTTTGGGTACTCCAAGAGGCAGACATCAAAATACACTTCCAGTGAAATAGATTGAGGGAATGTCTAAGGGGTAAAGGGGAAAGAAAGTTGAAGAGTGTAGACTATGACACAGGGCTGATACCTATGGAGAGAAAGTAAAAGGAATGGGGAGCAGGAGTTGGGTAGGAATAATCTTGGACTGCAAAGTAGTTCTAAGAAAATTTCTTCCAGGCCAATGGGGAGTCCCTGAGCCAGAGTTTCCTGTCAGAGGAGACCTGAATTAAGCAGGAATAGCCTGCCTTAGGACCCCACTGTGCTCAATAATCAGCTAGGAGCAACCTGCGCAAGTGCAACATCACCTTCCTAACTGTAGTGATAGATTCAGAGGGGTAGCAACCAGGGCCTTCATCAATCAAGTATGTCATCAAGTATGTCATCTACAGTATGAGATTGAGAAGTGCATGTTCATGGTCACTACAACATATAGTCACAAGAAAAATAGCAAGAGATTTCATCATCATGAATAGAGGGATTGGATTTCATAAAACGAAACTAAAAACCCTCTGTTTTACCCGAACAAATCTAGGATCACTAATTCCAATTAAAATGGTTACAGGATTTTAGAATCTGTTATTGGCTTTTGTTCTTGTTTTTGTAAAACTTCAGCTGACTCCAGAACTATATAGAAGGGAAAAAGAAAAAGA
This sequence comes from Canis lupus dingo, assembly GCF_003254725.2. Classification (NCBI taxonomy): domain Eukaryota; kingdom Metazoa; phylum Chordata; class Mammalia; order Carnivora; family Canidae; genus Canis; species Canis lupus. The sequence goes on along the minus strand of NC_064258.1, from coordinate 40,445,919 downwards.
GAAGACACCCTTAAAAAAGAAAGAATGGAAAAAAAAAAAAGAAAAAGAAAGAATGGGTGGGAAAACTTGCTTCTCCAAATATGAAAGTATCCTAGCACTATACTAATGACAAAAGGTAGTAACAGTTCTGGAATAGACAAATAGAAAAGTGGAATAGAATTTAGAGCCTGGAGTAGAGAAGCACATACATGGAAGCTTGATATAATAGAAAGTTGTAAAAGATGTTCTTATTCTGAGAAAAGTAGTCTTCAGTATATGAGGACCAAAACTGAAATCACTTCCTGATTTTACCAAACATAAAAAATAATTCCTAGTCAATTAAAGATGGAAATGTTTAAGCCAATCTGTAAAAGGAGAAGAAAAAATAATGCAGAGGGATATCTTTATAACTTCCTTATAGTAAATAATTCTTGAATGGGACAAAAAATATAAATTATAATGAAAAGATTGATAAATTTTACTGCACTAAAATATTTATAGGAATCTAAATATGTAAAAGACAAGCCAAAAGCTTGAATGCATATGATAAGACAATAATCAGTTTCCATAAAACTACAGAGCATGTAAAATCAATATAGAGGAAAGCAAATGACTCAGTAGGAAAATAGACAAAAGATATGACAGGGAGCAAACCAAGTGGTAACTAAGAAAGCAAACTAAATCACAATAAAATATCACTTTGGGGAAAATTTTAAAAGTCTAACAGTTGCAAAGGTGGAGAAAAGAGAATTCTCATAAGTTTCCAATGAAAATTTAACTTATAATGATCAATTTGAGCAAATTTTCATTATCTAATTTTTAAAATGCACATGCCTTTTAACCATCTATCGTACTTATAAGTTTTAATCTTTTAGAGAATGGCATCATAGAATTGTTCATAGTAGCAGTGGAAAAAATCAACTGACAAAGTTTTAAATTTCTTAAAACTTTTTAAAAAGTTGTGAGAATTTAGACAGAATTGCATCATGCTGAGTTAAACGATACTCTCCTGCCCTACAGTTAAATAAAAGAGAGCTACGTTAACAGCCCTGTTAAATGATATTGAGAACAAGCAAAGTAAGTTAGACTGCCCTGAGAAATATTTGGTACTGGAAATAAGCCTGTGAATCATCTGAAGTAATCTGCTTTTAAAATTTAGGATTCTTTAATTTCAACACTATCAGACTCATGAGGGTTCTCTTTAAGACCCTAACTCTGTGCCCCCAAGGTCAAAGACATAATGTTAAACCCTGTCCAGTCTCAAACTTTTCTGCCTTTCAAGACCTTCCCTAAAATCAGCCAGCCCATTTCCTAAAACTATAAATATCCTTTTTGCTTTCCCTTCTGAAACATTTTTAATATGGCATCAATCTTGTGTTCTCTACTGAAGTAAGTCCAATAAACTTTACTTGATCATCAAATTTTTGGGGTGGTCTTTGGGGGCAATCAACAGTAGTATATTCAAATGAATATACTATAAAGAAATTGTTTAATATAGTATAAAGAAATTGTTTAGAGTCGTATGTACCAATATGAATAAATGTCACATAGTATTGACTTAAAAATAATAGCAATAAAACAGAAGTTGCTATAAATAGTTTAGTTCCATACATATAAAATTTAAATAAATGCAGATCAAAAGTACAATTTATTTAAAGATACATAAAATGTGATCAAAGTTGAGCAAGCACAGACTATACACCAAATTGAGGATTTGGAGACTGGGGAATGAGAGAGCTGGGATTGCAGTCAGGAAACATACAGGAAGTTGTCATGTTTTAACTCCCTAGATAGGTAGTGGCCTCCTAGCTGTTCATCACACTCTTATTTAAGCCTCTTTTGCAATTTTAATTATTTCATAAATAAAGGAAAAAAGTATTGTTGGGGTATGACATTTGGAGGTGATTCTAGAAAGAGGGAATGATAATATAAATGCAGTAGAGTGTTCAAAAATAAAAAGTAACCCCCCCCCCCCAAAAAAAAAAGTACAACCTGTCCTTTGGATTTTAAGATCTAGTAAATTCTTAATATGGTGGCAGTGGTTGGGGCACCAGGGTGGCTCAGTTGGTTAAGCATCTGACTCTTGATTTTTGGCTCAGGTCATAATCTGAGTTGTGAGATGAAGCCCTACTTTGGTCTCCGTGCTGGGTATGGAGCCTGCTTAAGATTCACTCCCTCTCCCTCTGACCCTTCCCTTACACATGCATATTCTCTGTCTCTGTATACTATTTTTAAAAATGGTGACGTTGAAGTGGGAAGGATGGAGAATGAGAAGAGATTAGAAACTGTGGAGGTAGAGACAGGGAATGGCATTAAGAAAATCTGCAACAAAATTCACCCGAGTAAATTTGAAGATCTAACTGGCTTTTTAGATGTTCATGAATTAGGCAGCACCCCATCTAGCAAGTAAGGGGAGTTCCACTGAGCTACAGAAAAAGAAAGGTTTTTAAAGCTGAAAAGGGAGCTGGAAAAAGAACTTATTATCAAAGAACATATTGTTTCAGGTAAGGTTGCCCTCTTAAGAGAAATGGGGGGGGGGGTGGATTATCTCCTGGTGTTGACCAGGAAATTCTATTATGGCCCCTTTCAAGATTGTATTCTTGCAGGGGTGGGAGGAGTGGTTTCAAACTGCAGGTATTTTAGGTATTAAGCCTTGGTTTACTGCGATGGGGCCTGAACACAAGTGACTCCATTTTGGGCCTGTGGTTTTCTTTTTAACAATGTAGACAACTTTTAGAAAAGAGCTATTTTATCCCAACTTTATTCTGTTGTAAGATGGTCTGGGCACAGTTCAAAAGCAAACCTACCATGAAGTGGTTTATCATGTCTGCTTTTTTCTGTGTACACTGCCACACTTTAAACCAACAGACAATGTAATCAGCCCCTCTACTGAGAGGCAGCAAAAGCACAAGTATTTGTAGTCGAGTGTTTTGCATTTTTTAGAGACCATAATTGCTTTGACTACAGGCCACTTTACATAAATGAGAAACAGCAAAAAAAGGTCAACAGGGTGGTTACAGTGAAGTAAATTTACTTAAGAGTTTCCAATTGTTGACTTAGCTGTAGGGGGATAGAGGGCAAAGGAGAGCCAGAGAGGGATAGATCCAGGAATCAGGAAGAGCCAGAGAAAAGCAAGAGAAATAAAATAGTATGAGAAGTGAGGATTAGGAAAAGCCTTCCTCAATTTGCAATTACTGACCCATGAGAGCACGTTTAATACTTCCTTTGCCTTCAATAAATACATTCACAATTAAAAACACATTATCTGCACATAACACATTGTAAAACTATGTGCTCTCTTCTTGAAGCAGCCAAGCTCAAGTATTTAACTAAATGCTTACAAAAATGTTAATCCTGTGGCAACAATGTCTGGAAAGTTCTATATACCAAGTGAAGTCAGAAATAAATTATCACAAACAAAGGCTAAACCACAACCTCATACTAAAATATAAAAGTAGCAAGTAAGAATTCAGTAGTAATAATCAAAGTGAAATATAGCTGTTGATCTGCCCTTACTGGAGTTACTGGGCTTAACAATTAATAATACAGAGGGCCAGTTAAATCTGAATTTCAAATAAAAAACAAATATATTTTTGAAGTGTAAGTATGCTCTATGCAATATTTAGGACATACATTAAAATCATAATTTGTGGATTACATAAACTTCAAATTTAACTGAGCGTTCTGCATTTTATCTGGCAGTCCTGGTTTGTAGATGCTCCCACTGGCTTTCCAACTTGAATTAGACATTTATGTTCTTTCTTTCTCCCCCTTAATTTCATTTCCAATACCCATCATGTTTTTCTGATTTTCCTACACTGTACTTCTTCCTGTGAAGTAACAAACTGAATACGGTTTCATTTCTCCAAGATCTTATATTTTAGACTAATTGCTTTACTCACAACCTTCTTGGAATTATCTAGTCATACTTTATTTGATGTATCTGTAATAAAGTTCATTAGCATGCTAATCCTCCACAAAGTTAATTTTGTTCAGAAGACCTGGTCCTAGATTTTATGTCCTTGAATTGAAGGGGAGGAAAACAGATACTTTTTTCCTCTACCCATCTTAGGTCACTGCCTGTGGCGTTGCAAATTAGAGAAAAAAAAGACAAGTTAACAAAGAGAAAAACAGAAGTTTACTACTGCATGTAGGGCCCAGACAAACAGGAGTACCAGATGATGACTACCTCAAAGGGGTGGTTGGAACCTAGATTTACCTAGCATCTTAACAAAAGAACAGTACATTTGCAGGAAGTCCTAAGACAAAGGTAAAGGATTTTGTTTTCCTAAAGAAAGGAAAATCTGTCATTTCCTGACAGATTTTTGAAAAGTTAATATTTAGAGAAATCAAAGGAATGTAAGGGTTAGTCAAGTTGGTCATGTGGATTCCTCTGATGCCATCTGTGGGCTGATTGGGGTCTAGAGTTGTCTTTGATTAACTTCTGTCCCCCTGAAGGGGGGGGTGCAATTCATAAATTTATGCCCTGCTTTTAAGCAAATATGTAGAGGGCACGAAGTTCTTGGATCTGCTTCATCTGAATTGCCTTCAGTAAAATAATCTTCATGCCAAAGTGACCTTTTCGGGGTAGTATATTCTGTTCCCTTTGAAATTTTGGCCTTTGAGTAAATGCAGTTAGAAAACATTTGCAATTATACCACCATCATTTTCATTAAAGAAGCAAGCAATGTTATCTTAGCAGAAATGAGAAATTTTAAAAATTTTATTTTGAATATGCTCTGGGAAGTAGACATGGTTAAGTATGTTAATAGAGATTAATTTTTCAGAAGTAGCTCATATGAAACTATGTACCAATTTCCATCAATCCCTCTTTGTAAGCTAAGGTACAATAAAACAGTCAAGATACTTAAGGACATTATCACTCCAAATCCAAATAGATTTCATCAATTAACATTATAGTTTAATAATATATATGTAAAAAAGGATAGAAATTATATATTCCAGGGTGATAAATTTATCTTGGTGAATTTTAAATATACATTAAGTTTTTCTTATATGAAGAGGTTTTAATATACTAGATTTTTCTAAAACTAGTTTTGTTACTGTACTCAAGTCTATTTCCTGTGAAATTAACTATTTGTAATTTGGTTTGTGCTGAATATAACCTATGAACATTTTAAGGGTTAAGATGAACAGATTTTATTCCTTTCCAAATAAAGTATATTTCCATAGTATTGATTATATTGAAAACCAATAGCTTCAATCTTCCCAGTAGCATCGGAGGATGAAGCCAAAGGCTTTGCAGTAAAGCTACCATGGGACTAGCCCTAGCTCCATTGATTTCTGCTGGGTGATATTATAAACCTGAATTCTGAATTTTAATTTTCATTTTTATATGTGATCTAATTAAAACTATCTCATAAGGTTGTTGTGAAAGCTAAAAATACTAATGCAAGCTAAGCACTTAGCCAGGCGTCTGGCTCATTCTAAGTGCTCATGGCAGTTCTTATCAGTGGGAAGTCAAAGCTGATTCTGTCCATTTTAAGGCAGCACTGCTGTATTATACGGATGTTCACAATCATTTGGAATTCCTTACACCTTCTGCGTAGAAAAGGAAGTACCTAGCAAAGCAAGATCAGAATGTTCTCAGAAACCTTCCAGTGCTCAATCCCATTCTTCCTTGTCCATTTTGCCATCTTCCTCTGCTACAGCTGCTCAGTACCTTTATATGGTTCCCCATCAGAGGTGTCAGAGGAGGATGGGAATAGAAACTTTTTAAGCAGATATCATTTCTCCAAATCTCCTACCAAAATTAGATCTTCAGACTTACTTTCTTGCAAACCCTACCTCTGTTAGCTTTTATATGAACCGAAGTGTTAGTATCAGATGCAATCTCTTTTACCTTTCCCATGGCGGCAGAGAGTGCTAGCACTTATCTCTCTTCTTCCTGGGAATGCAGTTGCAGAGGGTATGGCCATACTCCCAAGTTCTCATTAAAAAGGAACATGAGAAGAAATGATATACACCATTCACAGGCCTGGTCCACAACATTTTCCCTCTCTTTCCTCTTCCTCCTCCTCCTGATCCTTCATTATCAATCTCAAAGACACCACTAAAGATAACCATATTATAGAAATCAGCCTCTGCCAGCTTGAGTCCTACTGGATGGTAGAGCTACCAACCAACAACATATAAGAAATCCTTATACGGGTGAGAAGTAAACATTGCGTTAAGCCACCAATATTTCTGGGTTTATCTGTTATAGCAACTAGTGAGCATTTCCTTACCCTGTACATGTATTGTTATTTAACATGAGCTTTATTTTTTTAATATTAATTTGAGAGAGAGGGAGAGAGAAAATCTCAAGTAGATTCAGTAGAGTTCAGAGCCAGAAGTGGGGGGTTTGATCTTATAACCCTGAGATCACAACTTGAGCCAAAACCAAGAGTTGGATACTCAACCGACTGAGCCACCTAGGTGCCTCTAATATGAGCTTTAAATTAGCTACCCAGAAGAGACACATAGGAAATTTGAAATAAAAGTAGAATTTTTGAAGTAGGGAATATTTTTAGATCATTTAATTTATGTCTTGTTGATTCTTTAATCCTATATTTGGAAGATACAATCCAGAGTGGTGAAAATTGTACTCCTTTCTCTGTGCCACAGCAATTTAGCTTACCTATCCATCTATATTTTCATTATGACCATGAATATAACATATAATCTCTGGTAAAGGGGGGAGAATCCAGTACATTGTTGGTGGATCGGGCAAGAAATACTGGCTGTCTAGAATGAGAGAGGATAAATTGCTCTCTCCTGTAGCATGTCCTCCTCCCATTAGATTTAGGATGAATGCCTAAATTTGAAAGGAATAGTTTATTAAAATCTTCATAAGCAGAAAAAAATGTGTAAATTAAAACATAGGGTGTCAAATATGATTGCATGTGTAGGGTAAGAAGACACTGACCTAAGCAGGGACATCCTAGGGTGTTCCTTCCAGGATATTTGGCTATATAAATAACTTGGTTAAGAATGTATTAAAAATAAATGGGAGGAAGAATAATTTAGTGATTAACATCAAGAATAATGGGTACAGAAAAAGCACTAACCTACTTACTGTCCAATCAGTACATGTGAAGGCTGTTTTCTAGTGCACTGGCATTTTTTTTTTTCCTGTTTGTGTTCAGAGATCATTTTTTTTTCAAGTCTTCTCAAAAGTTTTCAGTCTAAGGATGCCTGGGTGGCTCAATGACTGAGCATGTGCCTTTGGCTCAGGTCGTGATCCCTGAGTCCTGGGATCAAATTCCACATCAGGGTCCCCACAGGGAGACTGCTTCCCTCTCTCTCTCTCTCTGCTTATGTCTCTGCCTCTCTGTGTGTCTCTCATGAAGAAACAAAATCTCTCTTTAAAAAAAGTTTTCAGTCTACTAATGACCTTGCTGTATCTAAAATGCAATCTCTTTCAATGTTGACCGCACTTCTGCATTTGGCAGCTAACAAGTAGGGAGCGTATATCATACATTACTATAGAGTAAGAATTTAGAATTGCTTATTTCCTAAAGAAGATTAAAAACTAATAGGTAAGTCAAGGTGAATAGAAATAAGTATATGTGAACTCAGATGTGAGGAATACAAAACTAACATGTCTTATAAGAGAGCGAAGTGTCGTGGAAAATTAGAAGAGAAAATAATTATTGGAGGCATTGAAATGAAAATAGGCAAATGGAATCACACTAGAATGGCTTTCTGAAAAAGTTCAATAAGAGTTGGGAGGGGCAAGTTTCCAGGTAGTAGGAAAGTACATAGAATTGACTTAAACGAGCATGATACGTGCAAGGGTTAAGAGCACCAATGATTATTATAGAAAGACACAAGAATACCTTTCAAAACTAGGGAGTAGGAAAGGAAGTGTTCATGGCTAGCTGGGGGACTCAGAGCCTAAAAGTACTTCAGAGTAGAATAATCAGAACATGTAGCCAGAAGAAAAGATGGTCAAAGATGCCCATGTCTTCATTTTCCAGAGCTGCGAATGTTACACTACATGGCAAAGGGGATTTTAAAGTTGCAGATGGAATGAAGATTGCTAATTAGCTGACCTGAAAGCAGGGAGAGTATCCATGTGAGCCCAATAGGATCACAACGGTCACTACAAGTAGAAGAGGAGGTTGGAGGGAGGCAGTGTGGCAAATTAACGTGCCATTACTGGCTTTGAAGATGGGGGAAGGGAACCCTGCACCAAGGAATGCTGGCAGCCTCTGGAAAACTAGGAAAGGCAAGGAAATGATTTTCTTGCAGAGCTTCCAAAAAGGAAGCAGCCCTGCCAACACCTTGATTTGAGCACAATGAGACCCATGACAGACTTTTCACTACAGAACTGGAAAGTAATAACCGTGTTGTAAGCCACCGAGTTTGCACTAATGTGCTCTTCTTCGGGCTTCAGATAGCTGTCAGCATTCCATGACTTACAGGGGCATCTCTTCAGTGTCTGCCTCCACCAGCCCATTGTCTCCTTCCTGTGTCTAATCTCCTTTTGTGTAATTCTTATGCCATAATTTGTTATTGGATTTGGAACTCAGATTGGAAAATCCAGGATGATCTCACACGCAAAGCTACCAGGAAAAGAAAATGATCCTGTACTTTTTTTTTTTTTATTCTAAAAACACATCGCATATTACTGGGAAGCTAACATCAAAATCCAGATAACAGTGGATGAGTAAATATGAAACATGTGTCCCAAAAAATGAATAAATAAAAGACTTAAAAGAGGGCCAGTTCTTTGGATATCAAAGATGTCATAAATTTGAAGCATATCAATTAATAATAATAATAATAAAAGGCAGTGGAATGAAGGGAGAAGAAATAGCTATCCAATACAATTCTGGGGGGAGATTATTCCTCTTCCTGTTCTAAAGGTGATTTTTTTTTTGTTTATTTCAGAAATGAGGTTTTTTTTCAGAGTAGTTGAGAAAGATCACATTTATTGTAGTTTTTAAAGTTTGTATGACAAATACTGAGTAATAGTTATTTTGAAACATTTGAACGGGGATTTTCAATCCTGCAGTTTGGTAAGAGCTCATGTTATCACTAATTTAGAGAGAAAAATAAGTAAACAAAGGGTTTAAGTCCCATAGAATGTAGAAAAACTAAAACTTGAACCCAAGTAAACTATATTCTTTATTATACCACACTGCTTTTTACAAAGTTTACAACCATTTAACGCCGTTACTTCAAAATGTTGGATTTTTTTTACCTCTACAAAGTCAAAGTGCAATACTGTACAGCACTTTTTCTAAGCTCAACTATAGTAGACCTTGTCATTCCTATCTCTGCGAATCAAGCACACTGAGCTACTTTGTATCTCTACATCTCATACCTCAGATACCTTATGCCTCTATACCCCTTCTACCTTTATAGCAGAATTTGCCCGGACTCTAATGTTTCAATGAGAGCACTGGCATTAGGCAAGCATAACTGCTTCTCTGACTCTGTCCATGACCTAGTGTCTACACACTGAGTGGATGGATTGCTGTGTAGCGAGCACACTACATTAAGGACTTCATGCTACCCTCTACCTGCCACCACTCCCCAGAGGGACTGGTCCTGATGGGAAGCTAATCTAGTCTCATTTGCGATTGTTACTGTGTCTTGTGTCCTAACTTTTTGCCTGGGTCTTAAACCATCTGTGTGTCTTCCTGTCTATTCTCTTCTTAACTGGTTTTGACCCATTTCCTTGCTCTCTTTTATGGTATAAGGAAGTTTCTAATGACAATGATGCTCTGTCACTAGTAGATTAGGCAAAAATATTACAAAACTTGAGAAATCAGCTTATTTCTATCCATTTTTTTAATGGTATTCCCACCTTAGTGATATGACTACTCAGTTAAAACCAGCTTTAAATTATCTAGGATCAAAACACAGAAGAAGTTCCAGTGTATATTTCTCTCAATTTTCAATCCCCTACTGCTGTGGACATTATTTTGATGGCCACATATATTACCACTCTCGGCCCACCTTCCTCCCTGTCACCATCCAACTATCCTAATCTGGGGTTAAAATGCCATCATCCTCTTATTTTGACATGAGTGCATTCTGCATTCTGTTCTTTCCATTTATTCCCTACCAAGAACCTCTTTCCTAGTCCATTTGTCCAAAACAGAATGGAATTTACTCATGCTTACTGGAATTTACTCCCACCCCTGCTCCACCCCCTACACAGCACTTACGATGCCTCCACCTCCAGGTAAGAAGTTCTGTAAACTTTTAAGTATCTATCCTTGCAAGGTGATATTATAAAGTAAAAAGTTAAACACATATACATATATAGTTTCAGTCCATCTCTGTAAAAATCTAAGTTGATGGTAAAGAAAGGAATGGGGTCAAGTGGTAAACTATGGGCTGATGCAGCGACAGGAGAAAAAATTATATCTAATACTGTGGTAGAGCCATTTGTCTCAGCATGGGGCTCAGAATACTGAGAAGATGGGTAGGATGTTCCTCCCAAAGATTTGATGGCAAGGATGGTCTGACAGCTGGGACTGATAGGCCAGGCTTCTAGCAATCATCTCTTTTATCACAGCTCTTCAAATGAATGGATAGAATTTTAATCAGGTCCCCCAAGATAAATCAGCCTCTCAGACCACTTCCACATCAATATTTCCTAAGATCTCATACTATCTTTCATCCTCTACAAGTCAGAAAAATTCTTGGACCCAGCTGCAATCCATGGAGAAACTCCTCTTTTGTCAACCAAGAGCAATCAAAAAGCCTTTTTCTCCCTTCTCCCTTTCTAGTCCCTTTCTGTTCTCCAGGTAAAAATTGGTGAGAAGAGAAGAGGGACAAATATTATCTTTGTAGAAGTCCGCTGTCATTTTAGGGTCATTCTTAGGAAAACAACAAAATTAACTTTTGTTGATGGAACATTTAATCAGAGATTTAAAAAAAATCAAAATTTAGAAAAAACACAGAATTAGATTAGAAAAAAGACGATATGAAGCATAGGTATTATGCTGTAATTACACCGTTACAGACATGACAACATGAAGCATAGTGAAGAAAGGCCCTTCTCTGCAGACTCTCTTAGGTGTGGTACCCCTCACATTGCCTCCTGGGGGATGCTCACAAGGCACGGGGGGGTTGGGGGGAAAGCTCTGTCAAGTGGCTTCTGCAGGATCAGTTACTTGAGGATTTTGCTGACTCTACTGGGTAGAATGGACATGAGAACACTAATAAAGAGATTCAGATCTCTGCTCTCTGGAACAAAGGTGGGACCCATAGCTTTTAGGGAGAGATGCACCACTGGTGTTTAACAGAAGGTACAGAAGAACAGAAGTAGCCACACATGAAGTCACATGGTGACTTCTACTAGCTGCCATACCAAACCTTACTCAGTAGAGCATCTCTCCTCAGGAGATGATAATTAATTTGCATAATATTGTCATCAATTTTCTTCCAAGAGACAGTGTATAGTTAAAAACTTTGAAATTGTTGCCAACTTTCAATGATTTTCTAGAGATCATATTTCTAATTAAGAAATTATTCTCTCTGCAGGGGCAAATTTTGCTAGATTGAAAATATTTTCAATTCCAAATTTTTTGTATTAAAACATATAAATATTTCAGCTAAAGTGTCTTGACAGGCACTGTTTTTCAGTTTTTGTTTTGTTTTTGCCTTGCTTCAGAGTACCTTTCTTCTATAAACCTTTTTGTTAGACAAAAATAATAGGTTTCTATTTATGGTACCCTTGAATGTTTTGTGAACTTTAGATGCTACAAAATTAGAGCTTCTCATTTCATTCCGGTATAGAAGTGAATGTAAATGTATCCAATTATAAAAAAGAAGTACCATTAAAATACTCTTCCCACATGTTAGAATATTCTTAAGCATACATATAATTTCAGAATTATATCTTTTAAACTAAGCTTTTATCAAGTAATTCATTCAGTTCCACCCTTGCTCTTGCTGGGGTTGCTTTCAACATCTTCCTATTAGCAACCATTGTTTCCAGGACACTTAGACATTTATTGATATTTTTAACCTTTTTTCCCCAATAGCATTCATAATGTCCAAAATTTCACCTTTGACAAGGAGAACCCTAAATCATGAGAAATACAGCTTAAAAATGTAAAATACTTCTAAATTATGAGGAAACAGCATAAATTCTAGAAAACCTTCCCAGATCAGAATAAGGAAAACCAGTCCCTTTCTACCTATTTTCCATATACATTTAGGATGGATGCAGAATAGTTAGTGAGTTATTCATTAAGACTCAAATCATCTTCCACATATCACCTGGTTGTTTTATTCCCAACTCCTCCGTTAGATGAAAAAGCTCCTAACAGCTCTGGTCATCAAGAAACAGCCTCATATACAAGAATTGGGTAAAAAGTAGAAAAAAATGTGGACATAAATTTTTAATGGGGAAAAAAAGGGGTGGATATATCCATCAGTGACACTGGATAGAGAGTCTTTTGTTCCGAACTTTAGCAAATTGCCTATGTAAGGGAATGTTGACTTCTACTCATGGTAGTATAGCAGAAAATTGATTAAAAGAAAGTAAAAGTCAGCATAAACAACAAAAAGAAAAAAGGTTTGAATTAGTCTATGAGTACTCTGTATGATTTTGATGGAAGAAAAAATGTTAAGCATGACATAGGCATCCCACTTAACTCCATTATCCTGCAGTGATAACCAGAGGTCTCTGACCAAAGAGTCCCTTGGGAGCTACCACTGTATCAAAAGCTCAGTCATGTCTGTGTCTGCGCTAAGGGAAGGTGAATATCAGCCAAACCTCTCCTGACAGCTGAGGCCTAAATAGGTTCTATAGGAGCCTCTCTAAGGATAATGTAAATAATATTTTTCCATCATTTGGGGACAATATCAAACTTCACAGGTTCAGTGAAATCCTAAAGCATCCATCACCTCTCTCCATTCTCCTAATACCTAAGTCAATTAGTAACAGTATTGGCTATTGCCCCAGATGCAAAAAATAATGGTGAGATCCAATATTTGATTTGTAGGCAGTCTTCAATTTATAAATCTCTTTATCTACTTAGTGCATTGGTTTATACATGGAAAGGACTTGGTGCATGCTGGCCAATTAAATGGAAAACATGAATGTGAATTAGTTCTGGAATTCAATTTTTAATGTAATATCAACTTAAATGAATGAGTATGTAATTGTGGGTAGGAACTGGGTATCTTTGCTGACAGCTTCTTAAATTTTGGAAACCTATTGTTTCCCTAAACTCTATTTTGTTCTCAAACTTAATTTTACCTCCCTTTAGTTATGTTAATATTTTGCTGGGAATAAGATTCAGGGAAACAGCCCACATTGTGCAAGTTTTATGAAGTTTGAGAATACTATATTTAAAGTGGCTACTGAAGGAATTGGAAGTTTACCTGACTGGTTCGAATGGTATGGAATTACTTTCCTGTAAGTTGGAAAACATGTTTCCTTAACTCTTATAATTGAAAAATCTTGCCACTATTTTTTTATATATTTTTTACAAGTCATTAGCTCCTTTTCAGCATATATATTTCTATTTTATCTGTATAGTTTTCTTCTTTCTCTAAAATCCTTGACTGATTTATAAGGTTTTATGTATAATTTATGTAGTCTACTTACTTTTAGTTTTAACGTTAAGGAGGTTTTGTTGTTTGTTTTTGTTTTTACTATGACCAATTCCTTTAGAGAGAACACTTTTGGGGCACCTGGGTGGCTCAGTAGTTGAGCATCTGTCTTTGGCTCAGGTCTTGATCTCAGGGTCCTGGGATTGAGTCCTGCATCAGGCTCTCCACAGGGAGCCTGCTTCTCCCTCTGCCTCTCTCCCTGTGTCTTTCATGAATAAATAAATAAGATCCTTAAAGAAAAATAAAATAGAATTACAGTATTATTTAAAAATCTAATTTTTTTTTCTAAACTTAACTCCTTTCCTTTAAAAGTCAATCCAATGCTTAAATTTCTTGCCACAATGAATGGTTTCTCTCTTTCTAGACTCTTCCACTCAGTTTAATATCATTCAAGTCTTCTCTTTCCGTTGTTTCTGCCTATTTTCCTACATTGCCTTATAGAAATTAAGATATGTCACAGACACCTCACTGGGGCAGTTCAGCACCATTTATGTACTGGAAAATGTTTCTCTCCATCTACTTCCTCATTATTTGGGGGAGCAATTTGACTCTACTCTACAAATGCCCAATGCCCCAGGCTGATCCCAAGACCCAGAAAATATGACCTGAGCCAAAGTCAGACACTTACCTGACTGAGCCACCCAGGTGGCCCAGAAAATTTTTAATATGAATATGCTGAGTAGTACATGAGGTTTACGGTTTGGGGAGCTAGAAAAGAAGGGCATTCCTTCCATGCTTGATAGTTTGCAGTTTACTCATGAGAGAACCTACAACATAATTGCACAAGAAAATAAGAGGTAATGCAAGGTCATATAGTTGATTGAGGCAAATAAGTATATTAAACCATCATATTCTAATTCCAGAGAGAACAGAGTTTTATTACAAAGATAAAACCTCTGATACTTTTCCATTATTATTTTTAAGACTCTGATAAAAGTGCAGACTTTTCTGTAAGTTTAAAAATATATATATATATTTTTTGTATCTAAATTTTGAAGTCAATAGCTCTTATTGGCTATTGGAAACCAAACATTTGTGGTTTTTAAAAGAATGCTTGGAATGTCTGCAATAAAAAGTTTGAAATGTTTGCAATTTAAAGACAGAATAATCACAAAATGTATGCATAAAATGGCAGTTTTTAATAAGCATTCATCACAATTTAGAGCTGCAGAACAGAATACCTGACTGCTTAGATGCCAGATAATCAGGAATGAGTAAATGCTCACTGCTGGGACGCCGGATGCATGGGGCCAGGCAGTTTTAACACAAGGAGGAAAATTGAAAGTGAAATTTAAGCTAGTAGCTAAAATCATAGATTATATTAAATAAATGATAAAATAGCAAGGTTTAAGATAAAGGTTGTCAGTAAGTATAAACCATTTTAGCTTCATTTTTTTAGTTTTCTGCAATTTTCCACTTTTTCTGCTAAAGCTGTCAAAAAAGACCACAATTTTGTATGAGATGTTCTGCAATTTTCTCATGGCATTGATTAAAACTCAATGGCAAATATTTTGAGCTGCCCCCATATCCACTTGAAAATGGATCACAATCACAACAAAATAACTGAAATCTTTCTCAAGAAGCCATGTGCTGCCATTAAGGAGTGTGGGTAAAGGAAGAATGCACTGATCACCTTTATTCGGTGATATTCTTGTGGATATCCTCTTTGCCTCCACCCCCCACCATTTTAGATTTTGGTAACACATTGGATGTACTCATACAATGTATGCTAAAGGGAGTGCACTTGAGTTTTGAGAAATTCCTTGGTAAAGTGAATGACTATACAGACTATGCATCCTCTGAACAGCACTGACCCCACAACTTGACTGTCAAGGTCCAATGAAGGAGAGGCTCCTAGGCTCACAGTCTCAGGATATTTGGTTACAAATTTATCTGGGAAGGTATCATAGCTAAGAGTTTTGATTTACTCATTAATTTCATTAAAGGGTCTTTAATTCACTTATATGAGAAATGACTTTTTAGAGTAGAATAAGTCATTCCATTTACTATCAAGAAACCCCTTAAGATGGATTCTATGAAATTTCATTTCAAATTATCCTGCAGTCAAAGGGACTAACTAGTTAAGCCTTCATCACTATTGGCCATTGTGCTACCTACAAGATCCACAGTGACTACCAAGGAATGAGTGGCCCTTTAAAGTCTGTCTCTACACCTAATGCTTCTCCTGCCCAAATGATGCCATTTCCTGTCTGGCATAAGTTTATGCTGGCTACTCATGATTCTATAATACTCTGAGCATTTGTTCTGTGCACGTGTTTATTTTCTCCCCTGCTTAAAATATCCTCTTACTTTCTTTAATAGACTCCTATATTAAGAATTGAAAACCTCCCCAATCTTCCCATTCTGACCTTTGTGCCTCCCTCCTCCAGTGCCCCCTACCCCCGCAAGCAATTGCCCATTTTGTTTCTCTGGATTTCCCTACAGTACCGTGTACATAATCCCTTGTTGCCTTATCACAGCAACACTATTTTAGTTTCATCTCCTCAGGGACAAGGACTGTGCTTGTATCATTGGAACTAAGCATTGTGACTGATTGGCATAGAGTAGAAACTCCTCAAATAATCAGAGGAGAAAATAATCCAAAAGAAATGGTCATGGGAGTTTGGAAAAGACAGAACAGTAGACAGAGAAATGAGGACAGAAAGGAGAAGAGAGTGAGAGAGAGGGAAGTGAATAAAGAGGGGATGGAGGAATTGCTTAATCAGAAAGTAAGTATTGGGGCCCCTGTGTGGCTCACTCAGTTGGGCATCTGACTCTATTTTTTTTTTTTTGAGAAGTAACTTTTTTATTTTTAAGATTTTATTTATTTATTCATGAGAGACACAGAGACACAGGTAGAGGGAGAAGCAGGCTCCATGCGGGGAGCCCGATGTGGGACTTGATCCCGGGATCCCAGGACCACACCCCAGGCCAAAGGCAGATGCCCAACCGCTGAGCCACCCAGGCATCCCTGGGCATCTGACTCTTGATCTCAGGTCAAGTCTTGGTCTCAGGGTCATGGGTTCAAACCCTGTGTTGGGCTCCCCACTGGGCCTACTTAAAGAAAAAGTCTTCAACCATCTGAGTAAACTAAACATGTCAGTAATAAAAAGTAAAAATTTGAAATGTGTTAATTTATGAAGTACAATAATCAGAAAGTAGTAAATATCTATAAGAAAGATCAATGAAACTTAGCCAAAAATATGAGTAGGATTCTATGAAACTTCACTCCAAATTGTCCTCGAGTCAAAGGGACTAACTAGTTAAGCCTTTGCCAACATTGACCTACTTTTATTGGAATCAAAAATGAAAATCAGACAGCTGTCATCACCTAGAGGTGAAGATAAAACATCAATTTATCTGATCCTGAAATGAACATTTTTGAAAAAGATCCAAATAACTTGTATCTATGACCATCATGAAAGGACTAGTGACGTTTTTCTAAGCCTGGTATTTTTTAGAATGTACTGGCAGATTAGAGTGATGATGATGGAAATAAAATAGTATGAAAAAGGGTGGAAGAAAAAAGAAAAAGGCAAAGATACTTACCTGAATATATGCACATCTATAAATTAAGTCTATTCAAAGTACTTGTCTGTATCACTCACTGCCCCATTAACTTAAAGGAAACAGACATAATTTTTTTTAATTTTTTTTTAATTTATGATAGTCATACACAGGGAGAGAGAGAGAGAGAGAGAGAGGCAGAGACACAGGCAGAGGGAGAAGCAGGCTCCATGCACCAGGAGCCTGACGTGGGATTCGATCCCAGGTCTCCAGGATCGCGCCCTGGGCTAAAGGCAGACGCCAAACCGCTGCGCCACCCAGGGATCCCGAAACAGACATAATTTTAACATAACAATTCTTATATTTGAGACAACCTTTACCATTTTCATAGAAAAGAATAGACAAATACAAGATCCAAGGCAGATTGTTATATGCGTGTGAAAAAGCTCCAACTTCAGGATCCATCCCAATGAGGGGAGAGGAGAGGGTTAGGCTGAACAATTTATATTATAAAATAATCTAAACACCTCATTTTGTCAATAATCCCAACTGCCTCTTCACCAATCTTCTTCATGGCCTATTCACCAGTTTAAAAAAAATGACGGACTGGAATTCTCTCATTTTTATTTCCTTCTATCCATCATGCTGCTGCTAATCTATAGTGAAAGAGTTCTAAAGAGCACAGTGGTGTAGGTGAGAGAATCTTCTCAAATCACGGAACAAGGTAATTAGACCCTGAAGAGATGGGCTTTCAGACCTCCCACTGAAGTTTTGAAATGCCCTGGAGTTGAGTTTAAAGCTTTTATTACATATTTCTCCTTGGCCGTGGCACAGTTGAAGGCACGAAGAAGGAAATTCCATTTGGATACAGCATTAGTGGAAAGAACATGGTGAGCTGCTCAAGGGGAAAAGCTGCTTCTTGCTGATGAGTGCCTGGCTTATTCAGTACTCAAAATTAGTGATAAATGGATCAATTAGTGACTGTGAGGCAATGAGCAGGAATAGAATTGTATGTACTCTGCATAGCCTCTACCTGGTTATGTGAATGTGCCATGTCATTTAACTGAGGATCAGTTTTCTCATCTAAGAAATGGTGCAGAAATGAGTTCTGGCTAACAGACAACTTATCCTGAGCTTCACATGACATAAAAAATGTGAAAGCACTTTTTAAACTTACCCATTACAAAATGAAAACAAATGTACCTTTTGACTCAAGACCTGCTTACATGATTTATAGATACACTCTTCTCTTTATGATCCGTTGATCTTGAGCCCACCAGACCAGCTGGATTGGTTTGATACTTAGTGGAACCATATTAAAGCCCTGGTAAAGCCAGGTTTGGAACATCCTCATCTGCTCCTGATTTGTATACAGGTCTGTTTAGAAACTGCCTGATGCACCAATTTCTCAGAATCTTGAGATCTGTGTCTCATTTCCCTCCACTCTGGTCTTTAAGAGCCCATTTAATATGAGGGCTTCAAACTCTCAGCAAATCCTTGACAAGTAACTTTTGTGGCCTGCCCTGGTGCTGATCTAGCTATGGGTCTTTCCTCAACACTGATTCAAATCTCAGACCTCTTTTCACATCTATAATCTTGTAGCAAGTGGAGGCTAGTTCATGAATGCTCACAAATAGGTCCTTCAGACCCAGGCTCTCAGGGCTAAGCTCACCCTCTTAGTTTAGAAGAACATTAAAATCTATGTCCCATGGTGTCAGAGGTGGCTGACTTGGAAAGCCTCAGACTTTTTGATTTAGAAAAAAAAAAAATAACCATTCAAAAGTGTCTGCAAAGTCAAAAATGTTTCAAAAATAAACACATAAAACATCTAATTTTATGTCTTACTCTGACCATCTTATCTTGTCCTCTAAGTGATCAAACATTTGAGAAAAATTTTGAAAGAGCTTTATATGCTGAATAGTTCAATACTAGCAGGTCTGTATTGCTGAGTGAAATTCATGGGGAAGAACTGGATATTGTAGGACTTTCATGTAACACCATGAGGGAATAAGAATTTGTGAGAGTATCTTCATATTTGTCTGTATTTGTATAGAAACACTGGAAAGGCAAACAGCTAAAAAATACTGGTTTCTGAAAAATAGAAGGTAAAAATCTCAAAATACATTCTGATTTGTTTATTTCCTTCTGGAATTCTCTCAGGTGTTGCTTTTTATATTAGAAGACTATATTTTCCTGGCACAGAGGTTTACGATTTTTTTTCTCTTGATGGAATACCACTTCTCTCCAGATATAACTTTCTTCTATGTTCTTGTACCTTTCCACACCCCCAGTCTGCCTTAGGACTGTTAAAACAGCTACCACGGCTTATTTTTGTATATGTTTGCTTTTCATATAAATGTCCACTTATATTTATATGGTCCCCAAGGAATCAGGACAGATACCAGAGTAGAACAGGGTCCTGGTGTCATCCTTATGTTGGGGTGTCCAGGAGCTCCCCCAATAAGACAACAAGTGTCCAGAATGTAGGGATGCGTTATTTCTTTTTTTTAAAAATTGCTTTTAAATCGCTTACTGGTTTGGTTTGGAGGAGTCTTTCTTTTATGGTACTTGGGTTTCTCAGGTATTTAGATATTTGGTCCCTTAAAATAACATTCCCTTGGAAGAAGCTCATGATGTGTTGTTGGAAGTGGACAGGAGGAAATGGGGCAAGGTGAAAACCAAGCTCCTGAGGTCTGCCCTTTCTGCCTATTTAGAGATTGGGGTGGCATTGGCTGGAGGGCAGAGAGTTGCTGATACTCAATATAGTTCTATCACTTTTCCGTCACACTTTCCCTTCCACCAACCAATCCTGTCTTTCAAGGAATCTTTTAATACCTCCATTCTAGGCACTGATCCTTTCAAAAAAACTCTTCCTCCTCCTCCTCCTCCTCCTCCTACTACTACTACTACTAGATGAGGAAAAATCCATGATGTCCAGCCCATTAACACAATATGATACTCTTATAATCCACTCATTAACCAGCAGGTCCTTGATGCCACCCCAGTGACTCCAGTCAGCACCAAATTGCTCCTGATGCTCTTCTGCCTCACAATATTGCTGGAACAATAAATGATCCAACCAGGGCACAGTCAGAAGAGCTGCCAAGGGGTTCTACTTGGCACTCTTTTCTTCCCACCCAGCCTCTTACTTCCTGAAGTTACATTAGGACCCAATCACTATCTGGCTGCTTAGTGGTTTCTTGCAGTTTAAATATTAGGGTCTGGGATAAATCAAATATACTCTTGCTTCTGTGATAGCTGTAGGGTCACGTTTACGGGTAGGAATTAGCACCCACCCCTAAACTCATCATTTTATCCTGTAGTGGACCTTTTGTCTCTGACCACCCTTCCTAATAAATGCAGTCTTCATTGTTTACAACGAACTTCATAGTGTTTATCCTGGAATCATGGTTGAATATTTTTGAAAACTTCTCAGCCTTTATTGCATCTATTGTAAATAATTTACATACACAGTCTTCTTGAAAATTGAGACCATATAGAATTATTGTATTTTTCCAAATATCTGCCAAAGTACTTTGAACCTAGCAAGTGCATCAAGTAAGTTATTTGATTTAATGGACATTTTCAACTTAACTGAATTTTAGAAGGACATCTTTTGTATAGGGACAGGGATATGGATATATATGCCATATAGATTATTTTGCATATGAGAAAGATATTCTGTATCATGTGGTTTCTGAATGCAGTGTTTCCATGGATATTATACCTTGAATTATCTCTATTTCATTGGTTTTAAAAGCCCATAGAAAAAAAATCTAGTGTAAACCTCCTTCACTGCAAGGCTTGAGAGCTATACTATTTTCTTTATGATCTAAAACATAACCTCCCCACATATTGAGCCCAGAAAATGCAAGTCATAAACTCAGCTTTTAGAAAAGAGGTAATATTGCCTAGTGTTAAAATCCTAGATTTTAAGACACAGCTATTTTGCAATTATATTTTTTTTCCTTTTAAGTACAACCAGTAAGGGGAATTTCAAGGTATCAACCCAACATAATAGATTAAAAATGGGATGTGAGAGGAAAAACAGAATCTAGGATAATGGCAAGGTTGGGCCATTTGGAATAACATTATCTTTTTTAACTACTGATCACCCATGCATCTGGTGGCAAACCTCCAGGTTGGAGAAGACAAACAGTTAACAGAGTTGCTGGTGGAACGAACTATAACACTGATCATTTCCAGGGAATCAAATCTTTATTGACAAATATGAGTACTTTCTTGTCAATACTCTAAAGGTCCCTGACATTTAGTCCTTTATTCACACTGGTCTTTCCATCCCCAATATGTACAAGATCAACTGTACGCATTTTTGTTGCTAGTACCTGGGTAGCTAAATATAGCTAGAGAAAGCTATACAAGATGCATAGATAACATCCTAAATGCAGAGGTGTTGGCTTGCAAAACTGTTTACTAAATATTTTTTAGCTAACTCAATTTAATGCTCCATACCATGACAATTGGAAAACTTTCTATAACTCTTTCCAACCGGGCTACCATCATCTCTTGCCAGGACTGCAGCCTCCTAACCTGTCTTCCCAATTGTACTCTGGCTCGTCTCAAATAACCCTTCATTTATAGCTAGCGTGAGCTTTGTTTTTTTTTTTTTTTCTTTTCCTTTTTTAACTTTTAAAAAGTATACATACCTGTGCAAAAGTCCATATCATAAATGTGCAACTTCATAAGTTTTCACAAACTGAAAACTCCCACATCATCATTACCCAGGCAAGAAACAGAATATCGCTGACACATAGAAGCATGCCTCCTTCTTCCAGTCACAAGCCTGCCCCCAAAAGCAAATGGTTTTGTGATCTCCACCATCATATTTAATTTTTTTTGTTTCTGTGCTTTATGTAAATGGATTCTAGAGAATATATTCTTTATTGACTGGCTTTTTTCACTGGAAATTACGACTGTAAAGTTAACCCAACTTGCGTATAGTTTTATGTGTTTTGTTTTGTGCATATACACATCTTATCCACCCACAAATGCCCATTTATATTTGGGGATTTGGTTAGTTTCCAATTGAAATCTATCAGACAGTAGTGCCGAGAACATCATTTCTGTTAGCTTTTTATGAACATGTGTATATTTTGTTATAACATTGCAGCTATAGAATGCATCTATTTACTTTTTCTGTATACTTCCAAATAGTTTGCCCAAGTTTTGTACTAATTTACACTAACAACAGCATATCAATGAGAGTTGTGGTTGCTTCAAGTATTTTTCAGGACTTTTTATTATCCATTATTTTTTGTAAACCATTCTTGAAGATGTGTAGTTGACTCCTATTACTTCAATTTGCATTTCCTTGAAAAAAGATGAAGTGGAGTACATTGTCACATGTTTATTGGACATTTGAGTATCTTTTGTGAACTTCCTATTTCCTATTGGCTTAACTGGCTTTACTTATTGATTTGGGGTTCTTCATATGTTATGAATGCTTTGTCAGATGTATTGAAAACGTCTGCACTCACAATATTCTTTGCCTTTTCAATCTCTTAATTGTGACTTTATTTTTTTATTTTTTATTTTTTTTTAAGATTTTATTTATTTATTCATGAGAGACACAGAGAGAGAGAGAGATGCATAGACACAGGCAGAGGGAGAAGCAGGCTCCATGCAAGGAGCCCGACGTGGGACTCGATCCTGGATCTCCAGGATCACACTCCGGGCTGCAGGCGGCGCTAAACCGCTGCGCCACCGGGGCTGCCCTAATTGTGACTTTAGAAATAGTTTCTTAATTTTAATATACTCCACTGTATCATTTTTATGGTAAATATTTGTGTCCTTTATTTTTTTAATTTATTTTTATTTTTATTTATTTTTTATTTATTTGTGTCCTTTAAAGAAAATATTAGCCTACTACAAAATCACAGTCTTCTTTCTCTGAATATTTTCTTTTTTACCTGTAGGTCTACAAATTATCTAAAATTGACTTTTATGTTTGGTATGAGGTAAGGGTCAAGATAAATTTCCATATGGATATCAAATTATTCAGCACTGTTTATTGAAAAGATAGGCTTTCCCCCACTGCATTGAAATGTTATGTTTGTCATAAATCAGATCACCATGTATGTGTGGGTCTGTTTTCAACAGCTGGCTTACCTGTCTTTGATCTAATACTACATTGTCTTAATCATCATGCTTTATAATAGATTGGATTCTTGATACTTGATATTATAAGTATTCCAGCTATTAATTCTTCAAGGTTGAAGGTCTATTTTTAGTCCTTTGCATTTCTATATAAATTTTAGAATTGATTCATCAATTTCTTTAGTACAAAGACCTAGAATTTTGATTGGAAATGCATTGAACATGTTGAGTACATTTTGAAGAAGTAATATTGAATCTCTCCTTTTAGAAACGTGGTATATTCATTTATTTGCTCCTCTAATTTTTCTCAATAGTGTTATGCAGTGTTAAGTAAAAATGTCTTGCACATCCTCTGTGAATTTATCCCTAAGTATTTGATTTTTTAAAAATTATCATTAATGGTTTCATTTTAGTTTTCTTTTCTCTTTGTGGCCAGCATATAAAAACACAATGGTTTTTTGTGTTGACATATGCTATAACCTTGCTAAATTCATTTATTCTAATATTGTGTTTGTACATTCTTTTGGATTCTTCAAGCACTCTGTCATGTCATCTGTGAATAGTGACAAATGAATTTCTTCTTTTCCAATTCTAATGCCTATTTCATTTTCTTGCCATATCATACTGAGATCCCCAGTATAATGTTAAATAGAAGCAGTGATAAAGGATGTTCTTGTCTCATTCTTGATCTCAGTGAAAAGTTTTTAATGCTTTACCATCAATTATGTTGCCCACTGAAGTACTTTGTAGTTTTATTAAATGAAGGATCTTCTTTTCTATTTTTGAATTTGTTTTTATCATGAAAATTGGTTTTATCACAAATTTGTGGTGAATTTTATTAAATGTATTTTCTGCATGGATCAAGATATTCAATTTTTTCTTATGTAAACTTGGTTAATTACACTGGGTATTTTTCTAATCTTTCATGGCCCTTGCATAAAGTATATTCCTCTTGCCCCTGATGTATTATCATTTCAATATTGCTAGGTTCACTTGGCTAATACTTTGTCATGGATTTTCCGTAAGGTATCTTTGCCAAATTCTTTTATTATTATTATTTATTTATGTTTAGAGAGTAAAAGAGAGAATCAAGCCCTATACAGGGCTCAGTCTCACAACCTTGAAATCATGACCTGATCTGAAGTCAAGAGTTAACAAGCTGAGCCACCCAGGTGCCCCACTAAATTCTTCTTTAAACTGAAGTGTAATTGATGTACAATATTATATTGGTTTCAGGTGTAACAACATAGTGATTTGACATTTATATAAGCTACGAAATGATCACCATACAAGGCTAACTCCTCTCTCACCATACAAAGTTAATACAATGTTATTGTCTATATTCCCCATACTGTCTATCATATCCCCATGACTTTTTTTTTTATAACTAGAAGCTTGTACCTCTTGATACTCTTCACTCATTTAGCCTCCCTTCCAACTTCTCCCCCATTCTGGCAACCATCAATCTGTTCTCTGTATTTGTCTTGTTTTTGTTTTGTTTATTCTTTGGCATATTTTTATTTTGTATTGTTTTTAATTTTAATTCCAATATTGTTAAATACAGTGTTAGTTTCAGGTGTATAATGTAGTGATTCACCAATTCCTTACACCGCACAATGCTCATTATAAGTGTACTCTTAATCCTCATCACCTATTTGACCCATTTCCCACCCAGTACCACTCTAGTAACCATGTTTGTTCTCTGTAGTTAAGTCTTACTCAGTTCACCTTCCCCCTGCCTTTTTTTTTTTTGCCACCACTTTACTCATTTGTTTTACTTCTTAAATTCCACATATGAGTGAAATCATATGGTATTTGTCTTTCTCTTACTGACTTTACTTAGCATTATAATCTCTAGTTCGATCCATGTTGATCTACCGATGGACATGGGCTACTTCCATAATTTGGCTATTGTACATAATGCTGCAATAAACACAGGGGTACGTGTATCCCATTGAATCAGTGTTTTTGCATTTTTGGGGTCAATACTCAGTAGTGCAATTATTGGGTCACAGGGTAGTTCTATTAACTTTTTGAGGAATCCCCATACTGTTTTCCGCAGTGGCTGTACCAGTTTGCATTCCCACCAACAGTGCACGAGTGTTCCTTTTTTTCCATATCCATGGCAACACCTGTATCTTGTGTTGACTTTAGCCATTCTGACAGGTATGAGGTGATATATCATTGTAGTCTGGATTTTCATTTCCTTGAGGATAAGTGATATTGAATATCTATTCATGGGTCTTTTGGCTATCATTTATTTTGTTTTTTTTTAGATTCTCACGTATAAAGAAATCCTATGGTATTTGTCTTTGACTTATTTCACTTAGCATTCTACCCCCAAAATCCATCCATGTTGCTGCAAATGGCAGGATTTCATTTGTTTTATGACTGAGTAATATTCTATTATATATATGGAAATATATAACATACAGATATAGATATGCCTCACAGGTGTGAGACAATATTTCATTATGGTTTTTATTTGCATTTACTTGATTAGTGATATTGAGCATCTTTTCATCTTTTCACATATGCCTGTTGGCTATATATTTGTCTTCTTTCAAAAAATATCTATTCAGATATTCTACCCATTTTTATTTTTATTTATTTTATTTTTTTTTTCTGCCCATTTTTTAAACGGACTTTTTTGCTGTTGAGTTGTAGTTCTTTGTATGTTTTAGATGTTAGCCTGCTAAATTTTTTAAGGTTATTCCAGTCTCATATAATAATTAGCTATTGTTTCCTGTTCTCCAGAAAAGTTTGTGTGCTATTACTATTAACAGTTTCTCATATGTTTGGAAGAATTCAGTAAAGCCATTGGGCTTAGAGTTTTCACTAGGGGACGTATTTTAAATAATCAATTTCTTTAATAGGAATAGACATTTTCAGATTTCCTATTTCTTTCTTTCTTTTTTTTTTTTTTTTTTTAGATTCTATTTATTTATCATGAGAGACACACACACACACAGAGGCAGAGAGAGAAGCAGGCTCTGTTCAGGGAGCCTGATGCAGGGCTCAATCCTGGGACTGCAGGATCATGTCCTGGGCCAAAGGCAGACACTCAACCACTGAGCCATCCAGGCGTCCCAGATTTCCTATTTCTTTTGTGACCTATTGTAATTGTATTTTTCAAGGAATTTATCCATCTTATTTACACTTTCAAATTATCAGCATGAAGTATTTATAATACTTATAATCTATATCTCTATAATATAGAGATTCTAAAAATGAAACTATGAGTGTATCATTTCTCTGCTTAGAAATTTCAGTGATATTTCTGGCTCTTAGTTTAAGATTCTACTATTGTGGGTTTTTTAAAAAACATTTTATTATTTAATTTATTTGAGAGAGAGAGAGAGAATCTCTAGAGGCCTCCCCACTGAGCATGGAGCCCCACTAGGGCTCAATCCCAGGACCTTAGATCAAGACCCTGAGATCATGACCTGAGCCCCAAACCAAGAGTCAGATGTTTAACCGACTGAACCACCCAAACACTCTAAAGATTGTACTGTTAAATTTTGTTCAAATTAACATGCCAATATCACCCTAATTCTTTCCTTGATCTTTTCTGGTGCTATGCTCTTTCCTTCATTCATTACTTTCTAGTCAAAATGAGCTTTTTTTTTTTTTAATTTTTATTTATGATAGTCACATACACAGAGAGAGAGAGAGAGGCAGAGACACAGGCAGAGGGAGAATGCAGGCTCCATGCACCGGGAGCCGGATGTGGGATTTGATCTCGGGTCTCCAGGATCGCGCCCTGGGTCAAAGGCAGGCGCCAAACCGCTGCGCCACCCAGGGATCCCCTCAAAAGGAGCTTTTATCAGTTTCTTAAACCTCACATTCCTTATCCCATCATAGAGTCTTAGAACACTCTTTTGTTTCCACCAGCATGTTTTTTCTTATGCCACTCCCTTTATGTAGACAGTACTTATAGTTCTCTTGCAGGGCCCATCTCAAATATCACTTCTTCAAAAAAGTCTTTCTTAACACACTTAACGGTCCCCCTCTCCACCAATAAATCAGATAATCTGGAGTTGCTTCCTAGAATTTGCATTTTGAATATTCTTCAGGTATTTCTTAGGTATTCTGAAGTTTGGCTCTTAGTGCTTGAATGGAATAAAGCATACTCAGAATGAGATGGGTTCGAAAGATGAATGGATAAAGAAGATGTGGTCTATGTCTACAATGGAATATTCCTCAGCCATTAGAAACGACAAATACCCACCATTTGCTTCAACATGGATGGAACTGGAGGGTATTATGCTGAGTGAAGTAAGTCAATCGGAGAAGGACAAACATTATATGTTCTCATTCATTTGGGGAATATAAATAATAGTGAAAGGGAATATAAGGGAAGGGAGAAAAAATGTGTGGGAAATATCAGAAAGGGAGACAGAACGTAAAGACTCTTAACTCTGGGAGACGAACTAGGGGTGGTGGGAGGGGAGGAGGGCGGGGGGTGGGGGTGAATGGGTGACGGGCACTGAGGGGGGCCCTTGACGGGATGAGCACTGGGTGTTATTCTGTATGTTGGTAAATTGAACAAGAATGAGATGGGTTTTAATATTGCATATGGAGGAGAGTAAGATACCTTATTTGTAGTGTAAAGAAACATGTGCTTTCTGGGCTTTCTTTTTTTTCTAACCCTTTGAGTGATCCCTTTTATTTTTTTTACTAATGAACACTATGTCATAGGGAACCTGACACAAGGAATAGAACATACATAATTCATTTAGGATCTTTGAGATATATATATATGCTGGAAAGAACACTATCTTTAGATTAACGAGAACAATTCTGCATCAATAGCCTTACTTTGCCAGTCTTATGGGATCATTGTTAGAATCAAATGGAAAAAAAAGCATGAATTAACTCTGTAAATTACAAACTGAAAGATCAGCCATAGATGGATAAACTATAGCATAACTTTTCTTGAAACTTAGAGAGCTGAGATTGTAGAACAAATTGCCTGAAATCTAAGGAAGGACAGGACACAGCCTCAAACAGAGAAATCATACCTGTTTGCAGGCTCTTCTCCATGGACCCAATAAAGTACTTAAAAGAAAGACTGAAGATAGAGTGAGACTCAGTTCCTGGCATATATATGGAGGGGTGAAGCAGCCTCTGAAAGAAGGACATGAATGCCCAAATGGGTCCTTCTTAGCTATGCATCTCCCTAGCAGCAGAGCTGCCTAACCGGGCTCACCAAGATCAGCTCATCTCCAGCTGGCTGCGCTCTGGGGCCAGGAGATGATTAATTGTAGCACTGTATCTGTGATATAATAATAATAAGTACATTTGGTCTTTGTCCCTGATTCCTGTCACAGAGCTTCAAAAACCCTTGAAATATCATAAGTGATAGCAATGTGCCTTTTGTTATTCATAACTAGTCCCTTTTAACCATACCTGAGTTTATGCTAACTAGGTAACTTATAGTAGGCCCCTAGATAGCATTAGGATGGGGATACTCACCAGAAAAACAAATGACGTGGTTAGAGAGCTGAAAGTATCAGTCCCAACTCCCTCCTCCGTGTATAGGGGAGGAACTGTATTTCGAATTTAATCTCCAATGAGCAAAGACTTAGCTATTCATGCTTATATAATTAAGCCCATATAAAACTGTGGGCCTCAAGGCTCAGTGGTGCTTCCAGCTTGGTGAACACATTATGCTGGGCAGGTGACCTGGCTGGATTCCACCTAGAGAGGGCTTAGAAGCTCTATCTACCTCTCTCTGGACCCTACCCTCTGTGTTTCTTCCACTTGGCTGTTCATGGGTTAAAATTTTTATGATAAAACTATAATCATAAATATAGCTCTTTTTGTGAGTTGTATGAATTCTTCCAGTAAATTATTGAACGTGAAGGATGGTTGAGTTTGTAGCCAGTTTGGACAGAAGTGCAGGTAAAACCTTGTGTTATGGATTAAATTGTGCCCCTGCTCCATTCATATATTGAAGATCTATCCCCTAACATGATGGTTATGGAGAAGGGTAGATAGTTAGGTTGAGAGGAGGTCATGAAGTGGGCCCCTACGATGGGGTGATTACTCTAAGAAAAGACACTAGAGAGCTGTGGGCTCTATTTCTCTGATTGTCTTTCTCCCCACACCTTTGGAACACATAGTGAGAAGATAGTCATCTGTGAACTGAGAAGAGAGCTCTCACCAGCAACCAAAGTTTGGCTGTCACGTTTATCTCAAACTTTCCAGCCTCCGGAACTATGAGAAAATAAATTTCTGTTAAGACACTCCGTTCATGTCATTGTGTTATGGCAGCCTGATCAGACTAGGATTCCTGAGGACCCCACTTGCTGCTGGTATCTAAAAGGAAAGTCCTGTGAAAAACTGCCCTTGATTTGTTGGGTTTTCACTATTTCTGAGTAGTTAGTATCAGAATATGATTAAACTACAATACGTATGCTTGATATCAGAGAATTGATGTTGAAATATAGTATTAAAAGTGTGAAAACCTTAAAGTGACTTTCTTTAGAATTCCTGAGGTATAAAACAGGACAACCAATGGTCTTGGTCTCTGAACTTACCTTCTGCTAAAGTATAAATACTTGTAACTTTCAGACTGCTTTAAATTCCATTGTGTGCGTCCTTAGCTCTATCCCTAGCGTATAGAAAAATGCTGGCACATAGTAGATGCTCAATAAATCCCTGTGGAATAAATAAATGAATAAAACAATTGCCTTTTGAATAAACCAATTGCCTTTTTTCAGAAGACTGGAGTGTAAGTGCTGTTAGTTTTTCAATGAGGGCAGTTTCAAACTTTTGAAATTTTTCTAAACCAGATTATACACTTGCTAGTTAGGTTTAATGCAGATGTATTATGGAGTGTTCTTCATAATATCTAGCTAGAATTTTCAACATAGAATAGTTTTTGTTATATTGCATCGAGCTTTATACAAAGCTTATTCCAGTTTATCAGTACACATACATATACACATGTACACACACTCCTATATCAAGCATTTTGTAAACTTAATAACTTCTAACAGATTTGGGGGTAGAGGTAAGTGGGAGCACATGCTATAGATTATTCTTTCTCCCCTGCTGCTGCTCCTTCAGATTCTCCTTTCTCTGAAGTCCTAACACCAGGTCATGCCCATGCCCTGTGGAGACTCATTTACCCAAGTGGGCTAATCAAGGCATTTTCCAAACAAAGGCAGCTTCATCCCTGAGTCACTTTTTCCCACCAGCTATGAGAACTCAATTTTCTCCCTCATTACATTCTCCTGCGAGCAAAACAGTTATAGCTCCTAGCAAATTTATTTCATAAATTCTCTCCCTGAACCTTAGGTGAGTAAAAAGTAAAGAAGCACAATGATAGAGAGATTCACTTACTTGGCCCAGCCTAACTCCTTTCTTCCTAATCTAGGGCTGTGCAGGGCTCTTCTTTGAGGCCCCAGAAGACTATCCCTTCCAGAATTTTCCCTGTTGTTTTACTAACTACCTCTTTGGGCATTAATTGTCCATAAGGGCTCTTCTGTATTCAAACCCAGCGACTAGCTCCCCTGCTCCCTGAAGCAGCATTAGTGCTTATAGCCCTGAGGATGGACAAGAATTGTTCTGTGTGTCTAAAAATTTCTTTTATAGAGAGCACATGAGTGGGAGGGGGGAGGGGCAAAGGGAGAGAATATTCAAGCAGATTTCCCACTAAGTGTGGAGCCAGTCCAGAGCAAGACTCAATTCCATGACCCATGAGATCAGGACCTGAGCTGAAACCAAGTATCCAATTCTCAACTGAGCGAGCCACCCAGGAGCCCCCAAGCACCTTTAGATGTAATAGAAAAGACAAAAATTTACAAAGACGGATTCTCATTCAGGGTCTTGGAACACACTATTTCTATTCCCAAAACAAGGCCCAAACCCTTTGTGTCCAACCTCTACATATACGCAAACTATTTCAGGAATGTGAGCCTCCAGCTCAAGGGGGCCAGCAAAGGGTACTTCTCTCTAACCCCATCTTGAGTTTCTAACCTGTCCAATTCAAGATCATGGTGGAGGGCTACGACAGCAGCCCCATCATCTCTGTGACCAGAGCCCTTGGTAATATTGCGCTTTCCTTACCTTTCCCCCATACAGGCTGTAGTCTCCTGGATGCCAGGATATATGTGTCCATGGTTCCTAAGAATTCTATTTCTCATTATATTCTCCACATGAAAGGTAAATTGGTGGGCATAATCTCAGATGAAGTCACAGGGCTTATTCGAGGGAGTTGTCTAACTAGAGGCAGACGTCTCCTTCCTTCTGTTACCTATGAGCTTATCTGTTGGGTATTTAACCTCCAGAGACTATACGCACCCAACACATCCAGACCAGCTCTACCTTGGGTCTTTCCCCGATGGATATTCATGCTGCTTTCTTTTCTTCTGCCCCGTGAGATGACTTTCCTAATAGTGAGCCTACATGTGGCTTATTATAAAAGTTTATTTATAAATGTTTTAAACACACAGCAATCTTTTCTCCCACATGTAAGAGACTATCCAGTACTATCTAGTATCTAAGTCTCCATGCTTCTCCATATCGTTGATACTGGAGGATTATGGTCAGGCATTCTGTTCAGAAAGAGCTTGATATGTTGCTAACTTTGTGACCACATGATTACTTTTAAGAAGAGTGTCTAAAAGCTTTCTACCGATCATCTTTCCTTCTCTGCCTCCGAAGCTGGACAGTCCTGTAACATTTTCTAGTATATTCTTCCCAACTCGGAATCTTTGTCTCCAAGCTTTGACACAGCCCTGAATGCAAACATCTCTAGTTTTTCAGAGGAATGTCCTAACAGCTCTAAAAACTAAGAACCATGATTGGTATCTGTTTTCCAGGCCATTCTATCTTGCCTTTAAAGTAGGACAGGGACCGTTTGGGAGTCTCATATATCAGCCATAGGTTTTCTTTCTTTAATGAAAACTAATTTTTAAAGGAGATAATTACATATTTCTTCCTCTGATGCTTCTTCAAAGGGAAGCTTCATGAATTTTGTCACTCTTGTAAGCTTGTGCAATGTGGACCTTTATAATAAAGTCTCAAAAGCTATTAAGTCTGATACCAGATATCTTTGATTTTGAGGTAGTATTTCCAAAACTGTAATGCCTATGCAGGGCTGTCCTCTCTTCCCTTAAACCCGTATATCCAACTGCTTTGGAGGCATGACGTCAATGTATTTCTGTATAGTGTGGGCATTTCACTCAACAAAAAGTGAAGATGTGTACTCTAAGTTGATTTTTTTCCTCTAGGAGAGCTCCCAGACACAAGTAGGTGATCATTGAGATCACCAACCTTGAGATCAGAAGACAGTGCCTTGAACTACTAATTCTATAAAGTGCAGAGTCCAATCTCCTCCGTAACCCCGCTTAGTTCTCATGCTCTCACAGGTCGTCTTTACTCTTGGATCCCATGGCCTCAGGTATTTCACTTTTGCCCGCTGGCCATCCAGATGCAAAACCTCTCCCTCTTCGCCAGTCTCTCCACAGGCAGAACTTCACCAGTTTGATGACTTTAAAGTTCTGAGAATTTTTTTTTTTTTAAGATTTTGTTTACTTATTCATGAGAGACACAGAGAGAGAAGGCCGGGACCTAGGCAGAGGGAGAAGCAGGCTCCATGCAGGGAGCCCGATGTGGGACTCGATCCTAGGACTCCAGGATCACACCCTGGGCCAAAGGCAGATGCTCAACCTCTGAACCACCCAGGCATCCCAAGTTCTGAGAATTTGCAGGGAGGCTGATGCTGTAGCGTGTGTGATCTTCTAAGATCACACTGACCCACTCTCCCCATCCCTCACCCCTTGCTCTTCCTTCCCTTCTAAAAGCAAACAAATGGCACATTTTCTACAGCTATGTTGTTTTATTCTCTTACATGACAACCAGGTTCAGCAAGTATTCTAAACATAGCCTTTTCCAAACTCCGTTTGTTCTTAAATTTAAAAAACAATAATCCTTTTATAGTTAGAAAATACATTTATTATTTACAGAAAAGCACAATGAGGTCATTGTTAGTCAAAGTTCCACTGACGAGCAATAGCTGCTGTTACAGTAAATGGGTGAATCTAATTTTGATCTTTAAAAAATACATCTTTTTTCATACACACATATACACATACACGTCATAAATTACACAAAATTGTTTCTCCTTTTTACCATTTAACATCTGTCTTTAGATATTCTTACATAAACTGTTAGTAAGCACATAGCATTGGACTGCATTAATATTCCTTTATTTAAGCAATATTAAATTCCTGAACATTTATGGCTTTTTCCTAATTTGTAAGTTGCTATTAACAATGCTATGAAAAATATCTCAAAATTAGAGATTTCACATAGAAAGATAGGTTGATGCCATTTTAAGTTTAAGCAGAAAGATCAGTACACTCTGTCTACTATCAAAAAGAACAGAGTTAAAAAAGAAAGTAAGAAATAGATTTACAGGGACGCCTGGGTGGCTCAGCGGTTGAGTGTCTGCCTTTGGCTCAGGGTGTGATCCTGGAGTCCCGAGATCAAGTCCCACATCTGGCTCCCTGCTTCTCCCTCTGCCTGTGTCTCTGCCTCTCTCTGTGTGTCTCTCATGAATAAATAAATAAAATCTTAAAAAAAAAGAAATATATTTACAAATTGAGTATCTGAAATAGGGACTGAGAAAGTGTTTTTAAGAAACTGTTCTCTGAAGGGATTATGCTAGAACCTCTCTTTTTAAAGTAGAGCAGATAAACTACCAGAAAACATGATGGATTCACTGACAGAATTTATTTGAAGTATGACAACTAAACCACCTGTAGATACTCACTTGTAACGAGTGGTAGAATTTCATAATCCTTGTTTAAATAAAACAGGAGATCTGATCCCCAGAAGCAATTTTTTTCTAGACTTAAAAAAAAAAAAAAGGTTCTAAGGAAAATGATGTTTCCAAAGCCATGGCCACCAGAGAATTCCCCTTTTTAAAGAATCTAAGCATTGAAATCCTGAAGAATCTGAACATTGAAAGAATAGGCCAGCCATGATCTGTGTTTTGGATCCACGAAAATGTCAACACTTGTACAAAGCCACTGAAGAATAGCTTATCAGTTACGTCAGAAATCTTCCTGTATCTTATTATCATTGACAGATGTAAAACTACTTTCTTCGATGTGGGAAGACAGTAAAATATAATGTAATGTGTGTGTGCATCCTATTCTCAGAGAGAAGACCTATCAAACAGTCACAAGAGTAAGTACGATAACAATAAGAGCTATATAGGAAACTTCAAGTATAAATTCTAACTTATCTAAATTCTCATATATTTATGGACAAGTAAGAAGTATAATATGAAATATGTAGAATATTTTAATAAGTATCATGCACACAAGTACAAAGATACTTTGTTTTTATAGATTAGAGGAATATAATAAAGATCAATTCCATATTAAAGTTTTAAACTAATTTTCACCAGGCAGGAAATAAATTTCAAAAATATCCTAGGGAAGTTTTATATTTTCCTAAAAGATATGGTTTGCTTTTTCTCTTCCAAATAGAAAACTGTATAACAAATCAGGCTTCTCTTATAATAATTTTGAGCAAGCTCAGAGTCAAATGTAAAATTATGTTGAATATAATGGCTGACATCTGTATCATTTATCTTTGTTTTGATTTTCTATTTCTGTTGCATCACCTGTATTTCTTTTATTGTATACCACTTAAGGGATCTTTGCAAGAAAGATTTGGAAAATATAAACAAATTCATTGAACAACTAAAAACAGCTGTAACTAGGTAAATATATATAGATATAGATATAAAACAAAAGTTTCAGTTACTCATATAATACTTATTAACCAACTATTTTGAAAATGACTATGACTACAATAATTAAAAGAGAACATCTATGATAACCATCCTCCTCTCCTCCTTACCATTATCATAGGATTCATGATAGAAACATTTAAACTATCAATTATCAATAACTGGTATTTTCCTTCAATCTATAAATATATCTGAATATTCTACATAATTTTTATGAAACATGTATTCATACACTTCTCATTTGTCCATAGATCTATAGTCTAAAAGTCTACATAAATAAGAATTTGTACTTGAATTTTCTTTTTCTTTCTTTCTTTCTTTCTTTCTTTCTTTCTTTCTTTCTTTCTTTCTTTCTTTTTTTTTGTACTTGAATTTTCTTACATAGTTCTTATTGCAATTGAATTGATTCCTTGATTGTTCAATACCTGTTTCTCCTCTTATAAGGGCAGGAATTATGCTTACCTTTTTCATCCATTTCCGTGTTCCTATATCGTCAATAAGTATTTTATTTTTATAGGGCTAGATGATAAATATTTTAGGCTTTGCCAGCTGGAAGCTCCCTGTCACAACAACTCAGGTCTACTCTTCTAGTGTGAAAATCACCATCGACAATAAGCAAATAAATGAATGTAACTACATCCAATACTATTTAGTTGATAAACACTAGTGACAGGCCATCATTTGTTGACCCTTGCTATGGAGTAGAGTTGGCAGGCAATATTTTTGAAACTGAATGGATGAAAATCTTAAACTTAACATGATGAGATCTAGGGAAAGGATAGACTTCATCTTTCACAACACTAGAGGAACAATTGTTTCTTTTTTTTTTAAATTGTAGTATTCCTGAGTAGCAAACAATATTAAATATTGCAAAAGAAACTAAGTCCAAAGTTAATGTAATCACTGTTGACCAACTCTGGATGGTAATATAATCTAAAGAAATATTTCAGTGTTTTGCAATGTAATTTCAGTGGTTTGCTGTTACATATTTTCCCTAAAAGGAAATAAATTAAAATTGTATATCATTAAATATGTCCAAATTTGAAATTTTTTATTCATTTTTGCTTTCAATCATCTCCTCAAGCTATAAAGATTACATTAAAAAACAGATTTAGGGACACCTGGTGGCTCAGTGGTTGGGTGTCTGCCTCTGGCCCAGGGCGTGGTCCTGGAGTCCCAGAATCGAATCCCACATCGGGCTCCCACAGGAGGCCTGCTTCTCCCTCTGCCTGTGTCTCTGCCTCTCTCTCATGTCTCTCATGAATAAATAAATAAAATCTAAAACAAACAATCAAACAAACAAACAGATTTAGGGGCACCTGGGTGGCTCAGTTCGTTAAGCATCTAATTCTTGGTTTCAACTCAGGTCATGATCTCATGGGTAATGGGATCAAGCCCCACATCAGGCTCCATGCTCAGCATGGAGTCTGTCCGAAAGGTTCTCTCTCTCTGCCCCTCCCCCTGTTTACTTGCTCTATTTCAAAATAAAAATAAATAAATAAATAAAAAACAATTAGTAAGCTCCAAGTGAATAGTACTTCTCTTAATAAATCATCTAAGATAAAATAAATCATCTAAGATAAAATCTATAGTTGCAAAAGTATAGAAAAATAGAAAAGCTAAAGTTGTGATCACAAGAATTCAACCCAAAACAGTGTCCAACCACTTTATGAGAAAGTATTGTTTGGCCTGATTTCTCAGTGTGATTAGTCAGTAATGGCTATCTTCATTCAGCTGTATCCAGAGATAATTATAATAGCCCAATAGCAAATATAAAATATATGTATATTAATGTATGTGAAGAATGTCACCATATCAAGAAATCACAATATTGAATGAGTTGAAACAGTTAAAGCTTCTTGAAGTACTTGCCTCTTGATCTGTGCTTTTGGAGAGGAAGAAATGGATTGCCGGAAATCTCAGGGAGGGCCATTGCAGACAAGGCATAGTGGATAAAGGATGTATGGTAGGGCAAGCCTTAATTCTCCACTCAACTTTCCTAACTTAGGCCTCGCCTAAGTAAAAAAGTATTAAATGAATCCCTTCAAGTCATTTAGCTCTTAAAAGTAAAGCTAATTTGTCCTCAGACACAGCTTTCCAATAGTTAGCCTAAAAGTTGTTTCTGCTGCTTTTCACACAGACTATAACACACTATTGATTTCTGTAAGCTTTGCAATTTCTATTTTTTCAGTCTACCATCTCTTTCATGCTCTGGCTTAGAATTTATCTCACCTGCTGGGCATACTGCTGGTGGAAACATTTAATCTGAACTTCAGCCATTTTCCATCTGGGCCTCAAAGAAAAAAGTTTTTTGATTTCTGTTCATTTATTTACTGGGGAAAAAATGTAACACATTGCAGAAAGAATTAACTGAACCCAAATTATGTTGAGATAGCAACAGATCTTGATGAGATACCTACCATGTTGCTGGCTTAATATGCTCTATGGTTTGTGTGCACAGATTGGCTCCTTTGCAAATTGTCCTGTTGGACTTAAAAAGTAGAGAAAACCTTAAGACAAGATTTTTGAGACTAAAACATTTAATTTGAAAGAAAAATTGTATAGAATTAGGAAAGAATTGTGCAAACCAGTCAAAGAAAATCAGAAAATAATTTTCAGTATTGATCTAACCTCTGAAGTTTGGGGTGGAAAGCAATACTGAAAAGAATCACCTAAAACTTTTGCAAATATGAGAAAACAGACTGGAACATAACTTTGTAAATAATACAAAAGTGAATTTGTATTCTCTTCTCTCTAAAGAGCTATCTATAGAGTCAGAAACATGGTAAGCAACCAATATATAAGTTTTAAAAAGGAAATAAAAAATATACAGGAGATGAATAGAACTTGGATGGCAAATATAAGGACACATCTCAACACTTATAAACAAAGATTGTCATATGGCAACATTTTGATCAAATTCATTAATCTGTTTTAGGAACACTCACCAATGTTAGTAAAGGTAGAGTGTGAAGCTGGCTGGGATTGAACATGCTGTTGGCATGAAACCTTTTTGGAAAACAATAATATATTTGGTAATATCTGCCAAGGGGTGAAAAAATGTTTACATTTGGAATAAGTTAGTCCTCTTCAGAGCACTTGTGCTGAGGAAATAGATACCTTTGTCCAGTTAGATTGTCATCTGAAAATTTTCATAGTATTTTAAAATTAATAAAAAGCCATAAAAAACCCTAAGTGTTAGTAATGATGCCACATCCAGACATTTAAAATAGCATTTGCTAATACCATATACTGCAAGAAAAAATGCTGCTAACAGTAAATAAACTCTTGATTAAAAAAACATGTCCAAGGTTCTTGCATATATCTTAATCTTTAAGGATTAAGTATGATGGGCCTAGCTCCATTAACTTAAATTTATTTTTCTGTTTTTAGTCATAAAGTAAAAAAATTAGAAAATAATGATAAAATTCCCTGCCCTGATAAGCAAGAGACCTGGTTCTTATCCCATGCCTGTTAGAATTTTCTAAATGTGTACCTCCTAGATACCCTGTTTTAGTCTCACTTGATCTATGAAGTGGGACTAGTCTGGATGAGTTACTGAGGTTCTACTTTATTGTTCCTTGAAAGTGGGAATTATGGAACCACATGCATAATTGTAATTTTTTTCCATACCTCATTTTAATAAAAGTTTTACTTTTATTACTAGGAATAAAGCTTTACTTTTATCACTAGGGATATTTGTCTCCAATTAGGAATATTCTCAAACCTTAGATTTGTTACTAGAATAGAACTCTGAAGGCACAAGATATCTAGCTAAAAAATAAAAAATAGCCACAGCTTAGATCTAGTTTTGCTTTTGTTTGATTATTAAACATAAGTCACGGATATGCTGAATCAGCTTGGATTGTTCTAAATTAGCTGAGATTGTGCTAAATTTCCTGGGACTGGGGTGAGTCTGCACAAAGTATGTGGAGTCAGCATGGACTCAAAGGTAGAGATGCATGTAAGAGACCCTTGGCCACTCCCCCAAATCTCCCAACTCCATCAAAATTGTGTTCTTTATTTATAACTATTGATTTACCACATGCTACAAATAATATATCTACATCATGATTCGAGTTGTAATTGAAAATTCCTCTAGGGGCACCCAACTGGCTTAGTTGGTAGAGCAGGAGATTTTTGATCTCCAGGTCATGAATTCAAGCCCCAAATAGGGTGTAGAGCCTATTTAAAAAAAAAAAAAAAAAAAAAAAAAAAAAAAAAAAAGAAAAAGAATTTCTTTTACATCATCATGTTAGCATCTTGGAAGTCTCAATAGCCTTAACTATTCCGCCCCCGGGTTTTGATGACAAGATGATTTTATCTGTCTGTAAACACAGGATTGTCTTGAACTGAAAATAGAGGAGAAAACTGAAAGGAAAGCAAAATCCATTTTCACAGGAGAGACTCATCAACACGAGTAGTAAACACTCAAGCTCCACTTGAAAGTCAGGCTTTCTCTTCTCAGTGGGAAAAACAAAGATTTGAAGGGGGAATGAAATGTAAAGAGAATACAGAAAGGAGAGAGCTCAATCAGATGTCAACAGCATGGAAAAAGATCCAAGCTGACCTGGTGCTGTGTGTAGCCATGTGACTGCATCCTCAAGCCAGAGCCCCTCAAAGAAAGCTGTGTATTATAAAGCAGGATATGGATTAAGAACTCCACAGAAGCTTTAAGAACACTCTCCATGTTGGCGAGAATGTGATTAAAAAATAAGACTGATGCAAAAGTGCAGATGGAAATGACAACAAGGAGGATTCCATGCATTGTTAGTAACCTTTACAAGCCTGTTTTAGGGTTCGTATCCCTGGGCTGGCAGCCTTGCTGCAGAAGACCTGTCAGTGGCAAGGTTTTCCAGAGTGCACAATATTACATTTTTTATGGCTTTCTTTTTTACAGCAGATATTACCTAATTAGGAAAAGTTTTACTGCAGATTTCATTTTACTGTAAAAGTCAAAGCATTTTCAGGAAATGAGGGTAGCAGTTTCCCATGGTGCTCAGCTAAATGAGAATTTCAAAAATGGCCACTGGCAAAATCCTTTCCCTTCCTGTGAATGGACTGGTGAAAAGAAAAATAATGGAACAATTGTCTGCCTGAAAAACATAAATACTTATTAATGTAGATTAAATCTCTAGTATTGTAAAGTTGTAAAATTCTTTAGTAAATTTTATGCAGTTATTAAATATCATGGGAATGACAGATTTGAACTCACTTATTCCTTCAGTTTTGATTATCTACTATGCACAGCATTATGCTGGATGTTACAGATTCAAGGTGGCTCTACTAAGACCATTCCTCTCTCCATTTTCATTCTGAACCCATTAAGAAATATGTTAAAACAGAGACCTATCCCAAGTCACTGATCCCTTCAGAAATCCCAGTAAGTCTCCTTACATGATTTATAGACCACCGATCCTCATGCAGATTACTAGTTAACAGTTCTTCCATAGGGAAGTATAGACTACAAGTTTTTCATAAAGTTACTAATAAAGCAACATTAATACAATAGGAAAGGTTACAAATAAGGGAGGAGACTTTGTAGGTAGAGTAGTAAACTGTAATACAGGTCTGGGAAAAGTTCTTGCTAGGTTGATCTAGAGTCCTTCCTGCCCATCAGAAGCCCAGCAAATAGGCCTATACAGGTTTGCCCACTGTGCTCAGTCATTTGCTGGGACCAAGCTGTATAACAAAGGTTCAAAGCAAACCCAGTGACACCCAGAGAGCAACAGTGGGGATCTACTGTCCACTATGCCCCCAGCAGCAGATCAGGGTGTTGTGTTTCTGCAGCCACCACACATAGTATGGTCATTATGACTTTTTTTTTTTTCCTTTCTGACTAAAGTCCAGTCAATATAGTTAAAATATTGGTGGAGAAGTCTGTTTTTCGTCTTTGGTTTCACCTGCTTTGAATATAATCACTGTGCAACAATATATTGACAAATATTATGTCTCAGTCCTTTGAAAATATCATTTCCTGGCTTTCTAGCTTTTGTTTTGTAGTAAGAGGTCAGATTTAAGTCTAATTCTCTATTTTAAAGTGTATGTTTCCTTCTGGTTACTTTTAAGATTGTTGTCTTAGATGTTCTGCAATTTCAGTACAGTGTGCCTACAGATCATTTGGATGTATGTGTACTGAGACTTGCTGGCATTACTAAATCTGGGCATTTATTTCTCCTACCGACTCTAGAGATTTTTTTTTCCTTCCACTTCTATTATTTCTTTCTGAAACTCAGCTTAGAGTTTTATATTCAACTCCTTGCCCAACTGTTGGTAGGTATCTGAAGATGGATTTTGCTCAACTGAAGGAAGAGCTGATTAAAAATTAGATATTTTTAAAGATATCCTACGTTGACTAAAGAAGTAGTGAGAGCTTTGTTTTTGGTGTTAGAAATGTCTAAGAATCTGGGCATAGTTGAATATCTTTTTGCTTATATTCAGATGTAATGGGGGTGAATTTATAAGATCTTTAAGTGCCTTCACATTTTGAAATACTATTAGATTTAATACTATTTAATAAAATAATCAAATTTTCTTTCAAAAACCTTCAAGGATTGTTAAATATAGTACTTTAAACTGAATCCCATAGTGATATGTGCAAATAAAGGATCCATCTTGCCATTCTTTCAATAATGCTGAAATTAACTTAAAATGTTCTAGATAGTTGACCTTGATGCTCACTTTACATGGATTAATGTTGACATGAATAGTATAGTTACCTGTCAAAACTGTATTTTAGATTGCCTCACTATTCTTGTGAAGCTTTAATCAATTTAAAAGCATGTGTTAAAGAAGCAAATCTTCCTTCTTTGGCTATAGTTCCTACTTATTGTTCTGTATTTCTTTTTTAAAAAAAATCTTCCTTAGGGAATGCCTGAGCAGCTTAGTCAGTAAGCATCTGGCTCTTGATTTCGACTCAGGTCATGATCTTAGGTTTGTGAGATGAAGCCCTGCCTTAGGATCTTCACTGGTGTGAAGCCTGCTTAAGATTCTCTCTCTCTTTCTCTCTCTCTCTCTCTCTCTCCTTCTGCCCCTCCCTCCCCCTCTTTCTCTCTCTAAAAAAATTTTTAAAAATTAATGCCTATAGGGTTTTGATAAAAGAAAAATGAAAAAAAAAAAAGAAAAATGATACTAAAAGCTAAAGAAATAGAAAAACAATTGGAATTATGGAAATGAACTATTTAGTAATTAGGAAGAACAAATGCTTCTGTTTGTCCAAATGCTTGTCTTAAGAAGTCGTTTCTATCACCACCACCCCAGATTTCTTATAGTTGTTAGGTTCATAAGGTAATTCACATCAGCCTACTCCACGCCCCCCCACCCTGCCCTGAGCCCACACATTACTAAGCTGCTTTATTATCACTTCCTTATAAATCAAACCAAAAAAGTAGATATGCATATACATAGAACATTTAAAATGGTGCCTATAGGTAGATGCGGAAAGAATATGTCAGCATGTGGGAGCTCATGAAAGAAGAGCTTATGATACCTTTTGCCCTCTCTATGAACATTTGGATCGTCTTTTACAATGCCTTCCACTGTAACTGATGGTGTACAGCCCCCACCTGCTCTTTGTTCAGTCTAAAGGACCCCCTTAGTTATGGCACAAAAACATGATTGTAAAGGCACCCACCCAGCCACACGGACCCTGGAAGACCCTTGTTTCCTAGCCATGAATCAGTATGTTGGGTGGCAGTGTTTTCTGCAAGGCCTATGACCTGAAACTTTTTAAAAAACCATCCACTCTTTGGGGAAGCATTTCTGAACTGTCCATAACAAACCATTTCTTCTAAAATATCTTCATGAAATACCCATTTGCTAGTTGGAGCTGTTTTCTAATTTGATGCATGTCTGGATCTGGATGAAACATTAAATTGTCTTTCTCATTTTTTTTTATCAGGTATACAGTTTATAAACTATCAGTGCCATTTTAAGTTTTCTGAAAACAATTTGGCAGTAAGTCTGTGGTTCATAGCATAGAATAAGTGACATCTAAACCAAAGCGGTGTCTATTATATAATGTTTTCAGGTACTTGGATAAATCAAATCTTTAACTGAAAAAAAGTGTGTTCAATAAAGGTTACTATACCACTTTTTTTCCCACTTTTTTAAAAAAGATTTTATTTATTCATGAGAGACAGATAGAGGCAGGGACATAGGCAGAGGGAGATGCAGACTCCTGACAGGGATCCCAAATGGGACTCTATCCCCGGATCTTGGGATCACACTCAACTGCTGAGCCACCCAGGCATCTCATTATTATTAGAACAGGTGTCCCTGTTACTATTCCACTTTAACAAAGCTGCCATATTGTACAACTCCTGGAAGCATCTATGTAAACTGTACCCATATGTTTATATAGTACACAGCTTGTATGGTTGTAAAGTGGCCATGCATAGCAAAGTATCTGGCAAAAAGTTATAACATTTTCTTGCAGAGTTGGGAAGAATGTTCTCATTGCATTGGTCATAAAGAAACTCAATAACTATTATGATCACTCTGAACCACTTCCCAGTAACATTAATTATTAATGTACATCCATTTGAATCAATATATTTATTGATTTATGTGTGTATGGTAATTTATAACTTTCAAAAAGTTAAAACTGAAATCTCATGCAAATATAAAATACATTCAGCAATTTTATTCAATTGGGGGATTAATGAACAAACTATTAATAGGTAAAGACTAGTTAAAAGAGAATTTGAAGAACATATATATGTGTGTGTGTGTGTGTGTGTGTGTGTACATGCTGAAACAAATGTGCTTAATGATACTAATCAAATCAGGTTAGTATCTCTTAAGGCAATAAAATGAAATCTTTTGTACATGGCAGAAATTTCTTGTATCTCCACAGAATGAAATTCATGTGTGTAACTACAGACAAATATTGTTTACATTTCCAATAGCTGTGTGCTAATTAATTTCTAAGTCACAAAATTATAAAAATAGCCTACAAATAGAAAATCAATTAAATGTGTACCCACATATAGAATGAGATAATCGCTGGAGGGTTTCTTAGGCAATGCTCACTGAAATCCTTTGCTCATTTCCAGGTCTTAATGCAGAGAACTCCTGAATACATTAGGGATATGAAAAATGTGAATATGGTTGAAAACACATGAACTGTATTGTCCTGGAGCTGTTTTCTCTCAACATATAAATGAAGGTTGAGTCTGTTTAATTACTTTTCATATAGTTACATTTATCTTGGAGCTAAGAGTACTATTTATTCTTGAGAAACATTTTTTTTTTCTGTCATATAGTCTTTCTGGGTTAGTACTTCGTGTGTGTATTTCTGTGTGTATATACTTTCTGTATATGTGATTACTTTTTTACATGCAACATATTAAAGCTGTAACATCAATGAATATAAGTAAAACGTCTTTACCAGCAAGTGCAATGTTATGTTCACTTTTTAAGCAACTCCAAATAAGCTTATTATCCATTAATTCCATCTGCTGTGACGCTTTATATAATGATTTAACTGAGTGTTATCTCATAAGAAGGAAATTTTTCTTTCAGATAACTGAAGAGTAAATTTATTTGTAAATTCTTCTCCTAGAGTTTAGGTATGATCCATGCTAGTATATTGCCTGCCTAACAATTGAGCTTGAATTTTTTTTAAGCTATCTTAAAGTGTTGATTTTTTTTGGTAGAGTGAGATCCCCTCTGTTCCTTCCAGTTTTCCATTCCTTGATCATATTCCATGGCATTGATTGGCCCATATTTATCAATGAGCAGAATCACTGCAGCCTGAAATACACACCTCTGTGTGCACCTCTCACTCCAGCTTCCTGCCGCCTCCAGCTGAAATCAGTAAGCCAACTAGCTCTTTCTGTGCTCTTGCTCTGTACACACAGCTAAAGCAGACTGGTTCTCACTCTGGATTGTTCACCCCTGTAGGGGGAAGCATATTAATAAGATTAGGATTTAGGCTAATGGAAAGGAGATGCTTTGTTCACATCCAGCACCCTGCATGCCCCAACAG
The DNA here is from genome assembly GCF_003254725.2 of Canis lupus dingo. Taxonomy (NCBI): domain Eukaryota; kingdom Metazoa; phylum Chordata; class Mammalia; order Carnivora; family Canidae; genus Canis; species Canis lupus. The sequence continues at coordinate 40,400,956 of NC_064258.1, read as the reverse complement.
TACTTTATCAGAACTCTGCCCTTGAGGTATTCGACTCTAGTCCAGGTAATACTATAGTGGCAGCTTCTTACCTAGCATTGTTGCCATGTTTCTTTGTGTACTTAGTTCCCTTGGGAAAACTGTGTAGAGAAGGAATGATTGGTAACTTTACTTACACACCTAATGATTGTGACTATTGATTTTTTTCCTTACAAAATGCATATATTGGTTAATGTTTGATATATAGATGCCTGTACTTTACATTAAAGTTGTTTGTGTGACATAAGAAGACTAATGTTTTTCATTAAAAAATAAGAATGGAAAAGAGGTTTTCTAAAAGCATTTTTCTCTATCCCTCCCCACTATAGCAGAATGTCATCAAAATACTTAATATACAAGAAAGAAAAGAAAGCAAAGCAAAATAAAGAGAATTTAAAGCAAAAGGGAATTGTGAGACTTTAGTGAGTTTCTTTTATGTATCAGGGGCTCTGGCACTCCTTCAGAGGCAGTATATTTCTATAAGGATAGGATTGGACTGTGAGATCAAATTCCCTGGACTCCTACTCTTCTGCCTCTTACTGGGATAGGTAACCTTGGGCAAATTCTATCACCTCTTTGGTTCTCAGTTTTCTCATCTGGAAAATGAAAATAATAATGGTTGATTTTTAGGATCAGGTCACACACTATCCATAAGCACAAGTTAAATGATGTGATCGTGTCCGGTCACCTTCATTTTTCACAACCATCCTGTGAGAAACACATAGCATTTTAATGAGAAAAAGTTACCAACATGGAAGATCATTTCTAAATTATTAACACTGCTTCTTTCTGTAATAGATAGTATAAATATGTGTCTGCATTTTAAATTCGTTACAAAGAAATTAAGAGGTTTGGCCCAATTTGAAGGTCTTCAAGAGTTAGTAAACAGTAGTCTCTAAACATTTAGTTTATCTGTTTATCTCATTCAAGACATCACTAAAAGTGTAGTAAAGAGAAGTAACAGACTGAAGTAATTTTCTCTATTTTCGAGCCTGACAAGAAAAGACATTTCAATTGGAGAAAAGTTAAATCCCTTTTACTAAATCTCCTTTGTACTGTGGCCCCTACTTATCTTTTCCAAATCACTGTCATTAGTTCTAACATATCTCAATTCTCTGGGCAAATAGTGGTACTTTTTTTTTTTTTTTTTTTTTCCATATGTGCTCCATTTTTTCTTGTCTCTGTCATAGATACTGTGGCATCTGAGTCAGCCCTAGAAAGCATTTATACTCTGAATTATCTTCATCATCCTTCTAGGTCAGCCAAAATGCAAACATTTCCAAGAAGTCTTGACTGATTACCCCAACTAAATGCAATCTCTCCCTCCTCTAAACAGACAGATCTGAAGATCTGAAATCAAAATCTGGAAAACGAAGGGAAATGCCAACAAAACATAGCTTGTTCCATATGTTAGTATGTTCAATACAACTCTTCTCTCTCTTGCTAGGACTTTGAGAGGAAACTTCACAGAGAATTAATCCCCACAATGGCCAACCTAGTACCATGGGTGATAATGTAAATAAATATTTGAGAAGCAAAAAAAATGAAAATGGAATAGTGTTTAACAGGATTTTTGATTTTTAGATCCCAGCTATATATCTGACAACAATGATGTATCTATTCCTTATTCATTATGTATACATTACATATGAGGAACTGTGTTAGGCACTGAGAGACCTAATTAATAATTATAACTGACAATGTGAAAGCAATGTAGTTTACTTAACAAGATGACAGATCTAAGGGGAAGTTAGAAATCAGGCAAACAAGTTATTTCACACTATTTTTATATCAATAACTCCATAGTTGGCCCTGAATTTCTTCCACTTTTTTCAGTATATCAGAAATTTAGGAAATAAATGCTTCCTATTATTGCAAAAAATAAAGCACAAATAACTTAAAAACTGCCTCACATTTTATCATTTATCAAAATAATGCTATGTATAATTATTCAAAGTGCAAATCATTTGTAACATAAGGCTACTTTTGAGAAAGGACTGTATAGCCAAATTCAGGAAATATCACCTCATATTTCATTTTCTTAGAAATTCACAAAGCATGAGCACATTAGAGACCCTAAAAGCAGTGAAGTAACTAATCCTACTGAACGGAATGAATATTTCCAAAGTTACCTGAGTAAAGAGTTTTTTCATAATATACTGGCCTTCTACTGAAATGAATTTGAAAAGTATTGTTTTTTTTTCAAAATATTTAATTAGAATAAATTAAATTATTAAAATGCAGGGATTAATTTTAATTTTCTTATCTTTTTACCTTATGTATTCAAATATACTAAAATATGTATTTTAGTTAAAACTAAAACAATTAAGCCATAAAAATTTGAAGAAAATAACTGAAAATATTTAGCTAATATGTAATTATATTATAACTTGTGGGCATACCAACAATGAATATATATTTTAAAGTCAGTATATATGATTATGCTGATATAAAAATATCTGTACATGGAAAACATAATAAGATTGAAAAGCAAACATCAAATTGAGAAATTGGCCACACGTAAAGGTCTTAACCTATTATTGTCCACTATGAAGGTGTAAGAAGAGTGTGAGCCAAGGGATGCAGGGACCTCTGGAAGCTAGAAAAGAGAAGAAAAAGAATTCTCTCTTAGAAACTACTGAAGGACTACAGCCTTGTCAATACTGATTTTAACCCAGTAAGAGCCATTTAAGGCTTCTGATATGAAGAATTATAGCATAATACATGTGTGTTGTCTTGAACCACTAATTTGTGGTAATGTTAGAACAGCAGTAGGAAATTAATATATCAAGCATAACTAAATGTATTTTAGTATTTTGATGTACTTCTTCTACTTCTAAAGGTGGAAAGTATACATTCTAAACAATAACAACAAAAGGAATTTTAAAAAGTAAGAGTCCTCTTACGTTTCTGACATAAAGTTTGAGGTCCTCTAAGTTCTGAGGTTAACTACGGACTATGTAATTCCATATGAAGGGTGTCTCTCATTAGTGCTAATTAGTTCAAAGAAGAGTTTATCCACTGGGCAGATGACTATGATGGAGAACCAAGAAGCAAATCCACTTTCTGAATACTCAAAATCATTGTATTTCTATTTCAATATTAAATTAAGCCATTATTTTCTGTATAGTTATCTTTTAATTGCACCTTTTGGGATACCTCAGCAGGAGAGACATAATTATAAGGTGTGATATGAGCAATTTCACCTTCCTTTCTATTTATTCAGTGACTAAGAATGGTTGAAAATTGTCCTCTTATTTTTCTGGTGTAGTATTCAGATATTTAATCTGATTTGAATAAGATTGCAAAAGGTTTCTAAGCAATTACTTTGCTCACACATTGAAACCACAGCCCTCATTAAAATATAATCATCAAGTTCTATTTTGTACAAGAATGGAAACACACAATGCATTTATTGTCACTTTACTCTATAAGAAAAAAAGAGATTTATGGGAGAAAATCTGCATCTTTAAGGACAAATTACCGGTGGCTTTTAAATCCACAAATGATGGTGCTCTAACAACCGTTCAAGTCTATGAAAAAGTTTAAATTGACAAAATGAAGAATGGCTCAAATTTACTTTCAAAGTGATACACCTATTTGCCTGCGTAGCATAGATAGGTGTACACATTCTTGTGGAAAAGAACCATGTTTTTAAAGCATCATTGCTGTGGGTAATACATAATAAGTGTGGTGCATTTTGTTTACTGAGGTTCACCAGTATATCTCATTGCTGGCCTACTTCACACCATAAGCCAGTGAATCCTGCAGAATTTGTAACACTATGATGAAAGATGTCGAGCAAGTACCTAAGCATTCCCTCATCTTTGCTGTCAAAGTAATAGGTTCTCACTAGATCTCAGTTGCTAAAAAAAATAGATGACTCCATAAACATGTAACTGCATTCAGTCAAATTTTACATTTTGAATCAGAGTCTTCACTTTAGTGAGCACCATTGAATATACACATATATGTGTATATTCATACATGCATCTACATATGTATATCATATATATGTACACACACCACATACACAAATTCCACAATTAAGGTTAAATGTGATCAGAATTTTTTTTCAGCCAAAATTTATTCTAGTAATTAAAACCTAGAGTTGGAAAGCAATAGGATCATATAGTTGAACTCTTTCTGCAAAAGGAAATCTAAGACCCCATAATGTTTAAAAACCAAGCTGTATGCAAATCAGGACCAAAAGTCAGGTCCTCTCATGTTTCCACCTGGTGGTTTTTTCTTTGCTTTATTCTCCCTCTATAAATAATACATAGTATGCATGAAGCTTATAAGTATGTGCAGATTTTACATTATTTTTTGTAGAAACACATCTGGCTTAAAAATTTTTCATTTAAGGAAGGATGCCTATAGAGTCTTCAGCTATAGTGAGAGAGATTGATCTGTGTGTGTGTGTGTATATCTTTAATCTTTGTATATATACATATATGTATACATACATATGTATGTATACATATGTATATATAAAAATTAAAGAACATATATGTATACTTATATATTGTATATGTGTATACATATGAATATATATATAAAGATTAAAGAACTACAAACTGTGTTTAACATACCTGACTTATCTGAACAATGCATTAACTCAAATCTTTCCCAGATATTCCTAATACAATGTATTTACCTACTGAATCTGTTTGATCTCCTATGTCTCCTTTCTTCCTCAGCCACATGTTAAATAAAAATTAAATGAAGTCACACAATTGTAGATCTTAGGCAAATGAATTAGAAAACTAAATGTTTTCTCATATTCTTTGATCTGTTTGAAGATGAATCTCATCGAAGGCAGATTTAAATATTGGGTATTTTCTAGTGTGTTTTAAAAAGCAAGGCAAGATAATTGATTTTTTTTCTTTTCTGACACACTACACTATTGGTAAGGTAAATTGTTCACTGTGCTCCAGAGAAACAATATTCTTTCTTTCTTGTACTTCTTCCAAATGTTTTTTTTTTAATTCCTTTTCCCTTCTTCTTTTGTCTTCTATCCATGTAATGTACAGTCTCTAGAAGTGTTTTCCTCTCCCTGAAACACCAAAGTAGATGTATATAATTGCTTATATCTCACTAATTTGACTATTCACTAAGCCTGGCTAAGTCTATTCCAAGTGGTTTGAAGTTTCACATCAAATCTATGATTTGCTAATGTCACCATTTGGAAGTTTCTCATTGGCATTGATTTGTATGTATAAATATAATTCATTTTTTTACTTTTACTTTTAAAATCATATACAAACCACGTAAAGACAGTCAAATCACTTTAATCATATTAGTAGCACTATGCAATCCAGGGTCCACAGAGGAATGTTGTGGAAAGAAGAAAAACAACCACAAGAAATGTCAACATTGTTCACACTTTTTTTTGGCATTTCTTCAAACATATTCTTCACCACAACATCCCTTAATCACTCTCTCTTCTAGTAGCCATTTCTCTCTCACAGCTTCTCTGGTCTTTTCTTCCAGACGTTCCTCCTTCCTTAATTCATTAAACCTTCAGAAATCTTTATGGAACAAGTACTATCTATGTGCCAATCACTGGAGAGAGAACCATGAAGCATGCAGAAGCTTGGCCTCCTGCAGCATTTATTCTGATGAGATAATTTACATCTAAATAAGTGACCTAATAAAAAACAAAGCATGTTAAAGGACTGAAGAGTAATGAGTGGGCCACTGATTTCTGGAGCCCAGAGGCATTGAAGAGAAGCCTGGGTACTTTTGAGGTCCAAATAAAGAGACCTGATAAGAATCTTTCTATCCTCTGCAGAGGGTGGAGATGCTGTTGACTTCCACTACCTATGGGACTATTGTGGCCTGACCCTCTGCAGTCCAACAAAGAAAAGAATAATGGATCTAAAAGAGACCAACATTCAAGTAAAGAATGGCCAGAATGCATCTAGAGAAGTAAAACTGCTGAGGGATTGAGATGACAGTTGGTTAAAAATAATGAGAATATGTAAAGGAATTCAAGTATAAAGTACACTCAGGGAAAGGATGTTTGTAGATTAACAACATGATTTATCCACCAAACAATACCAGAGGTAAGTTGAAGGAGAGGATGTTTCCTACTCAGACGTGTGTCCTCGCAGATCAAGAAGTACAAGGAACATTCCAAATGCACAGAATAAAAATGGCAGAGAAATTAAAGCAAAACCATGAAGGGGAAAAAAAATCTTGGCGGATAGAATAGGAGACTTAATATAAGATTAAAATAACTACCAGGAAGAGAGAGAGAGAGAGAGAGAGAGAGAGAAGAAAGACTGGGGAGTCAATAAAAGGAAAAATAATGGGAAATTTTTGTGTGTGAACTAAAAACCTGGTGCCACAGATTAAATGGGCTTTCCGAGCCCCAGACCAGACTGATGAGAAAAGACATGATGCCTAAAGACATCCTGTAAAATTTTCGAACTCCAGGGAGAAAAAAGAGAAAGGAAAAATGTTATAAGATTCAGGGTAAAAAAAAAAAAAAATAGCAAAGGAAAAAGTCAGAATCCTCATCTAAAACCTTGGAAGCCAGGAGACAGTGAAAGAACAGCTATCAACCACTGTGAGAAAAATGGTACAGTTCAAGAATCCTGGACCCAGCTAAGATTTTATTTCATTTCAGGATTAAAGACAAAAATATCTGAGAAACTATCATCCAAGCACTCCATCTGAAAGAAAAAGTAGTAAAGTGTCTTAACTAAAGGAATCAGAATAGAAACTAAAAGATGGCAGAACAGAACAAGAGCATGTGTGTGAGTATTTATGATAAAAGGTCAAGTGCATAATACAGTTTTTCTCCTCTTTAATGCTTTCCTGCTATAATTTTGAGACCCTGGCTAGAGGCCAGTTAGTTCCTCTTCTTGTGTGGCTGATTGCTTCTACCACACCCTAGCCAATTCCCTTATCTGGGCCCAAAACATCTACCTTCATTTCCCCAGGGCCAGGTACCAGACTTCTAGAGACAGGTCCTAGGTCCAAGGGCCTAGAGAAGTTATTTAAATTAGCCAGCCTCCAGGGACACAGCCAAATCTAGCTAACCCCACCCCATACGGGTAGGAAAGCCGCTCTCCAGAGCTTCAGTTTGTTATCCTGTCCCTGTTACAACTCCCAAGTGGCCCTGCATGGTAGCTTTCTCTCATCCTGAGCTGTATGTAACAAAGGTTTCTGTCTTTCTTCTATTTGAGTGTTATTGTATTTGGTCTCATCAAAAGAATCTCAATCTTCTAGAACAAAGCACTGAAGTATATATATTTCTGAATACAAAATCATTAAGGAAAAAATGATTTGCTCTACCCTACTCATGCTGCCATTGAAAGGTAGAGGAGGACGATTTTATGAGACAGACTAATAGAAATGGTCTGGCCATGTAGTGGACACCTAGAGCCAGATGAAGAACACCTTTAAAGAATGAGAGAGGTGCACCTGGGTGCCTCAGTTGGTTAAGTGTTTGTCTTCAGCTCATGTCATGATCCTGGGGTCCTGGGATCAAGTCCCACACTGGCTCCCCCGCTCTGCTTGGAGTCTGCTTTTCCCTCTCCCTCCTCTCCTCTGCTCCCCCACCCAGCTCATGGTTGCTCTCCCTCTCTCTCTCACTCACTTTCTGTCTCTCTCAAATAAATAAAATCTTTAAAAATAAATGAGAGATTAACTCGATCCAGTGCTGCAGACAGTCGAGAATAGTGACTTGTATCTGGAAAGTTGGAGATCTTTAGTGACCTTGGCAGTAGTTTCACTATAGTGTGGACAAAATCCTATTGGAAGAGTTTTAGAGAGAATGAAAAGCAAAAGAGACAGTGAACATAGATGCTTTCAAAGGATTTCGCTGTAAGAGAGAATAATAAAATCAGGCAGTAGCTAGTTGGAAATATAGTATCTAGACAGATGTTTTATTTAAAAATGGGAGATAATGCCTCTTATTCTGATTTATTGACTTTTAAAAAAATTATTTTATGAGAGAGATAGCATGAGCAGGGGAGAGGCAGAGGGAGAAGGAGAGGGAGTCCCCACTGAGCAGGGAGACCGACACAAGGCTCAATCTCAGGACCCCAGGATCATGACCTGAGCAGAAAGCAGATGCTTAACTGACTGAGCTATGCAGGAGCCCCTTATTTATTTTTTTAAAGATTATTTATTTGAGATGGAGAGAGCACGCAACATGGGGGGAGGAGCAGAGGGAGAGGAAAGCAGACTTCATGTTGCTGAGCATGCAGCTCAGGATGGAGTTAGATTCCACGACCCTGAGATCACAACCTGAACTGAAATCAACAGTTGGTCACTTAACTGAGCCAGCCAGGTGCCCCTCCTTAGTCTGATTTAATGATGCCAGGTGGGGAAAATGTTGGAACAGTGGGGAGGAGTAGAGGGAAGAAAGGAAGAGAGAGATAATTATTCTTTTAGGGAAAAAATGCTTGAAAAGGAAACAATTCTCAACACAGTTCTATACTATCCAGTGAATGGTACATAAATAGAGGGATTAATTAGAAGCAGAAACAGTTCTTTCTTAAAACCTGAGGAAAGACTGATCAGGGTCCAGGTGCAAATAAGTAGGTTTGGTAGGAGAAAGTTAAGAACATTGTTTCCTAGTGGTCTTACTTTTTTTGTAATAAAAGAAGCATTTCCATCTGCTGAGAGAGAGGCTGTAAGATGTTGATGGTTTGAATAGGAGGGAAAAGTCTGAGGGTGGAAAAGTCTGAGGGTAGAACAGTTTACTGACTAGAGAAACAGTAAATGCTTGAAGGAGAGTGTTGAGGAGATGTGATAAACAGGATGAGAGAGAGAGAGATGACTGTACGTTTTCTTCAGCCACGGGCACTTGTTGGTGGTTCTACACAGGCTGGATGCTTCCGAGTTGGGTCTGGCCCGGTCAGTACAGTAGGGGTTCAGGAAGAAGGGCAGTAAGAGTGTTCCCCCATCTTGCTCTCAGGAACCTTGACCCTTGTATTGATTGCTCTTCTCTTCCCCAACTTCTCCAAATTCCATCTTAATATGAGTTGAGAAGACTACCAAAATTTTCCATGAAAGGCAGGGAATAATAAGAAACTGAGATCGCAAAGTAGAATCCTTCAAAGCAGACAAAGTGAGGAGAAAGTCTGCTAATCCACATTCCTTAGTAATTGCCCTGATTGCCCTTTTTCTAGTTTAAGCTCTGTGATTTCTAGTATAATTTAACCAATGTGGAAATGGAGCTAAAATGCTACAGTAGATGTTTGTAAGTTAGGTATTTTTGGTAAATATAACTAATCACCAAGTATAAAACTAAATATTGGAGATCCTGGGTGGTTCAGTGGCTTGGCGCCTGCCTTTGGCCCAGGGCATGATCCTGGAATCCCGGATCGAGTCCCACATCGGGCTCCCTGCGTGGAGCCGGCTTCTCCCTCTTCTGTCTCTGCCTTTCTCTCTCTGTGTCTCTCATGAGTAAATAAATAAAATCTTAAAAAAAAAAAAAAGCCCAAAACAAACAAAAAAAGACTAAATATTTCTTAATTTATGACCTGGCACTACATACAGTGTCTGCTCCACCCCATCGTTTCAGAACCCAAAAAGTGGAATGAAATCAGCTCTATTAACTAAGCAGAAAGAGTTGCATGTGAAACCATTGTTTGACCATAAAGGTGCATATTCATAAGCAAAAAATTGTTTTGTTGTTTGTGATTTGGGAGTTCATTATAAACTATGGGCTAGAGGGCTTGTATACATATATTCGATATGCTCAATGTTAATTTTCTAAAATATACATTTACCACCTCGTTGTTGTAGAGCTACAATTTGTCATTAGGAGTCTACTGGATAGTGTTAATTATTACTTTCTTAACCTCTACACTGGGGAAGATTTTAATAATTATTACTACTGGGCACTGAGGGCTTTTTTTAACTTAATAACTCAAAAGATGATATATTAAGATAATTTTGCAATGTACTTCATTAGTTTTTTTTTGTTTTTGTTTTTGAGAATTTTGCAGCACAAATTACCAAGAAGTAACAGACCAATTATTTGTGTTTAGGTACAAGAAGAGCACGGAATGAGGAACCAAAGACCTAGCTAGAGCCATTTGCAGTAATCAAGCTGGGAATTTAAGAAACAAAGGTTCTAATGTACAAATAACTAGTTCAACTCTTTAATGTGAATTAGCCTATCTTCTCTGGGATAGACAATCTCTTCTAAAAATCTTTATTAATGTAGGAAACTGGACTATTTGGCTACACCATGTTTCGATCCATAGATTGCTTGGAGTTATGTGGCCAACCTGGCAAGGAAGTTTACACTGTTTTCCATCTTATTCCAGTTTTGTCTAGGAAAATGAGCTTCCCAGAAAAATGAAGACAGATTTTTCTCAATAAGTAACATAGTAATGTTTTCTTCATTCATAATCTCCAAACACCCCAAAGTAACCAACAGTGTATCATCATGCAATGAGATTTAAACATTGAAAGAACACTTGCCAGGAAATGCAACTCAAAATTAAAATACAAATAATAACAAAATAGAATACTTTGTGTAACAAGAGGGTAAGATATGTCCAGATAACCTGACTTAGGTTAATTTAAATTGTTCTTGAGAGAAGAAAGGAAAATAAGAACTATCCAAATCCATTTTTGTGGTCATAAACACAGTATGACAAATGTCCTACCTTCAAGAAAACATCTTGTGCTGAACATTCCACAGAAATAGAAATGAGCCCGCATATTTGTGTTTATACTCAGCTACCGCATTGTGTATCCACAGACAGTATCACACTGGGTTTTGATTGATGCTTCCATTAAAATGGCTTGTGCTGTCATTTTGTGTTCCCATTCTTACCTAAACGAACAATCGATTTCTTTTAATGTAGAAAAGCAAAGGGAATATAGAACTTACATGATATAATCTTCTTTAAACTAAAATCATATATTTTATAGATGTGCTGGATACTTCTGTAAAGATCTCCCTCATTTACTATGCATGGGGGAAGAGAGAAGAAAACAAGCCAAATAGCAATTGAGTCCTATATAGTAGTTACTTTATTTTATAAACACATTAAGCAATCTGTTTCTACAGAGCATTTTGTTGCTCTGCTTTCTGTCTGGAAAGCTCTTTCCCTAGGAATATGCATGGTTCTCTCTGTCCCTTTCCCCAAGCCTTTAAGACTTCATCCCCTCCCACAGGCTGGACTTGATCACTCTACCTAACATAGATGAAAAACAAAAAACAAAACAAAACAAAAAAACCCACAAAAAACCATAGATGCCACTTTCTTTGTTCTCCATTCCTTGCACTATTGTTCTTTATAGCCCTATTGCCATTTTGCATGTTGTATATTTATTTCCTTCTGTTTATTGTCTGTTCTTCCTCTGCTCATGATGATGCAAATCTCAGGGGTCAGGATCTTGTCTATTTTATTGCCTGCTATTTCTCCAGTGCCTGGTACAGAGCCTGACCCATATTTGTTGAATACATGAATAAATTCTTCATTCTCTTCTAAGTCCCAGTAAATCAAAGTTCCTTGCTTGGAGTTTTTAGTAAGCTTTCTGATTAATTGATTAAATGCTTTGTTGCCCCAAACTCAAGTCCCACAGTCCACCAAGCCTTTACTCTGATGTGCACTTAGAAGTCAGAAGAAGAGAAGGGGGAAAGTGAGTGTGTACCAAACGATACAAGTCTAACACTGGAGCTGTAGTCTCCTATAGAGACTGTGACTTGTGAATGTCTTTCTCATACATGTATGTATCTATTCATCCTTTTCTAATCAACCCATACTTATTTGTGATGCCTAGTAGGCATTCAAGCTGATATGTTGAGAAGTATCAACATTAAAGGATTAAAGGATTAAAGACTCAAGTTCCGGAGAGAGGTCCAGGCTAAAGATAAATATTTGGGAATCATCTGCATTTCAGTGGAATTTAAAACCAAGATACTGCATGAGATCATGCAAGTACAGATAGAGAAAAAAACCTCTGAAACTGAGGCCTGCACATTCCAACAGCTAGAAGCTGAAAGGTGAGAAAAAAATAGCAAAGACTGAGCATGATTGTACATCTCTCTTCAAAGAATTGTGAGAAAAACCAGATGAGCATGGTCTCTGGAAGCCCCGTAAAAATAGTGCATGAAGTGTGTGCGCTGAGAGAGCAAGGATGTATCTGAGTTAAATGCTGCTAAGTCAACTAAATACAGGGACAGGGAACCAGCCACTGACCTATTAATGCAGGATATTTCTGGCTTTCATTGTGAGCACGTTAGATGCAGCACTGTGGGCATGTGCATGAGAGTTGGAAGAAACAAAGATTATAAATGATTCTTTTGAGTACTTTTTGTATAAAAGGAAAAGAGACCAGAAGCTAGAGGAAGAAGAGAAGGTTTTGGTAGTCACTGTCATTTTAAAAATAAGAGAAATAATAGTGTGTTTTTTTCTCCTAAGTCTCCTTTCCACAGGCCAATGGCAGAAAAGACTTACCGACTTTGATTTTATACAATTATAGTACCTGTATAAGTGAATAATTAATCTGTTCACTTCAAATGCCAGAATTCACATTTCTTAAGAAGTACACTAACACCTCATGAGTCAATGCATTGCCTTCTATAAGGCAATATTGGTTTTCCAACATATTGGAGAGAAAAGAGCTTAACACTGAAGAGAAAGCCATTTACCTGGCCTAGTTTATTTTATTGAAGTAGAATGAAAATAAGTATATTGAGCCAGATACCACTAAAGCACTAAGAACTCTGTTTTTATTATACAATAGTTATAAAATTAAAAGTTATAACAGAAATGGATTGCTTCATGGCACTTGGAAACACAGATAATGTCGGTTTTTAAAATATTGGTTGAAGTCTCCAAAAACCAGGTTTGGTGGAGTTTTTAATCCTAGCCAATTTAGAAGGCTCCATCCCCACCCCTTCTATTATATAAATACCCTGGGAACTATATTACCTTTTAATACATCCTAAAAAATAGGATGGGCCCTAGTTGCCAGTGTTGGATCTGTGCTTGGCTCCATTTGGTCAATGAATGCCAGCAGCAACACTGGAAATTTTTTTCCCCACTGGATCAAGTTTGAATACAGGAGGCTCCTGGCCAAGGCTATAGAGCTCAATGTTCGGTACTCACTGGCCACCAAACAGACATCCACTTCCAGAATTCATTTTCCTTTAAAGGAACTATGTTTGGGCAGGTACAATTCTGTGACACTTAGAAAACCCCTATCCTCTTTTCCAGTTATGAGGACTGGAGTCCTCAGTGCCACCTCTTCAGAGTCTCCCCCGTCACTAAACATCCTCTGACTTTGGCAAGTCCAGCTTAATCACTGAAGTAGTCAGTCTAAGGTCTTCATATTAAAAAACAAAACAAAACAAAACAAAAAAAACTGATTAGAGATTTTCTTCTGGGCAAACTATGCACCTTAAAATTTCTCTTTTCTGCCAACAAATGCACAAAAAGACTTATTTGTGCATCTGGAATGTACAGGCATTCAGAATAAAGTGTCCCAGGGAAGGGCAAAGCAATGAATATGGCTTCTCAAATGAATCACCCTGCTGCACTGGCATTATTAAATGTAATTGTAGGGTAAATAGGAGTCAGAAGTTACAAACTACTGTATCCTTCTCTGTTATTCTTAATTGCTTTTCTTTTTTTCTTTTTCTTTTTTTTAACAGCTCTGAAATTCAGAAGGATTAAAGAAATTGTCCTTAGTCACTGCTGGTTGAATGTAAGTCCTACGGTGCAGTATCCTGCTCATGGACCAGCTGCTAGCTCTGCTCTCTGAAAACATGAAGTGGCTGGGTGTTAAGGTGATGTGGTGTCACAAACAGTACAGTAGAGGATACATCTTCCAATTCAACCCAACCCCACACATTCTTAAAGACCAAATTGGTTCTATGCAATATGAAAGATAATCATTATTTGTTCCTTATTTGCACTTGTTAGTGAATGAGATGGATAAGAAAAGTAAATGAGGATCATTAAGAAAGGGCTAAGTATGGTAAATACTCTGAGAGGCAGAATGTGCTTCTGCACAGAGAAGCAATAAAAGCAGCCTTAGAAGAAGGAGTAAAGCCAATATTTGACATCAGTCTTGAAGTGAATTTCAAACTCTAGGCCTTAACTCTGGTGGTAGAAAAATAAACTTATTGAATACATGCAGTATTTTAAAGAATCAAATCAAATTGAAAAGAGAATGTCAGAGGGCATCATAAGTCATAAGGTTAATTATTCTTCCTCAAATTCTCATTTCAAAATATATGTACAAAAGTATCTCAGTGATCATGTAAAATATTCTTTTTAATTGGTCTTAGCTAAAAAATAGATAAGGAATGTTTGTTACTGTTGCATGGAATCTGATCAGATCCAAGTGAGAGACAGTATGTCAGCGGTACTATCATAACCAAAGCTCAGACAGAGTAAAGATGTAGAACCTGCTTAGAGGTGATGACTGGTCTCATTTATCTAAATCACTGAGTAACAAAGACTAGTGAGAGGTAATAATATATATAGATATCTTAAGAAAATAAAAATAAACACCTCAAACTTAAAATGTCTAAAAATAGATATTTTCTTTCCTGTCCCCATTTTTTTTTCCTTTAGTCTCACGATCTCTAATAATTGGCACCTCCCACTCTGTTGCTCACGCCAAAAAACTAGAAGTCTTCTTTGGGTCATCACTTTATTTTCACTCCTCCCCACACTAATCCATCAACAAGTTCCGTTGCTACTTCCAAAATATCTCAAAAACCTCCACTGATCTCATTACAGCTAGAATAAAATCCTAAATTCATACCATAGACTGCAAGTCCTACACAATATCATTTCTGCGTATCTTGCTAAACAAACCACTTGTCATTCTCATTCCTCAGTGACCAGCTTCCTTTCTGTTTCTTGTTCATATTAAGGCCTAAATTGGGGCCTTTGCACTTATTTTCTTTGCTTAAAATATTCTTTCCCCATTGCTCTTCCTTCCTAGAGCGGGTCTATTTAAATCTCTTAAGAAAACATTAGGTTACCTCCTCAGAGAGAACTGTCCTAGTTATTTTACATATTTTCAGCTTGTTTTCATCATTCATCATAGTTACCATAATCTGGACTTATGTAACTTATTAGTCTGTTTATTGACTGGAGTGTTTACTGATCATCTATCTTCTCTTCTGGAAGATAAGTGTCTTGTCAACCTTGCTCACTACTGTACTCAAATACCTAGTAAGTTCTTAATAAATATGTGGTGAATGAATGAACCCCACAAAAGAGCTAAACCTACAGAATTGGTGAGGAAAGAGTCTTAAAAGTATGACAGACAATAGCCAATGTGGAGAAATTGAATATTTATAGGAAGTCATATGATCAGGTGCATGCTTTTGAAAGATTAATCTTATAGCTCCCTATATACGCAGTCTAGAAAATTGAGATGGAGAAATATTTAAAATTGTATTGCATTGGGGAAAGCTGGAGGCACGGTACATGGGAAGCAATGCCATTTTGCAACTTCCCACGAGTCTATAATTACTTCAAAATAAAGAGTTAAAAAAATTGTAGTATTCCTCAGGGGCTGTAATAATGACCAAAATTACAAAAGTAATGCAATAGAGTTTTACTTGGAAAAATAATTAAGGGAAAAAGTAATATGTCTTAATTTAGTATGTTTTGTTTTACACATTTGCATTAATGTGAGCTTTCTATTTACATACTTTATTTGCATGCTCAACTTGAAAGCTTTGAACTTCAGTAGCTAACAATACACAGAAATATATAATAGGCCATCGCAATATTCTATGTCTATTAACCAGAAACCGTCACCTATAAATATGAGCTGTATTCGGTGGCTTGGTGCTCATGTCACACTCCCTGTGCCCCCCGCAAATTCCGTCCACCATTGTCACTGTGCACTGACAGCATTTGACCTCAAGAGCACTGTCCATCTTTCCACCCTCTCTGGAACTGCAGGAAAATTATAAGTGATTCATATACCCAGAAGTCCTCAAGAGTATGAGACCAATACAAAGTGGATTAATGTCCCAGCCTTCTGTCCTTCAGAAGGATAATTCTAGAAGGTTAGCTATACATTTCTCAGGAGGTCTCCATGGAATCAATACCCCCCTCTGCCCCAACCCATAGCAGCAACCCATTTGATTCTTGCTTTTTCCTTGTTTCACCCTTCTTTTCCCTCCTTTTTGCTTCCTAGGACTCTCTAATTCCTAAATAAATTACCCTTACCCAAATCCTGGCCTCTGCTTGCAGGAACTAACACAAGGTTAGGGTCTGAAGTGATCCTAGAAAATAGAACCCCAGGTTAGGATACTGGAGATGGATCACTTGCCCATCAGATGCCAGCAAAGATGGTAGGGGTGGTGAAAAGTGAACCGACATTGGCCTTTGGCATGCTGGCATCACAATCCTTTCATCTCACATGGATTGAGACGAAGTACAAGTGGAAGGGAGAGTGTTGGATTACTTAGTAGCTGTAGCACATGAACAAGACGAGAGCAATAGAAATTATGAGGATTGTGTGCTGGCAAGTTTTCCGTATCTATCTTGGAATCAATCATCTGAGAAAAAAGAAAACATAGGCTCTGATGAGTAAACTATGATGTCAGGGCTTTCTGGCAATGCTATAAGTGCTGTATGGCAGCATTTAAGGAAACTCTCACCATTTGCAGCATTCGGTTGTACCTTGATAAATATCCAGCCCAGGTTTTAATTAAAAGATTAGCAGGAATACAACACTGGATGTACAGCTCGATAGACTTTCTATACTAAATTCAGTGCTTTGTCAGAGAAAAGGAAAGATCCTGAGACCAAGTATAAGTATATTTTTGTGGCTGTGCCTGAGTATCAGGAAACCTCATTACTCTCTATTCCACAGGGCTAGCAGAAGCGATCCTCTTTCCCCTAGAATTGAGAAAACCAGCTCACCTGTGTCTGGATGCCTTACAGGAATCTTCCCTATGTTATGTCTTACAAAACAATGTTTTGTACTTTTCCAGATACGTTCCATCTTCTCTCATTACAAGCAGGCCAATAGCTAGAGTCATGTCTCAGCATGGGTCTAAAGGGGAAACACTCTTTCTACTTTGCGACTATCCACTGAGAGTTGGGACTTGGCCAATTTATATGGGTGGGAAACAGGGGAACAGTGCGGAAGTGGATCTAGGACTTGTTAGACTGGAAGGGAGGTGGAGTATCAGGTTTGGAGAGAGTTTATTGATGTGGAGGACTTTCCACATCTCAGTGTCTTGAGATTTTTACCTCCTAGATTGACAGTAGATAGAAACATTAAGAAAACTCTTTAAGTTTGCTTAGTTTGGACTGCCTTACCCTCTTGCCTGGCTTTAAGTCACATTCCCAAATATCTCATCACTTTTTTCTCCCTCCAGTTGTGTTTATGTTTAAAACCTATTTCTAGGATGCTTAGAAAAAACCTGGCCAGCTCAGGAAATGTCTCATCAAAAATCTATGGCATCACCAACCATCTGCATTTATTTATGGTAATTTTGCCAGTAATGTAGTACTCCACGTTACAGGAAAAATAAATAAAGTGGTCGACCTGTACCCATTTTTGTTTTAATATTTGATTTTTCTTCCATTAAATTTTAAGATGTGTTTCAGCCCTAAAATTCTGTAACCTGAGTATAAGATTTTAAATTGTATTCACATATATCAGCTATGATGCCTTTAAATAGCTTTCAATGGCGATCTCAAATATGCTCTAAAAATAAGAAAGTGCATAGTCTCTCAGAACAAAAGCTCTAGAACTAGGTTGGCTCTAGGTGAGTTATGATCATTAAGGAAATGTCACCAAAGAACCAGGTTATTTCCTCTCTCTGCTTCACCCTCTTTGATGTTTTGCCTTTGCCCTTGGGTTGACTCCCTTCATTTTATGAGGCCTACAGAATCTCTAGAGGTGTTAGTTCTAAATCAGTAACTACAAAGCCACAAAACACAGCTCCCCAATATCTCCTTAAGAGCTAGAAAACAGATCTCGGAATCCCTTCCAGAAGGGTCATCAGCCTCATCTGGGTCACTTGCCCAACCTGAGTAACAAAAGGCATGAAAATAGGACTACCATGATTGTCTTAGTCTAATTGGAATTCACTCCAAGCTGTGGATCAGGTCATTCCTTTGATACTGTGGTAGTGAACAAAGTCAAGATTTTAGAAAGGAACACAGGGGGAAATGAAAATGGGTTATATAATCAGTTGTATCTCTTATACACAATTCTCAGAAAGGACCCTGAGGGCAAGGTCATGAATCTGTTATCCAAGCAGCCTGCAGCACAGTTGGCTAGGCCTGAGTTAGGTACCCCTCAGCATTGTGATCTAAGGTTTGCTGTCTGCCCTTCTGACTGGGCCACAGAAACAGAGTGAGTTGGCACTTTACTTCTGCTGATCAAGGGTCCCAGAATGACCAGAGCTTTATGTAACTTAAACTCAATGTTAATATCTGAACTCAGTCTCTGAAGGCAACCAAGAACACTACCAAAAGCAGATAATAAATAACAGTGGGGGGATCCCTGGGTGGCACAGCGGTTTGGCGCCTGCCTTTGGCCCAGGGTGTGATCCTGAAGACCCGGGATCGAATCCCACGTTGGGCTCCCGGTGCATGGAGCCTGCTTCTCCCTCTGCCTGTGTCTCTGCCTCTCTCTCTCTTTCTCTCTCTCTGTGACTATCATAAATAAATAAAAATAAAAAATAAATAAATAAATAACAGTGGAACAAGCAGCCTTATTTTGTGGTTCTGGCAACAGCAAATGCACTTGATATATGGCATGTGCTTGCAACTCTCACCACAGGTCCCACATGATCTTAAAGAATGATAGAGATGTTTTGCACAGCTGGTTTTCCATAGGCTTACATCCAAGCCAAATACCTAATACAAACAGAAGCCTTGGAGAGGTGACTATACATGTGTGGGCTTGGGTATATCTTTCTTTAGGTTTGCAAAAGAGGTCTTTAAAACTGTTTTATCAGACAAAATACATTTTCAGTGAATTGTTGCTTTAACTGTCTTGAGCAAAGCTATGAGGGAAAGTAGTGAATTAAGAAAATCCTAGTTAAAGTAAATAATCCCTTCTTAATTCCTCCTTTGTGCAAATTTAGATTTATGTCCTTTGAGTTTTGTTTTGTTTTTTTTTTCAATTCAGTTATCTTGAATTTAACAGTTCTGGACAGTTTAAAATATCTATCTCCTTGTTAGAATAATGTCACGTATTAAAATACCTATCAGAAATAGAACTAGTTAAATTCTGTAAGACAAAAATACATGAAAACATTTCAAAATTCAATTACAAAATTTGAAATACAAAAGTTATCCAACCATTTCAGTGAGCTTGTATTTCAACAATGCAAATTTGTATGAAAAATTAATATACATTTTCCATTTTTCCTACTCATAAAGCAAAACTATCAAATTATATACATAAGGTTAGTCAAAAATACAAATGCATTTCCATATTCATCCTTCTCAATTTTTTTTTTGAGTTGCTTAATTCAGCCAGATTAGAAGACATTTCTGTTCAGAATCACATTCCTGCAGATTGCAACAACCCTCAACCAGCCTTTGATAGGAGAATTAGCTTGCAATTGCTTTCATCAACAATTTTAAGCTAAAATGTAGAGAGCTTTAAATTAGTTAAAAGATAGCAATTATCTTCAAAGGTCCATCTGAATAGTTGACCCTGTTCTAATTAACTCATGCATGTCACCACTGCCCCTCACAGCCATGACAGAAAAAATTATGGTAACTGTAAAGCAAATCAGGAAACAAAGTCATGGAGAAATTACCATGCTTAATTTTTGGTTAAGTTTCTTTGAAACTGGGGAAGAATTTAAAATGTGAGACTTTCTTTTCTGCTTTTTTTAAATACAGAAAGTAGGTTATTTGCATATGCTTAGGTCTAGGAACACCCAAAATATAACTATTTGTCAGACATAATCTGTCAGCTTTATAGAAGTTTAGGGCTGAAAGCTTATTAGCAATCTAATTTAAAGTCCTTTGTTATACAGAAGATGGACTCACTAGGCATTTAGTGGCAGAGCTGAGGCCCTCCTCATTTTCCTGGGTCTGTCCAAGATTTCATTATGCCCAGTATTCTGTGGAGTCTCCAAAAGTGATGTTTCCTAGAATGGTTCCAAGACCACTATTCTATAAGATATTGTTAACCTGAAAATAAGAGCTGCAATGGAAAGTAAATGAGCTTTTATTTTGGGATCAAAGAATTTCAGGTCGAAGAGTACAGATTTAGGTAGTAACCCAAATAGTATCCCACCTGGAGAGTGAAAGCAGAAGAGAAAAAGGAAAGGGAACAATTACTTGAGGTAAGAAAAGAAGAGGGTTTTCTGTGGGTGTTAACAAGCTAAGTTACTCAGGGTTTCACATTAATTGACTTCTGATTCTGTGGGAAGCAAGTCCACAGCCATTCTTGTGATCAGGATGTCCGTTCTGTAGCAGCTGTCCAACAACTGCTTAAAACAATTGTTGTTTTGCCTGGTCCAAAGGTTCTGGCCCAGTTCAAAGGCAGGAAAGGCAGTCTCTGCAGTGGCTGCTCCAGCTCTATTTTAAAATGGCTCCAGTGGGGCGCCTGGGTGGCTCAGGTGGTTAAGCATCTGCCTTCAGCTCAGGTCACGATCTCTAGGTCCTGGGATCAGCAGGGGTCTGCCTCCCCCTCTGCCTCTGCCTCTTCCCCTGCTCATGCTTTGTATACTATCTTTCTTAATTGAATAAATAGAATATTTAAAAAAAATAAAATGGCTCCAGTGGTGTCAATTATTCATGATATTAACAAGTGTTTCACAAGAAAGTGATCATGGACAAATAGTTACTTCTGGGAAGGGTTGGGTCAAAGTTAACCAGCCTTCATTTACAGAGCCTTTAATTTGCTCCTATAGACTCTGGGTGTTCACAAAGTCCACGTAGTCATTAGATTGAAATGTGTTACAGGCTTAATTGACCTCCTTGGTTCTTGTTTTATCTTGCTGTTGTTTGTTTAGTGGAGTTTTGGGGGTTCTTTATTTATTTATTTTTTAATCAAAACACTCAGCATAAAAATAGTATTCCTCTGGATGGCAGAAAATGTTATTTGTATCACTTAGAATTTGTTTACTCCATGTTACAGGAAAAATTAAAAATAAAAGAGGCTTAAACAAAATAAAATTTTATTCTTCTCTCAGGCAAAGGAAATCTGGAGTATTTAGTCAGAGCTGTGGAGGTTCCAATCCTTAGGACTCACATCTCTTCCATCTTTCTGTTCTACCTCCTAGCTTGTAGCTTCTATCCCCAAGGTCAACTCATGATCCAAGTTGACTGCCCAAATTTCTGCCATTTTGTTCACAGTCTAGGAAGCTGCTGAGCAAGCTTCTTTTTAGCAGCATTCCCAGGGGGCCACACAACACATTTGTTGACAATTGGCCAGGACCACTAGAAAATGAAATAGTTTAGATGACTACATTACTTCTGATAAAATTTGAGTTCAACTAAGGGAGAACAAAAATGTGTAATCATTAGCAAGCAGTGTTTTCTGGATGGTTCTGGGGTAGAGAAGAGGAAGGAGGGGGATGTGGATGAGGAGAGGAAGGAGAATTGAAGAGAGAGGAGGCAGGAGGAGGAGGAGAGGAAGAGGGAGAAGTTGTTTGGAATGCTTTTTTAAAAAAGATTTTATTTATTTATTCATGAGACACACAGAGAGAGGCAGAGACATAGGCAGAGGGAGAAGCAGGTTCCCTGTGGGGAATCCAATGTCGGACTCAATCCCAGGACTCCGGGATCAAACCTGAGCCAAAGGCAGATGCTCAAACACTGAGCTACCGTTGAATGTATTTTCAAGTACACTTTATTACACAACAGGGATCTGGAGGTAAGGAAACACTTTATTGACCGTAGAGATGGGTTATCATTCCTGTCAAGATGTCTGCTCAAACATATCTCAAAGTTTGACTGATATCTTCTAAATGCTCAAATGGATGGCTCAAACTGTCTTCTTAATAAGCCCTAGCCTTACTTTCTGTACCTTGCATACGTTTACCAACTGCATCCATTATTATAATGAAAAAAACCAAGTAGGTGACAGTTCAATTATGAGATGTAATAGGGCCAAAGAGGGGTAATCACATTGGAAAGTTTGTTTTTTGACAGTTTATAACACCTTGTACTGAAGTGCTTACTGATTGCCAACTACTTTTCAAACTTAAGCCAAATTTCTCTCAGTAAACAGCAGAGAAAATGAAAATATCAAGGAAGAATTACACTTTGGTTATTGCAAAGGTTTTCTGTCAGTTCTTATAAGCATCTAAAAAGGGAAGCAAAACTTAACCAATCTCTAGTTTTCTTGAAGATAATATATATGCTGTTCAGAAGTGTTTTAAGTGGATCTCTTTGGAAGAAGTGTTCATATATGATTTTTTAAAAATATTAGTACATTTCTTCTTTGATAGAGTCAGAGATTGAATGTCACAAGATAAAAGGTACAGCACAGAGAATATAGTCAATGATACTGTAATAGCATATGGGGATAGATGGGAGCTACATTTGTGGTGAGTAGTGAGCATAGCATAACCCATAAATGTACCCAATCGTTGTACACCTGCAACTAATGTAACATTGTGTGTCAACAGTACTTCTATTAAAAAAAAAAGCAGAGGGGCATGTAGGTGGCACAGTAGGTTAGGTGACCAACTTTTGGTTTTGACTCAGGTCATGATCTCAAGGTTATGAGATTGAGCCCTGTGTTGGGCTCCACACTCAGTATGGAGTCTACTTGGGATTCTCTTTCTTCCTCTCCCTCTGCCCCTCCTGTATGTGCTTTCTCTCTTTCCCTCAAATAAATCTTTAAGGAAAAAAAAATGGAAATAGTAAGATCAGAGCAATTGACCTAATTGGGGGCAGAAATAGCAATTATCACCAGAGTATATGTGGAAGAAGGTAATAATATCAACACAAGTATGGTTCCATAGTTTTTGGTAATACTTAGGGATTTCCCTCTGTCAGTTGTGTTAAAGCTTCCTTGCACATTTCCTATTTTGAGCTCAACTTAAGTGGTCTGAGAGTGGTGGAAAAGAGGGATGAGAAAGTATCATGCATATTTCTGTGTCAGGGACCATATTGAATGTTCCATGCATATTTTAATATTAATATGCCATAATTAATTTGAAGATATTTATTAGTCCTATTTTATAGATGAGAAAAATAAAATGTAGACAGAATACATTTTAGGGGTGTGTGTGTGTGTGTGTGTGTGTGTGTGTTTAACAGGCTTATGCAACAGAATTGTGTTGCTCATCATCTTGGTTCCAAAGACATTTCCTTTCTGCTCTAACATGCCTGGCATATTTGCTTAGGTTGTTAGTTCCCCAGGAGTTATGCATTTATTTCAGACAGAATCTCTTAAAAACAAACAAGGTAGAGACTACAGGAAGAAAGAGGAAATGCTTTCCTTAGCAAGGTCTAAGAACTAAATTTACTTCCTACTAGAAGGTGAACTGAAAAACCCAGAACTCGGTATCTTTGGAGTTAGTCTGGTGAAAATTGACTCCATTGCAGCTCCTAGACAGGACTATCTGGATTCTGGAGTATATTTTTAAAATAAAGATTTCTTTATCCTGAAGAATAAATGACTAGTTGACTGGAGTAGAACCAGAGAGAACTCATGGTAGATACGCTTTTGGGACGGTGATGGTGACATAGGGATTCCTGGAATTTGGACTGTGACAGAAAGCTGAAAGTATACTCACAGTAACATAAATACCAAAAAGAAATGAGCCCCAGGGACAAAAGCAATGAGGAAGAATTTTGTCACCAGGTGAACTTACCAGAAAGCCATTGTGAACGAGGTACAAGCATGGAGCATAGCTTCTCTGGGCATCATTAAAGCTATTGGTCTCTTGACTAAATATACATACTTTAGAAGTAGTCTGAGCACTCTGTCAATATTTATGAATATGGAGGTACATGGAATGTGGAAAACAGCTTGTGAATCATTTCAGGAATCTCACCTGATTAAAGTATTTAGATAGGTTTTGAATTCTAGCAAATTTGAAGGAGGCGAAACTGCTTCACGAGAGAACACACACATACCATACACCACTCTTTCCTCCATCTAAAATAATTTTGCTTTCTAACTCTCAATTTTCTGTGGAAAAGGAAGAATGAATGAATTTAACTAACTTCTGTTGAACAAAGCCATTGCTCATTTCCATTGTGTCCTTGTTGCCTAACTAGGCTGTTTATGAGGAGGAAGAGATATGGAGACGAGGGGCCGAGAATGGTCAGGTCACTTTCTTTGGAATGTACTGCCTATTGTTATGCCTTTTTAATTCTCCTTCTTCAGGAAGCCACTGTATTATTGAATGCACTAAATTGGTTATTTTGATATTTCCTTGTCCAAGGAAGCTGAAGCAATCTCATTCCTCATTATAGCTTTGAATTTTTCACATATTTCCCCTGCCTATCCACTTTTCATGTGTTACAGGAAACCCACAAAGAAATAACTGAAATTTTTATGGAAATATTTAAGGGTAATTGTTTCTAGGACTGTGTATATTCAGATTGGCTTTTAGGTTACAATAAAAGATGAGGGCAGCAACACAGCTTTCTGTACTCAGTCCACAATTTCATATAAGTGAATACCTCTAAATAAAAGAAAGCAGAAAAGAATAAAATTAATAGTTGCATTTACTGAGTGCCTTTTCCTTCCATTGTAGTGGACCCAGAAAATACTGTGGAAGTATAATACATAATGTAGCTGAGAACAACTGAACATTACAGTTGAATATGTTTAATCCAGAGGAATAAATACTTTATTTCCAGAGTAAGGAAACAAAATTTAATATTTAAGCAGTTTCTTCAAGACACAATAATTACTCCTATTGTTAGCAGGAAGGAAACTTACTTCCATAAAACCATAAGGTCTCAAATATGATCTGAGAAAATAAATGGCATAGCCATACTTTAGAATGCCATCAACTGTCTCTTGGCTCTCCATTGTTCAAAGGATGCGAAACAAATGCTGTTTCCATTTCCTTGTAATAAAGGAACATTGGGTGTCTGGTGTCTTGTTTGGAAAAATATAAATCATATCAGTGGATCTATCTAGAACTTGGACTTGGTGAATGACTAGAGAGTACTACACATTTCCATCAACCAACTGAGCCTCTTTCAGAATGTTACAGATGAAATGGACCCGTGGTTCATTTACTGCAGAAATGCTGACATTGGACCACAAATAAATCCTGGCAAGCCAACTAATCACTTGTTAGATAACATAGGAACACACAGGGGATCCTGGATCACTCAGAGTCTGGATCACACACTCTATTCCTAAGGCTAAAGCCTATGATTTAAGAAAAGGAGTTTGCTAAGCATCCACTACATTGTTTCTTCTTGCTGCCCTGAGCTCCAGACTCTATTCTTTGAAGTTTCAATTAGCCAAGGACCTTTAGGGAAACCCCGAGGGAAATCATGTGTCTATGTATATAATAACTGAATATTGCTAGATTTTTCTTTCCCTGAGAAGGAGTTAGGGTTCAAAGCCTTGATCCTTATAAGTGAAGAACAACTACCATATTGACTTATTTATCATCATTTCAGCAATTCAAAAAGGAAATATTATTCACTAACAAATAAGTAGTTCATACAATATGTCTGGATCTGGGCTGACCCATCAGCTTTGCCCTTTCAGATTTTATATGCTTTCATCTTTGCAAGATTTTAAGCAGACAGGTGCCATAGAGGGTAAACAGACTCAGGAAAACACAGAAGTGGGAACAATGATCTCTGTATACTACACGGAAGAGGTGACATTTTAATTCTGAGTATAAGTTTGCTGGATGGGGATTGGAGTTACAGATTGGGAAAGGCATTACAGAAAGGCAAATCAGCATTTGCAAGTAAATTCCGGTATGTTTGGGAAGTGGTCAGTCGTTCAGTCTGGCTGCAATATGGTATTTATAGACAAGAATGGCAGAAGATGAAGCTAAAGATGTATGTGAGATGTATGTAATGCCTCAGCAACTATTCCTTATGCTGCAGTGACTGGTCAGTGGAGATAAGGTCATGAATCTCTCCCCAACTGGCTACACTTTGTGTCTTCCACCATGTTCACTTCATTTCACTTATTCGATAGAGTCAGGATCAGAGTGGATGGGCAGAAATGCACAGCATCTTTGGAGATGAGAATCTTCATCCTTGAAGTGCTAAGGGCATGAGTAAAAACAGATCTCTTGGAAGCTATCTGAGCTATCATTATTTGTTAGCAGAACAAATTTAATCGAAGTGCTACAAATAGTCTAACAGATGAAGGCGAGTGTTTAACTTCATACACAAAGACCTGAATTTCTGCTTCTATTTAGTATGTAGAAACCCACAAAGAAAACCCACTCCCAATCAACTCTAAAAGAAATCCATATAAAATACAAATCATAAGTTTTTATGAGCCTATCAGAGATGAGGCCACAGGGCAACCTCATAACCTGAATTGCGAAGGGAAACAGGCCCTTCTAAGCATAGGAACTGTATCATCCATGGCAGATCATGAGGGAAGTACCAACTACCATAATTGTGAATAAGAATCAACACAATTTCAACAAATCATTAAAGTATAGGTGTATACTGGTGTGTCAGTCTAGAATAACTGGAAGCCCAGACACAAGGGAAGTTCATACTTAGCCCTGACAACTACCAATTTGTTCTCTATTGCTATGTGTTTTTTCTTTTAGATTCCGCATACACATGAGATCATACTGCATTCGTCTTCCTCTGACTTATTTCACTTAGCAAAATGCCATCATTTCATCCATGTTGTCACAAATGGCAGGATTTCTTTTTTGTGGCCGAATAATAGCTCATTCTCTAGACACATACCACCTTTTATCCATTCATCGGTGCCTCGACACTTATGTTGTTTCCATGTCTTGGCTCTTGTAAATAATGCTGCAGTGAACACAGGGACGTGACTATCTCTTCAAGACAGTGATTTCATTCCTTCAGTTATATACTCAAAAGTGAAATTGATGGATTATAGAGTAGTTCTATTTTTAATTTTTTGAGGAACCTCCATACTGTTCTCCAGAGTGGCTGCCCCAGTTTTTACTCCCACCAACAGTGCATGAGGGATCCTTTTTCCCCACATCCTCACTAGTACTTGCTACCCCTTGTCTTTTTGGTACTAGCCACTCTAACAGTTGTGAGGTGACATCTTCTTAGGGGTTTAATGTGCATTTCCTGCATAATTGATATTTGCACCTTTTCACATACTTGTCAGACATTTAAATACCTTCCTTGACAAAATGTATATTCAGGATCTTTGCCCATTTTGAAAATGGATTATTGTGGTGTTTTTCCATTTGTGTTTTGTTTGTTTTTGCTGTTGAGTTGTATGAGTTCCTTATGTATTTTGGATATTAACCCCTTATTAGATAAATGGTTTACAAATATTTTCTCCCATTCTATAGGTTGCCTTTTCATTTAGCTGATTTTTTTTCTGTGCAGAAACTTTTCAGTTTGAAAAAGTCTCACTTGTCTATTTTTGCTTCTGTCGCTTGTGTTTTGGATACCATATCCATAAAATCATTTCCAAAATCAATGTCAAGGAGTTTTTCCCTATAGTCTAGGGATTTTATGGTTTCAGGTCATACATTTAAGTCTGTAATGTGTTTTCAGTTAATTTTGTTTTGTTTTGAGAGAGAGAGAGTGTAAGTGGTGTGGGGAGGGGCAGAGGGAGAGGGAGGAAGAGAATCTTAAGCAAGCTCCATGCCCAGCGTAGATTCTGACTTGGGGATCAATCTCAGTACCCTGATATCATGACCTGAGTCAAAATCAAGAGTTGGATGGTTAGCCAACTGAGCTACCCAGGTACCCCAATTTTTGTGAGTGGTTTAAGCTAGTGGTCCAGTTTCTTTCTTTTGCATGTGAATATCCGGTTTTCTCAGAACCACTTATTGAAAAGATTGTCTTTCCCTGTTGAATATTCCTAGTCCTCTTCTCAAATATTAGTTGACCATGTATGCAAGGGTTTATTTCCGGGTTCTTGATTTTGTTCCGTGTGTGTGTGTTCTTTTTTTTTCTCAGAGTTGTTTGGCCATTGGGGATCTTTTATGGTTTCATACAACTTTTAGGATTGTTTTTTTGTATTTTGGCAAAAAATGCCCTTGGAAACTGGATCGGTATTGCATTGAATCTATATAGTTTTGGGTAGTATGAATATTTTAACAATATTAATTATTTTCTATGAACACAGGATATATTTCCATTTATTTGTGTCTTTTATGTTATTTTCATCAAAATCACAGTTTTCAATACATAGTTTTTTTTCATCTACTTGGTTAAACTTGTTCCTAAGTATTTTATTTTTGATGTTTTATAAATGGGATTATTTTCTTTACTTCCTTTTAGGATAGTTTATTATTAGTGTATAGAAATGAAATTGGCTTTAGTATATTGACATCATATCTGCAACTTTATTTCCTTTTCTTGCCTGATTGCTCTGGTTAAGACTTTCAGCTCTATGTTGAAAAAAAGTGGTGAAAGTGGATATCCTTGTCTTGTTCTTGATGTTAGAGGAAAAGCTCTCAAACTTTCACTGTTAAGTATGACATTAGCTTGGGTTTATGAAATATGGCCTTTGCTATGTTGAGATATGTTCTTCTATACTCAACTTGTAGAGACTTTTTATCGTAAGTAGATGTTGAATTTTGTGAAATGCTTTTTCTGCATCTATTAAGATGAGTATATGATTTCTTACTTTTCATTCTATTAATGTGACATATCACATTTACTGATTTGCATGTGTCATCTTAAAACTTTGAGAAATAAATAACATTTTAAAATAAAACTTTTTAAAAAGGAATACATTAATTGACTTAGAGGTAGACTGCATTTCCAGCATAGACTCCAACCATATTTTTGACAAATGTAAGGCAAAATAGTTTTAACTAAAGTTATCCAGAGGAATAAATATGCAGGAATAGTCAAGGAATTTTTGGAATTGTACTACCAGATTTTAAGATATTTTGTAAAGGTATAATAAAGACTTTGAAACTTGTGTAAGAATAAAGAATTTCTGTAAAAAACACAAAGTCCAGGAATATGTTTTATTATATAAAATATTGTAAGTTAAAGTAAAAGTGACATTTCAAAACAGTACTGAAAAAGTAAATTATTCAACAAATGCTGCTGTGATATTTGTTTGGGAGAAAAAAAAGAGTGTGACTCTATGTAAACTGACAATATAAAATACAGATAAATTAGATTTAACTTCTGTAAAAGTATTTTCATAACTGAAAAATAAGAATATAAACACACCTATCAGATTTCATGATGCAGTATATTTGTAAGATAAATGTCTAATATTAGCAATATGTTAATTAAAAATACAAGTAATAGAGGCACCTGGGTAGCTCAGTTGGTTATGTGTCAGACTCTTGATTTTGGCTCCGGCCATGATCTCAGCAAGATCAATCAAGCCTCACATTGGGCTCTATGCTCAGTGTGGAGACTGATTGAAATTCTCTCTCCCTTTCCTTCTGCCCCTCCTTCTGTGCTTGCTCTCTCTAAATAAATAAATTCTTAAATAAAAGTAATAGAAAAAACAATAAGAGTAAAATGACTATCCAAATTAACTTGGAAAAAGTTAACTACAACTTGTCTTAAAGAGGCAAAACAACAAAAAGAAAAAACCAAAAAGACAATAAACTTAAGGTATTAAGATAATCAGAATTATTAACATTCACTTTTATTAGATATCAAATAAAATCAAACCACACTAGTGAACTGAAAGTTTCCTACTACAAAAATGTCGTTTTTAAATTGTAAACCCTCCACTTGTCAAACAAATGATAGAAAGTGCCCTCCTATATTTTAATGAAAAGGATGTAAATTGGTTCAGCCTTTCAAGAAACCAAATTAAGAGAATATATCATAAGAAGTAATGTTCACACCTCTTGACCTTGTAATTCTATTCCTGTGGATTTATTCTAATGAAATATAATCAGAGATGTTTACTGGGCTTTATACATGATGGCATTTATCATATCAGTGTCATTTATAATGAATAAGAAAACAACCCAATACTAAGGGATTAGTTAAATAAATACTAGTATGGCAGTGGCATGGACTATTGCTTTGTAATAATTCAAATCTTGCTTTTATAGAATAATTAATGACTGAATGTTTATGATATAAGCTTCTTTAATAATATACACACGTAAGGAAAGTATACTGAAATAACCACAATTATTTTTAAGTAGAGAGTTGGAATTTTTAAAACTTTTTGGTTGATTTTTGTATATACATTTTAGCTTTTCACATAGTTGTCATTTCATTTTCCGATTCCACTCCATCCCTTCTAACTTAAATGCACTCCAGTTAGGGTTTTTCCCGTGAAACAGCTTTAGTAAGGTAGGCAACAATGATGCCTACCTTGCTAAATCTAACCACTAATGTTTAATTTTTACCTTCACTTGAACACTATAGCATTTGACCTGGCCAATCACTTCCTCTTCCTTGATATACTTTCTTCACTTGGCATGCAGGAGGACATCACCTCTGCTTAGTTTCCTTCCAATTCACATTAACACCCTTGGTGAACTTATCCAGTCTTATGAATTTTAATAACCACCTTCAACCCCATGGCACCCAAATGTATACCTCCAACCTGGACATTGTCCTCTATGTTACAATCACATATTCGACTGTTAAAATCCATATAACTACTTTAATATCAAATAATAGACATATCAAAACAACAAATCTAAAACTGGACTCCTGGTATTATCTCCCCAAAGGCTGCTCTTCCCACATTTTAGTCTCCTTTATTCCTTTTATTCTCACCTTGACTTCTAATCTCACAGAATAGATCTAGCTGACTCTTTCCTAACATATATTGAAAATCCAACTGTGTCTCCTCTGGTCTATAACCTACCACCATTTGTTTCCTAAATAACTGTAATAGCCCAATAACTAGTGCCTCTGACTCTTCCACTGCTGAATAACCTGTTATCAACATATCCATCAGAATGCCCTTTGAAAATCTAAGGTGAATCCTCTTATATTTGTGATCTGCAAAATGTTACCCATTTCATTAAGTGAAAGGAATGGCATTATAGTGCCACACAAGTCCCTGTATAATCTCACCCCCAACATCTCTCTGAGCTCATCTCATTTCTTTCTCTCTCACTCATTCTGCTCCATTGTACCCTAGCCTCTTGCTGAACATCAGATATGCAAGGCAGACTCCTACCTCAGGACCTTTGCACTTGTTATTACTGTCTACCTAGCATACTCTTCTCTAGAAAACTTATAGTGAACTCTCCATTTTTTATTAAAGTCTTATTCAAATTTTCTTTTCAAGTGGTTACCTTGAAAACTCAATTTCAAAGCAGAATCTGAAGGGCACAGGGCAAAAGATGGGCAAAATGAGCAAAAGGGAGTGGGAGATACAGGATTCTAATTATGGAATGAGTAAGTAAGGGGAATAAAAGGTAGAGGTAATATAATCAATAGAATTATTATAACATTGTATGGTGAAGATGGTAGCTACACATGTGAACACAGTATAGCAAATGGAGTTGTGGAATCATTATGCTGCACACCTGAAACTAATATAACATGTGTCAACTATACTTCAATTTTAAAAAATAATAAAATAAAAATAGAACCTGCCTCCCAACTCCAATTCCCTGATCCTTTTTAATCCTCACTAGTTTTTCCCACGATATGACCATGTTTAGATACAGGCAAGAGAGGCCCCTGACCTAGACTCCACATTTAGAAGATATCATGCTGACCTTTCTCCAGCTGAGTCTTCTTCATGGGGCAGGGGAGTCAGTCCATGGACCCAGGGAGATGCCCACATGGAAGCACAGGCCTTTTTTCCCTAGACCAAGATCCAAACAGCAAGCATCCAAAAATGATTAATCAACCATCCTGTGAGATCCTCTTCTCTGTGGGTGAGCCTTCAGGATATCCACGACACTAGTGTATGTGAGAAGTGGCCAAAGAGAAGCTGCTGAAGGAGTGATTTGAATAGAGTTTGACAAATGTAGACCAGAGAGGGATGTGGATGTCATAAAGCCCCTTTTCCATGTGAGGTGAAATAGGGCTGGGAAGCAAAGGGGGCTGAGCCAGGACCCAGCTCTCTACTTGCCTCTGCTCTCTTGAGAATCATAAATTGGTTTTTGGAAAACAGATATGTTGTGCAGCAGATCTGCAATCCATTCATTCCCT
The DNA here is from genome assembly GCF_003254725.2 of Canis lupus dingo. Classification (NCBI taxonomy): domain Eukaryota; kingdom Metazoa; phylum Chordata; class Mammalia; order Carnivora; family Canidae; genus Canis; species Canis lupus. The sequence goes on along the minus strand of NC_064258.1, from coordinate 40,368,755 downwards.
TTATGAAGTTGTGGCTAGAAAATTCTTGGTGGAAAAAGGAGGCTTATTCCATAACTCACAGCTGTGATTGGTTTTCATCTAAAGCTTTTTTTTTTTTTTCTTTTCTGCTAAGCTGACAGTAGTAGTCAAATATATACACAGATATGTTTTTGACAAGGAAGGCATTGTCATATGTTGCTTTTGAGAATATAAAACTTTTCTGGAAGATAATTTGACAATATGCATCAGAAGTGTTGAAATACCACTTCTTCTAGAAATGTGCCTTTAGCGTAAGTACACCCCCATGGATCATCCTTGTTTGGATAATATTAAAAATCACCTTATCTAGTATTATATCTACACTGAAGAGCCCCTTTCCTGTTTCTTTATTGGAAAGCAAGTATACTGTTCTTCACTGATGACTCATAAACGTTTTTTGTTGTTTTCCTTGACCACACAAATTTCCACAGACAACTAGTGCCTCCCGATCTTACTATTACTTCATAGGAATTTCACTTTATCTAGAATTTTAGGCATAGGTTTAATTGCTCAAGTTTGTCCAAAATGAGAGTGTTCCCCCTTGGAAGAAGGACATATATTCTAGACCTGCTTATGGCTGTATACTCTGCACAAGTCACCTTAAAACTAAGAACTTTAAGTTCTTTCTCTGTCATATGAGGGGATTAGACTAAATATTCTTGAGGGTGTCTTCTAGTTCTGGTCTTTATGAATTTGTTCCAGATTTGTTCCTGATCACTTCAGAAAAGGTTGTCATAATCTTTTTCTTTTTTTAATAACTAGAAATGTGTACCTCTTAATCCCCTTCAATTATTTCACCCTCACCCATTTCCCTTCTGGTAATCACTAATTTGTTTTCTGTATTTAAGAGTTTGGGTTTTTTATGTTTGTTCTATGTTTGTATTCTCGGGAATCTGACCAATAAAGCCTGTTTGGCAAGAGACATGCCCAGTGATGACCAGAGCAGGGCAGAAAGTATTAACAGCACCCGCAACAAGGCAGGCCTGGGTGTTTGATATTCTACTTGACAAAGAAAAAGGTTGGTTCCATAGCTAGGATGATTCTAAGCTACAGAAGAGGGGTAGTCTATAATTCTAGCAGAAGAAAAAATTTGGCCTTTAAAAAAATGAGACTATCAGCCTGGGATTCATCCATTATTTTGTGCTTTTTTCCCCTTCTCATAATTTGGCTCTACCAAATGCATCCACTCATCTCCACATGCCCTATGAATCCCCTACTCCAAGTCACCATCATCTCTCAGGTGAACTTCTGCAATGGCTTCTTTACCATCCCTCTAATAGTTGGCCAACTTCTGTTCATTCACCACATAGAAGCCAGAAAAATCTTATTGTAATCAGGTTATAGAACTCTTAAATGGCTTCTCACAACTCTAAGAATACAAATGAAACCCTGTTCATGGTGTGTAAGTCCCAGCATCACAGTCCAGCCTAACTTTCCAAATGTATCACTTTTCTCTATAGTCTACACAGCAGTGTATCCCAGCAGTGATTCAGACACACTGAATTTGTGTTCTTCCAACAACTCCAGGTTTTTCTACACCGGATCCTCTACAGTTGATTTTTTCCCTCTGGAACTTTCTTTCACCAGATCAGCATGTATCAGTTTGATGAAAAACCATTTGCTCACTTTCGTCTCAGAAGTCAGTGGGGAAAAATTCTTAGCTCTGAGCACCACCAACCTTTCAATTTACCCCAAATAGAGAAATATATTTGTAAATATAAATATGTAATAGCATTATAAATATGTAATATTTATATATTAAGTATATACAATTATCTATTTTCTTCATTCTAATTTTTAAGTAGTTCAATTTGTTAGGTTTTTTTTAGTTCACTGAGGTTATAAAAATCTCAGATTATGTATCAGATTCCCTAGCTTTCCCACCAAGAATGGTTATCCACCACCACCACCACCACCAGCATGTGCTCACACGTGATCTACTCTGTCTTCATAACTCATAAGGATTCAGAAATCCATAAAAATTTTCTCAAATGGAAAAAAAATCTATACCACTTATATTCTAGCAATTATTACCAAAGCACACCTAAATGAAGTGATTTGATAGCTAACACAAATATTTTAAGTGTTATTTAGAAAACAGAGAAAGGTGGAAAAATACTCTTGTATGAGAAATTTCCAACTAGGACTTTTGTAAGGAAAGACTATAATAATCTTGGTTTAAGTAGCTTTATTCTTTAGATATTTCCACTGTAACAGTAAATTTTACAGAACAATTTAATAAACTGCCTCAATTTCAATAGCTATGTTTTCTTCCTCCTTAAAGACATCCCTCTTTTGTGATTAGTGCTTGAAGAACAGTAAAGCAATTTCTGCACTAATCTAGGAACCAGCAACCAGGAAAGCATGATGCAAATTTTTAAATGAGTCTAAAGTTCAATCCTCTCAGGAACTTTTAGGAAATCAACAGGAGATTGTTATAAAACAAAATCAAGAAAATCTCATAAAGTAATCTTTTTAAAGATCTATTAATGCACTGTGGTGTTAGTTTAACTGTACAACACGGTATATCATATCACTGGATGAAGGGGAATAATTCCACAGAGCCACCAAATAAAATACTACTGAGCCTTTATCAGATAGTTATTAGTTCATTAAAGCCACCAACAATGTATTCCTAAGTAACTGACACGATTTTGTTACTGTTCTGAAATAAAATGATGTATGGCTGCCCATTGGCTATAGTAAAGGCACAAAGTAATGTATCAAAAAGTAACAGAATCTTAAGTGACATTCTCAATAGGAAGGTACATTTTTGTTTGCAGATGTAATAACACTTTTTTAAAAAAAAGACTTTATTAATTTAAGAGCAAGAGAGAACACAAGTGGGGAGGAGAGGGAGAAGCAGACTCCCCACTGAATGAGGAGCCTGATGTGAGGCTCAATCATAGGATTCTGGAATCATGACCTGAGCCAAAGGCAGACACTTAACCAACTGAGCCACCCAGGAACATGAGTAGTGACACTTTCATCCAAAGCCATGACCTGAGCAACCTAACATGCAATCCTTGACTACAGAGTTTTTACTGAACTTGCTTGAGTATAGGATTATAATAAAGAAATGGCAAATTGAGTACATGTCTTCAGTCTGTGAATAAATAAGCAAGTTGGAAAACTGACCGTTTTAGATTTTCTTCTTCTGCTCCTATTCCTCCTTTTCCCTGTCTAATGGAATATATTTTAGTGTTCATAAAAGCTCATGGACTGACAGCTCTGGAGACAGGTACTCATGATTCCACAGGTACTGATTGGTAATTGGCAGTATGTATTTTGCCCAGGAGATGGGTTCAGTCTCTGTGCTCAATGAGCTGTGGGTTTGCCAATGAAGTTGTTGACAAGGATAGCAATTAGTGTCAGGCAGAAAGAGGTCAATACGACAAAATTTAAGAAAATAACTGACTTTCTGTTTAATGTACCTAAATATGACTTCAGGAATATAAACCAAAATTGAGGAACAAAGGAACAATAATTTTATTGTTCACATCATATTACAATGCGGATACTATGTCACATCATTTTTTGATCTTTAGAATTCATTTTCAGATTGGTAGAGGAAAAAAGGAAGTTTAGGAAAAAATAGAACAATATTTTATTATTCCGATTAAATCAGCAATTGCTCTTCTGCATATCCTTTTTTCAGGTTCCTGTCTACTATAGGTTTATCTTTTTTTGGATACTCAAAATATTAGGAAGAAAATTAATAGGCACCAAGCAATAGAACCTATGGGCACTATAACCAATCTGAAAAGATACTGACTGTAAATAACCAGTATGATATCCTACAAAATCACATCAATCTATGATTTTTTTCATAGTTTCCCATTTCACCGGAAGTTCATCATTGTGAACTTCTCTACTTTTCAAAATGTCAAATTATTAAAGTTGTTCAGGCCACTTGTGAAAAGCTAGGAAACTGTTGTCAGTGTAGTGTATTGAAAAGACCACAAACTGAAATCAGTAAGACATGAGTTTGCTAGACCAAATCTACTCAGCCCAAATAAATGACTTTGGACAAAGAATATCACCTCCACAAGCATCCCTTTTCCGAGATGTAAAATAAAGATACAATAATAGAGAGTTGTTTAAAAATAAGACAATGACTGTAGAAAGTATAGTCATCCAATAGTGGTGTATAAATGTTAAAAATGTCATGCACTTTCTAGTCAAAGCCTTCTGTAGACAGTATATACAAAAACTAATGAGTTGAATATTTGTATCTAATCAAATAATGGTTTTCAATTTGACTATGTCAAAACATGGAGAAGGGGAATAGTAAGGTTGGTCAAAAAAAAAAATCTCTTCAGCTCTTCAAAAGTACCACCTATCACTCCTATTCAAAAGACTTGGAGTAGTTACAACATCTTGGTGAATTTTCTTTAGGAAATTTTGGGTTATCATCAGATAAATGTATGATAACATAAGCTAACTATAAAAGAGTCAAACATAGGTAAATATGAAATAAAAATGTTTTCAACAGCTTCAGCTTTACTGTTATGATCCATTTAATGAATTGATAAATAATCCCTTGCTAGATTTACCTCACAACCTGAGCTTTAATTTTGCTGCAGGACCAATTCTCTTCTTTTCTCCCCCACTTGACCTTGTTGAACAGTGTTCTTCATTGTTTATGAACAGGGTATGAGCTTTCATGGTGTTTAGTAGGAGTGGCTCATTACTTAGCTGAAGACAGGTACGGTGGCATAGGAATTATGTAGAATTTGTATTGGGAGCCCTATCTTTAATACTAGTATTTAATTTTTATAAATTTCAGAAATTTCTAAAAAGATTTTTTTATTCATGAGAGACACACAGATAGAGGCAAAGACATAGAGGGAGAAGCAGGCTCCTTGTGGGTGAGCCTGATGTGAGGCTCAATATCAGGACCACGGAATCAGGCCCTAAACCAAAGGCAGATGCTCAACCACTGAGTGACCCAGGTGCCCCTGGAATTTTGGAAAGTAAATGAAATTGGATGATATAGGAGAGAAGAGAAGTCCTTTGTGATGACTCTAAAATACTACTAGGAAATCTGAGGTCCATTGCTTTTTATCATGTTATCCTGGCTAGTAATGCCCACTTACTAACATTGTACCCTCATTATGCTGAAATTAACTACCCTTTCTTTTAATTCTTTGAGCAATATTGAAAGCAATTTGGCAGCATATTTGTGAGCCTTAAAAATAATCCTAATCATTGACATCATAATTATACTTTTATATATATATATACAAAGGAAATAATCTTAGATATAGAAAGAAATAATCTTTATACCATTTATTTATTTTATGCCATTTTATTTATCCCATAACTATTTATATTTCTAAAAATATGGAAACAATTTATATGGCCAGCAAAAGATAAATACTAATATAAAATTAAGTTTATTTATAAAAGGGGAAATTATACAGCTGATAAAATGTTTATAAAATTTTATAGTCAAGGGCAGCCCTGGTGGCTTAGCTGTTTAGCGCCGCCTTCAGCCCAGGGCGTGATCTTGGAAACCCAGGATCAAGTCCCACGTTGGGCTCCCTGCATGGAGCCTGCTTCTCCCTCTGCCTCTTTCTCTTTCTCTCTCTGTGCTTCTCATGAATAAATAAATAAATAAAATGGAAAAAAAATTTAAAAAATATTATAGTCAAGACTATAATGATATTACAATATTAAGTGAAAAAGTCCCAATAAAAATTTTTGTATACACTATGATGTGAGAAATATTCTGAGATAAAAGGTTGAAATAAATATATCAAAATATAGATGTTGATTTCTTGTATAAAATTTTTTCAACTTCTTCTTTGAACTCTTATGTTCTTATTACTATGTATGTATTCCCTTCCTAGTCAGAAAACAACCTATAAAAGATAAAGTGATTTGGGCATCATTTAGCTTTAGAAGAATTGGCAGTTAAGGGAAAATTTTTCAAATGTATAGTCATTTAAAGATTAGATTCACAGGAAATTGAACTTTCTAAATAATACTGAAAGTAGAGTCTTAGCGAAAAATGTCTTTGATTCATTACTGAGTTATTCCTCTGGTATACTGGTAGATCTGATAATAGGACTCTGAAAGTCTTTGAAACTTCTATATCAAAAGCATCTTTTTGCTCCCTAAATCAACCTGAAATTTGAAGAAAAACATGTTGGTGATTTTTTTAAAGTGTACAAGTCTATGTACCACCTTTAGAATGCTTGCTATGGGTATCTGACATTCCAGTAATATATCACTGTGGTGTGTCATCCAGAAAAGACATCCTGTTGAGAGATCACTTGCAAGACATTGAGCAGCTCCTCTAATAATATGCTGCTTGAATATATCCTTGATATAACTGATAGCTAGAGAAGGAATTTTTTAAGAGCCTTTAAGAATCTCAAGAGAAAAAAATACAAGTTTTAATTTTTCAATTATAGATTATCTTAACAGGGAGAAACACTGGCATGAATGTGTGTACAGTGTATAGGCAATATGTATTAATAGACACATACCCTATTTTAACGTGCTTCACTTTATTGCACTTTGAGGATACTGCGTTTTTTTACAAATTAAAGGTTTGTGGCAGTGCTGAGTCAAGCAAGTCCATTGTCACCATTTTCCCAACAAGCTTTGCTCATTTGTGTCTGTGTCACATTTTGGTAATTCTCACAATATTTAAGCTTTTTCATTATTATCCTATATTTATTATGACAATCTGTGATCAGTGGTTACAACTCACTGTAAACTCACATGATGATTAGCATTCTTTAACAATAGCATATTTCTTAAAAGAACTGTACATCTTTTTGCTGTTGTACACTTAATAAACCACATTATAGTGTATACATAACTCGAATTTTTGGGAAACCCAAAAACACATTTGATTCATTTTATTGTGATATTTGTTTTATTACAATGGTCTGGAACTGAACTCCCAATATCTCCAAGGTGTTCCTGTACAAAGAAAGTCTACCCACAGAAGCATGGCTTGGAAAGGAAACTTAGGTATGGCTATCGACTGAGTAGAAAGTATTCCAGGGATCCCGGGGTGGCGCAGCGGTTTGGCGCCTGCCTTTGGCCCAGGGCGCGATCCTGGAGACCCGGGATCGGATCCCACGTCGGGCTCCCGGTGCATGGAGCCTGCTTCTCCCTCTGCCTGTGTCTCTGCCTCTCTCTCTCTCTCTCTCTCTCTCTCTGTGACTATCATGAATAAATAAATAAAATCTTTAAAAAAAAAAAAAAAGAAAGTATTCCAAATAGAAGAGAAACAGTTATGAATAAAAAGGATTTTCATTGTATTGCTACCTCACCCAATTCACTCTGAATACACCCTGTGGACAGAAAGTTGTTCCTTAAAAAAAGGTAGTGGATTTTGCATATTGATTTACAGCATCTCTCATGCAGGACAATAAAGATAACTTAGTGATTGAGAAATGAGATTTTATTCCAAGCGGATCAAATGTGGAGAAGATAGCTTCCAAAGTTGACGTACATAATATTTATAAGACTGTATGTCTTAAGTGAGGAAACAATTTACTACATAAATTATGTATAGGAAGAGCAAACAAATGAGTGTGGATAGTTTTTAATGATACCTGATACATATGTATGTATACATATATACAATATATAGTATACATATATAGATATATATGTGTATAAAATGTATATATATTTTCTCCCCCCAAAACTCATGTCCCAAGAAGTGATAAGTTAGCACAATTCAACAATCTATGTAACTATTAATAGCTCTAAAAATGGTTATACATCTACAAGAACACAGAGAAAGAGAAAGGTCTTTTCCTGTCCCAGACATATCTGAGAGGTCAATTATTGCCAAGATTCTTACTCTAGTTTTCTCTCTGCTTCTTTCTGCCCAGTAGTTTGTCTTCCTTCCTTCCTTCCTTCCTTCCTTCCTTCCTTCCTTCCTTCCTTCCTTCCTTCCTCTTTCTTTCCTTTTCTTTCTTTCTTTCTTTCTTTCTTTCTTTCTTTCTTTCTTTCTTTCTTTCTTTCTATCTTTCTTTCTTTCTTTCTTTCTTCTTTCTTCTCTTTCTTTCTTTTTCTTTCTTTCTTTCAAAAAATATTTATTTTAGAAAGAAAGCACATGAGCAGGGGTTGGGGCAGAGGGAGAGAATCTCAAGCAGGGTCCATGCCCAGGGCAGAGTCTGACGTGGAGCTGGAGCTGAATCTAAGACTCTGAGATCATGATCTGAGCTGAAATCAAGTCAGATGCTTAACCAACTGAGCCACCCTGGAGCCCTGGTTTCTTTCTCTCTTACTGCAGACTGACTTCCTCATACAGTGAACAGCATGGTCTCCAATCATCTCCAAGCCTCCCTTCCAAATGTCCTAGCACCAGGCTAATTCTCTTCTCTTCTTATATTCAAATGAGAAGGAGTCTAACTGCTAAATTTTGTCAGATAATCTTGTCTAGATTTGGGTAAATTTGTAAGCTCTGAAATATTCTGTTCATAAGTAGCACCATATCAAGTATTGAAAACACCAAAGGAAATAAAGCAAGCCCTAACATTCAAAGTTCCTGTCCATCCTATTCAAGAATTATGATTTTTATGAGCCTGTGTACACTTCATAATAACCTCTTCACCTCAGAGATAGAAACCACAAAAGTAAGTTACTGCTCAGATTAAGTGTTAATTTCTCTAAAAATTGCCTGAGATGGTGTTATTATACTTGCCCTTATATTAATGTTAAATATTTTATTTAAGAATTAATTTAAAAATATAAATAAATAATCTTTTTAAAGTAAGCCCCATGCCCAACATGGGGCTTGAGCTCACAACCCCCAGTTCGAGTCACATGCTCTACCACCTAAGCCAGCCAGGCATACCTTTACTAAATATTTTATAATTAAACTTTTTATTTCGAAATTATTATAAATGCATGGGCATTTGTAAATAATAATAAGGATCACAGGTACCCTTTATCCAGTTACCTCAATAAAAATCTTGGAACAGTGTAGTACAATATCAGAACCAGGATACTGCCATTGACATGGTCAAGAAAGAGAACAGTTCCATCACCACAGGAATTCCCCATGCTGCCCCTCAGAGCCACATCTTATCCTCCAACATCGTTTCTATATCTTTGTCATTTGAATAATGTCATATAAGTGAAATAATATACTATGTAACTTTGAGGGGTTGGCTTTTTTCACTTACCATAATTTTCTAATTTTCATAATTTTCATAATTTTCATCGTTTCTATATCTTTGTCATTTGAATAATGTCATATAAGTGAAATAATATACTATGTAACTTTGAGGGGTTGGCTTTTTTCACTTACCATAATTTTCTTGAGATTCATCCAAGAGGTTATGTGTATCAATAGTTAATTCCTCTTTACTGGTGAGTAATATTCCATGGTAAGGATACACTACAGTTTGTTTAACAATTTACACAATGAAGGACATATGGCTTGTTTCCAGTCTGTGTATACCACAAATAAAGCTACATTTGAACCATTTTTGTTGACATTTTTATGTGAACACAAATTTTCTATGGGATAAATGCCCAAGTGTGCAGGAGCTGGATTTACATCATATCTGCATATTTACTTTTTATAAGAAACTGCTAAATTGAGGCACGTGGGTGGCTCAGTTGGTTAATCATTCAACTCTTCATCTCAGGTCAGGTCTTGATCTCGAGGCTGTGGGTTTGGGCCCCATGTTGGACTCTGCACTAGGTGTGGAGCCTACTTAAAAAAAAAAAAAAGCAACAACTACTAGACTATTTTCCAGAGTGACTATAGCTTTTTATATTCCCACTAGCCATGTGTAAGTGATCCAGTTTTTCTTCATCTCTATTAACATTTAGGGGTTATCGTTATTTTTAATTATTTTTTGGTTTTATTTTTTCTTTTCAAATCTTTAAATTCTAGTAGTTAACATATAGTGCAATATTGGTTTCAGCAGTAGAATTCAGTGATTCATCTACTTTTTTTTAAGTCATTATGATAGGTAGAGATGATAAGGAGTAATTTATTGTCATTGCTATTTGCATTTTCCTGGCAACTAATGATGTTGAACTTCCTTCCATGTGCTTATCTGCCATCCATCTATCCCCTTTGGTAAAATGTCTCCTCATGTCTTTTGCCCAGCTGCTAATTGAATTTTTCTGTTGTTGTTGTTGTTGTTGTTGTTCTTCTTCTTCTTCTTCTTCTTCTTCTTCTTTTTACTATTAAGTTTTGAAAGCTCTTTATATATTCTATGTACTAGTCCTTTGCCACATGTGTGGTTTGCAAATATCTTCTTTTAGTCTGTAGCTTATATTTTTATCTTTTTAACATGGTCATTTACAAAATAAATGTTTTTAGTTTTGATGAAGTCTAATTTATCAGTTTTCACCCAATATTGTCATGCTTTCAGTGTCAAGCCTAAGAACTGTTTGGCTAGGTTCAAAACTTTTTCCTATTTTTTTCTAAACAGTTGACAGCTTTATACTTCAGATTTAAGTCCATAATTTTTCTTGAGTTAATTTTTGTATTGAGATTCATTTTTTGACCTATTAATGTCTAATGGTTCTAATGACATTTGTTGCAAAGGCTATCCTTCCTCTATCAAGTTACTTTTGTGCCTTTGTCAAAAATCAATTGAGCATATTTGTGTGGATATTCTCTATTCTGTTCCATTTATCTATTTCTATCCCTCTGCCAATATTACTGTCTTAATTACTGTAGTTATATTGTAGGCCTGAATATTGGGTAGAATGATTTCTATATTTTATGCCTTTTTAAGATAGTTTTATCTATTTTGTGCCTTATTCCTTTCTATATAAATTTTAGAATAAGTTTCTCTATGTGTATAAAAAAGACTTGCTGAGATTTTGATCATGTTAAGTTTTCAGCTACCCTTGGAAAAATAAACTCAGAACCTTTCCAAAAGAAACAAAAATAGAACACAATTTTTTAATAGAAATTCGTTAACATTCTGTGCAATTTGGATGCTCAGTATTAGAATTCCTTGTGTAGGTCGAATGTTTCTTGCCTGAATCTCTAATTTATGCTCTGTAGCAGAAGCTGACAAGCTTTGGCCTGTGCCACTTCTGTTTAATAAGCCCAGTTAAGCTAAGAATGGTTTTTACTTTTTTAAGGGTTGAAAAAACAAACACAGAAGAATATGTGACAGAGGCTTATGTTGGCCACAAAGCCTAAAATGCATCTGTCTCTTTACAGAAAAAGCTTGCTGATCCTTCTTTATAGTGTTACACATTTGCATTATAGAGAACAAAAGGAAATAAACTGTTACAATATAAAAAATGCAGAAGTTCCTCAATAATAACTATATTTACCAATATATAAACTTCTCTTCAGCCAAGTTAAGATCATCAAGTAAATGAATGTGTAGGCTACTGAGTATATCCTATTAAAACTATGTAACAGACAACCTATGTTTCTAATTTAAGGTAGTTGTGAAAACCAAAAAGCAAAATACTCTCCAAATACAAGGCATTATTATTCACATTATAAAGCAAGATAATTGTATGGAGGCAGCAAAGAATACTGCAAGAACATGGATTTCTGAGTCAACTGTTCTGAGTTTGAATCTCAGCAGAGGGATTGTGTTCTTGGCTATGTATTCTAACCTGTCTGAGTTTCGGTTTCCTCATCTATAAAATAAGAATGAAAACAGTACTTCTATCAGAGCATCACAGTGATGCTCAAATATGTTTAGTGCATGGAAAGAGTACTGTAGAGGTTGAAATAATGTTCTGTGTAATTTGTGTTTCCTAGTAATATTTTTATTTATATGCTATAGAGCTCATTAACATGGTCCAAACTGTGGTTTCACTGAAGAGTATAGACGGAAGGCAAATAACACAGCTTATTCACATCACCAAAATCTTAAAGAGATGATTCTTTTCATGGAAATTTGTATTTATAATATTTAAATTAAGGCATATCACATCATTATTCATTTAACAGATATAGCTTATTAAGCTATCACAGCATCAGGTGCCATTATGGTAGAAAGATATATATTCTCCCCTCAGGAGGACTTTACAAAGTGTACCCTTAAATTGGTACAGTGACATACCTGCATATATTACTCAATGTAAAAACAAGTAAATAATATTCCATAAAATCTAATTGCCAGTAAGCTACAATGTACTTAAGTAAACATATCAGCATAATGGATTTTTACTCCTTATAAACCAGAAATCATGAAAATATAAGCAGGAAAAGAAAATATGAACATTACCACAAGCTCTGTGCCTCAGAGATAAATCATAAACCTTTCTAATTCTGGCACAAAATTATTGTAAATAATTTTTATGTAATAGTAAAGTGGACATGCAAAAGAATGCTTTGTCATCAAGTTATCTAAATTGCATTTATGTAAGAAAAATTCATGACTGTTATAAGCAAAGTTACACCAAGCTAATAAATCAGAGCAGGAAAGCAAACTAAATTTTTTCAATATCAACTCTAAGTCTCAAGGGTTAGCCAACTGTAGGCTAAAATGTAGCTGAATACATGAATAAGCTTTTCTTTTTGTACTCATATTTTTTGGTATAGTTTATTGTCTCTCGAACTCAGATTTGATAACTACTTTAAGCTTAGGATCATTATTTTATTTTTCATTTTTTAAAGATTTTTTTTTTTTTTTATTTGAGAGAATCTTCAAGTAGATTCCCTGCTGAGGCCTCACAGGGCTTCATCTCAGGACACAGGACATCATGATCTGAGCCAAAACTAAGTTGAACACTAAACCAACTGAGCCAACCAGGTGCCCCTATATCATGATTTTAAAGAGATAAAATGTTATGTCTGCCTTATGTGATGGAAAGGGAAGCTTTTCCCCTCCATTTCTTTCCTTAACCTGCATTGTGTCTGTTATTCAATCATCCATTATAGTCAAGTTCTTTACTTTTTTAAAAAAGATTTTATTTGTTCATGAGAGACTCAGAGAGGCAGAGACACAGGCAGAGGGAAAAGCAGGCTCCATGCAAGGAGCCTAATGTGGGACTGGACCCCAGAGACTCCAGGATCTGGGCCGAAGGGAGGTGCTCTGAGCCACCCAGGCATCCCTAGTCAAGTTCTTTGTACTAAACAGCTAAAACCTTTCCAGAAAAAAGAAATCATTTTATTACTGAAATATAGGAAACATAAACATATACGTTTGCAGGCCAGTGAATGAAAGGATGTACCAGGTTGTAATTCAATAATTTTTTTTTCCATCCCAAATAAGGCAATCCATAAGAAATATCTGGAAGATTTAAATAAATTTTCTGAAGTGTTATTTCCTGTTAATCACTTTGTTGCTAAAATCTTTAACTTGGGGTATATCTTTCGCAGTCTGAAGACATAAGGCTGCTGACACCAGCACACAGTCAGAGGCAAACCAGATGGAGAGGGTTTTGAGATTTGTGCATATATTAAGCAGTAATACTTCACTTGAGATACCCTTTGCCTTTGTGCTTCATAAATACTTCATTAGGGTAGAATGGGAATCCTAACTTCTTTGTATAATAGGAAATACCTCCTAACCTACTAAATCTCTAGACAAAAGTCATTCAATCTGGCTTTTGCTTAAGTACAATGTATTTAATCCTATACCAGACACATCCCATGTTCACTTTCAAGACCTCAAGGAGAATAATACCTTGAGGAATACTAATAAAAAGTTTCATGATTTAAATGTGCTTCAAATTTCACTTTGCTCTTAAAATAGGACTTCCAGTTTCTGAAATTGTGAAATGATTTTCATGGCCCATGTCTCAAATGATTTTAAAAAGTAATTACATATCTTCATTAAACATGCAATCATCATTGAACTGAATTTTCCTGGTTTGTCAGACACTTAATGATCAAAGTTCATTTGACTTTAAGTGAACTAATGATGTGTATATACTAGCTGAATTCTAAAGACCTCTTTTATTTGTAGAAGCATCCTCTTAAACCCAGATTTCCTAAAAGATGTTTTTCTGTCACCAAATTGGAGGTAAAATAACAATGCAATAATTTGTTTGTTGAAACATCTGAATATATTCAGCACCATAAATGCAGAGAAGCATAACAGAAAGTAATTACAGGCCCGTGTTTATATCCACTTGTTAGTAAGACAAAGCATATTGTGCAAGCAAGGGGTAACTACACACTTTACATTTAACAAGTTATCTCTCAGGCAGCTGTCATTCTAGTTAAGATAAGGGAGCCACACATCAAATGCAAATTACTTTTCACCTCATCGATCAGAGTCAAACAGGAGCACTTAAAAGTAAACAAAACCACCAGGCTGCTCAGCTCTCCCTGTGATTTAAGTCAACAGTTGGCATGAATGCTGAAGGGGAATAAAGAATTAAAAGCACACGCAGCTCCCTCTTCATCACTAGACAAACTTTCAGAAATTTAATTCAATTAGCCAAATACGTATTAAGTACCAACCATGGAGAAGACAGACTAGGCTTCTCTCCTTTCAAAAGTCTAGGATCTCTTAAATGGGTAAGGAAACAGGCTCCAGAGTGAAGAAAGAACAGCTATGAGAACGCAAATGACTACATCATAAAATAAATATGCACACTGCCATGAGAATTCAAGTGAAGAAGAGACTGCGTCTAATAAAGAAAAAGTAGAGGCCAAGTTCACATGGTTAAATCAGACCCCTAGTCTTAAATTTTAAGAAAATAAATGCAGTGTGGTATAGAAAACCTGATGTTTCATGGGACGCTCTGACCTTCAAACAGTATCAACCAGGAGTCCCCAGTAAGTCGGTTGACTACGGAGTTAACAATTCTGAATTAACAAATTGGCACAGGAAAACGTACCCCCAAAGAAGAGGTCCTTGCTAAACGACTTGTTAACAGTCCTTCAAGGATTATGGCTTTGCAAAATTAAAATTGTTGGCTGAAAGAGAACTGTTGGCTGAAATTAATCAACAAGTCATGTACTTACGGGTCTGAGCACCAGCCTTTACAAATACTGATATAACTAAAGCAAGTTTTCATGAGGATGGAATTAAATCCCACGATTACATCTCTGTTTAATGATACTAGTTTCAGAATCATCAAAGCAATCTCCTTTCAGTGACACCAGTTCTGCATTTTTATATTCTATTTATTGTATGGGTTGAAATGGTTCTTTTCAATATGCCATGCAACTAGCTGAAAACAACACTGTAAAAAATCAAATAAAATAGAAGTTGTCTGCATCAGACAGAATTAAGTTGAACCACATATAGCAGAGTCAGAATGACAGTGGTTTAAACAAAAGAAGAGTTGATTTCTCTCTCGTGTAAAAAACAGAGGCAGCAAATCCAAGCCTGTAAAGGAAAGGCTGTTCAGGGACCCAGGGTCCGTCTTAGTCATCCTTCTAGAGCTCAGCCCTTGTTTTCATGACGTAACAATGACCATGACCTGCCATCACATCAATTTCTAGCAAGCTCAAAGGAAAAAAGAGTAAAGAGGAACATGCAAGTGGCATCCACAAATTATCTTCCACAAACATTCCCGGAAGCTGCCACACAACACATTTGCATGTCATTTCATCTTACTAAGCAGAGCTGAGTCATGTGGCTATAATTTTGAAAAAGAGCCTTAAAAATATAGTTTTTCTTCCACATGGTCCTTTATCAACTGAAGTTTAGGACTTCTCTGAGAATAAAGGCAAGAACAGATTTTACTCTCTTCCACATTGACTGAAAAAGTTATAAAATAAACTTTTTCATTCATGGCTAGACCATAACCAGCTGAAGTATACTTGACTAAGGTGAAAAGTATTTAGAAATTTTTATCCAGCAATTTCACTCCTGGGAATTTATTCTGAGCAAAAGCAAAATGCACAAAGATGTCTATCATCACAATGTTATGATAGGGAAAAGTAGAAACGTTAAATGACTAACAATAGGTACATAGTTACATAAACATTGACAACTTCAGGGGCATCTGGGTGGCTCCGGCGTTAAGTGTCTGTTTTTGGATCTCAGGGTCCTGGGATCGAGCCCCAGGTTGGTCTTCCTGCTCAGTGTGGAGTCTGCTTCTCCCTCTTCCTCTGCTCCTCCCCCCAATTCATGCACTATCTCTCTCTCAAATAAATCAAATCTTTAAAAATATATTGATGGGGCAGCCCGGGTGGCTCAGCGGTTTAGCATCGCCATCAGTCCAGGGCATGATCCTGGAGTCCCGGAATTGAGTCCCTCCTCGGGCTCCCTGCATGGAGCCTGCTTCTCCCTCTGCCTGTGTCTCTACCTCTCTCTCTCTCTCTCTCTCTCTCTCTCTCTCCCTCTCTGTGTGTGTCTCACATGAATAAATAAACAAAATCTTAAAAAAAAAACATAAATATTGATGAATTTCATATAATGAAATAATATGCAGCAATAAAATATATACTTAAGAATTTTACACAAATTCAAGGAATCTATTAAGTGAAGAAGTATATAAAATGCCTATATACTATTATTATAATAACAGTAAGAACAAATATGCATGAAAAAATTTGAGTGGATAGTCATCAAAATAACACCAATGTCTATCTTGGAGTAGTAGGGTTACTTTTTCTGGGGCATCTAGGTGGTTCAGTTGGTTAAGCGTCCAACTCTTGATTTTGGCTCTGATCATGATCTCGGGGCCCTGGGATCAAGCCTGGCTCGGGGCTTTATGCTCAGCTTGGGATTTTCTCTCTTCCTCTCTTTCTGACCCTCTCCCTACTCATGCTCTATCTCTGTCTAAAATAAATATAATCTTTTTTAATACATTTTTTCCTTTATCTTCCAGTTTTTCATTTATAATGCAAAATAATAGAAAAATATAATACAATTCAAATAATGATTAAGGATTTCCACATTTTTCAATCCATAATATGCTTTTATTTATATTTCATTTATATTTCATGATTTTCCCTGGTCATATCTTTTATGTATAACTCCCCAGTTATATCTCAAGCTGTCAGTTTTTAAAAAATATAAACAACTTGTCACTTTAGGTGAACTGAATTTATAAATAAATAGAACTTTTAATGCATATTGTACTTACTATACCAATCAACCATTATTTAAAGAATTCTATTTAGAAACTGATTGTTCCTGTTTAAATTTTTGGATTTCTATGATCAAGGTTTTAAGTTTTTAATGAGGTCTGTATTTTCTGTTTTTAGTTTGGTAAGTATACCTTGTATAATAAATTTTGCTAAATGATAAGGTACCAGCTCTTGAAAATTCATGCAAACCACTCCTGGGAATATTATTATTTATTAGTTTCTTACTATGTATTATTCAGTATCAGTGGCCATCATTTCTTGGATTTATATGGAGAAGATGTCTCTAGCCAAATAAATCCAGGAAGTGATGGGAACTATTTAAATAATTCAGACCAAAGGATCCTTTCTCTGTTGTCTAGACTCTGGACAGTTCTTCTGTGAGTTGTATTGATACTTGAATGTGTCCTCCAAAAACAATAAAGGAAACGAAATGACTCATTGCTTCCAAATGACCACTCAACAACTGAAAGTAATGATATCAACTGATACTTAACTATATTCCATGTAGGGGTGCTTTATCAGGAGGAAGAAATAGGATACAAAAATAGAATTTTGTATAAATTAGAATAATAGAAAAACAAAAATATCTCAGCTCCATGTTGAACTTCTTTGTAAAACAAGTTGGACAAATTTTTATGATATTTAGGAATTCACATATAGGCACCTTGTCCCCTCTATCTTCAGACACCTTGAAGATTATCTACAACGTTCCTAACTACCTACAAAATCTGACCACGATCTTTAAATTGAGAGAAACAGGTTTGTTAGAGGAATAGTTAGGGGGGAAGGAAATCTGCCTAAAAAAAGGATGCGTGCTCATATATAATACCATATGCTTCTGTCATAGTCTCGAAGACGAATAACTTAGCTCTATTTCATAAATGAATTCAAAAATAGCACAAGTTTAAGAAAAGCATTTTCAGTAGTAAAACTCATTTAACTGATATGTATTCATATAACAACTGTGTAAGGAATCTCTGCGAGGATTTTTATGTGCTATTGTTAAAGCCGAGAGAAAGTTCTTTAGCATTGGCACAGACCTCATTATAGTTACTCTCGTAAACAGAATGTCCTCTTCCAGTTCACGGGGGATTTCCTGTCCAATTAGTTAGTTAGCCACCTCACACCAAGAAGAGTGTCATATGTGGGACACATCCTGACATTATTAAGGCACCTCATCACTGTTCCAATTTCCATGCAGTTCATTTTATAGTCACTCAAATTTTCAACCGTGCATTTTATTACCAGACTGCTTAAAAGATTCGAGCAGTTTTATAAATGAAAGGTAGGACTGTTTTGGACTGACATTCTTGCCAAAGGAAGAAAATCTGTAACTATCAGGGAAATATGTTTAAAATTGATACAGCAGGTAAATTAAAAAGACAGTCTGCTATAAGCAGATATGTGATTATTAGGACTGTAGTTAATGGGCAGGGAGGAAATGTAGGGAACATAATGATATCAGAAAAGTAGGAGAACTGGCTTGTTAGTATTTAATGAGGAAAATGGTTATGTCCCCCCAAAGTCCTATTATGCCACCTTTCAGTGACCCTAATTGATTGGCTGGGTTAGTTAATGAGTTACTGTATGCTAGTAATTCTAAGCAAAGACCTCTATTCTTATTTTATGATAGCATGGATTGATTGCAGAGTATTCACTGGAGACTGGCAGATGCTTCTGGATGTCTCAAATATTTCATTTTCTATCTGCGGTGCTGAGATATTGTTCTTTGCCTGGAAAATTGACATTGAATACTACTTTTAATAGCAAATGTAGTGATGTCTTTAAAATTCTAACTTTATGATAGCAGCACAGCTCCACATTCAGTCTAAAGAGAAAAACTTTTTAGAAACATACATTTCATAGAAATCAGAAACATGTACTAGATAAGACTGAGAAAATATGGTGCAGTCTTTAAGAAAAATTAGCATAAGTTATTTCCACCTCAAAAATTATAAAACCATAAATGACCTATTTCTTAGGCAAAGGAAAAATAAAACAAAAATATGATTCCAAGTCTTGTCAAGAATTGGCAGCTTGTTCAAAAGTAAAAGCTAATGGCTTGTTCATTGCTTAGGATATCCTCACAAAATGTCTCAGTGGCAAACAACCCACTCTGTCTCTGTTGCATATTTTCCTGCTTTTAATTCACTTGGATCTCCCATGAAATCTGTATGTGTTAGTCCAGGCTGCCTTAACAAAATACCAGAGAACGGATGGGTTACAGAAATTTGTTTCTCACAGTTCTTCTGGAGGCTGGGTAGTCCAAGATCAAAGGGCAGGCCAATGGTAGGAGCTTTCTTCCTGGCTTAGAGATGGCCACCTTGTCTCTGTTTTCTCACATGGCTTTTTCTGGGTCCATGAATCAAATCAGATGGTGGGGAGAGAAGAGGAAGCAAGCACTCTGCTGTCTCTTCCTATAAGGGCACTAATCCTGTCATGAGGGCCCCACCCCATAACCTCCCCTAACCCTAATTATTTCCCAAAGGCTCAGTTCTCCAAACACCATCAGACTGGAAGCTAGTGCTTGAAACATGAATTTTTAGGGAATATACACATTCAGTTCCTAATATTATATATTTTCAGAAAGGTGATTTTATAGCCACTAAATGGTCAGAATGCTTGACTTTGAATTCTAACTGCATGGTCGTTCTTTGTACAGTGCATGACACATACGAAGTATTCAAAATATACTGCTATTTTAAATCTATTAATAATACAAACTATACACTTAGAAAAGAGGAAAGTAGAAAGCTATTTGTACTAGACATTGAGATGATAAAGACCATACTAAATGTAAAGATTGAGTACAGACTTTATTCAGCCTCAGTGAAACAAAAAACTTGCTTCAGTGGAAACAAGGAACAGAGAGGATAATAATTGCTATATCTATTTTTTTAAGGTACTCAAATCAAATAGCTAACTTTCTAACAATTCATCATGCCAAAATATAATATATATGTAGCTTTTTGCATAATGTCATGTAGCATTACAATATATAAAATAATAATTTCGTTCCCCTTTGTAACTACCTCAAAAAATTATTGTTCTACTTCTTTCTGCATTTCTTGAAGTCATTTGCTGTGTTTATTCTTTTTCTAAAAAATATTTATTTGAGAGAGAGAGAGCGCACAAGCAGGGGGAGTGGCAAAGGGAGAGGGAGAAGCAGCCTCCCCATGGAGCAGGGAGCCTGATGCGGGGCTCAATCCTAGGACCCATGATCCCAGGGTTCATGACTGGAGCCAAAGGTAGATGCTTAACCAATGGAGCCACCCAGGTGCCCTTGCTGTGTTTATTCTTAACCTTATAACTGTGCTTACAGTGAAATATGGTATTATAGCATTTAAATGCAGTTATTACCAACAATTGCAGTATTTTAAAAATACATGGGAAGATTCCTTTATTTATAAAAGTTTCAAAATAAATCTTAAAATGTTATGCTATCTAAGCATCTGATGAAGCAAGCATTCACAAGCAGGTCAGCAAGTGTAGAAATAGCAAGACAGCATAGGCGTGCCAGTGCTCAGGCCCCAGTGTTATTATTGCCTGGTGAAATCTGCTTTTGGGACCTGTGTACAATCATGCTTGCTTTGATGAGATGAGGCAGGACAGCATATGTAGGGTTTTACTCTATTCAGTGCTTTTGGATGGGGATGCAACTCAGTAGTTTATCATCCGTCAATCCCTAAGAGGCTAATAGCCTCCCTTTCCTTAAAGCACTGTTCTTGGTAGGAATTTCTGCCAAATCATTAAAATCTATCCCTACCATGTCCAGCAGATTAGAGATTGTCTCCTTCGTTGAGTTCCCTTGGAGATAGGTTCTGAGAGATTTCCATGTGTGGCTTTTATTGGTGAGTACTCTTAGAAACACCTGTGAGTGCTGAGGGCAGCAAGATTCAACAGAGAGTCAAGTGATGAGGGGCAGTGGCAATAGAGGCCAAAGCCCATCCCTCATGGGGCTCTCAGCAATGTTCTAAACTGAAGCAAGGGGAGACCGCTAAATGGGGAAACACAGGAAATAAAACACAGATAAAGGGTAGAGATGACTTTGCGGTAGTTGTAAGAAGTTAAGGTAGAAATTTCTAGAAAGCACCTAAAAAGATAGGTTGGGAGTTTCAGGAAAAACTGGAAGATCCAAATTTGAGAGAAGATAAAGGGAATTTTTAGGGAAAGCTTGAGGAACAGTAGAGTCAAGGAGTGGTTTGGAAAGCTAATAGCCAACTGAACAGAATAGGAAGGAGTCATAAGAATTGAACAAGGTGACTCAGGAGAGGAGCTGTAGATTGGGAAGGTTCTATAACAGGAGTGGTAAATGACATAAATGTTGTAGTCTGGTAAATAGAATTAGGATTTGAACATGTTTCTTTTTTATTTTTTAAGATTTATTTACTTATTCATGAGAGAGACAGAGACACAGGCAGAGGGAGAAGCAGGCTCCCTGCAGGGAGCCTGATGTGGGATTCCATCCTGGAACTCCAGGATCATGCCCTGCCTGAGCTGAAGGCAGACACTCAACTGCTGAGCCACCCAGGTGTCCCTAAGCATGTTTCTTTGAACTGAAGATTAAGAAGAAATTGTGACCTCATTAAAAGCATCTTGATACTATCATGGTAAATGGAATCAGGATTGTCTGGAATAGAAAGTGAAGTCATTGGGTAACAAACATTTAACTTCAAGGAATTTAGTGCCCAGCAGAAAAATATCTGCACATAGCATGTAGGCAATGAGTATTTGTTGAAGAAAATACAATAATATGTTGGCATAAAAAACAAATATAAAAAAGAACTTTCTGAAGTTGGAAAAAAGTATATTCCCTTTAGTTTAGTGTGATTCATATTTTATTTTTTTCTCTGTCTCAGGAGGCTGGGAAATTTGATTGCATTTGATTGTGTTTCACTTTTTGGTTATCTGAGCTGTTCACTTACTACTCAAGGTGCAAAGGTAGAAAAGCATCAGTTTAGAAAGCTCTTGTTGGAACAAACCAGTATCATTTTTTAATAATAAGATATGCTGAGAGGGATACATTATGTGGCATTCTTGCTCAAAATGTAACCCCTGAATTTCATCATGAGAAAACATGAGATAAACCCAAATTAAAAAACATTTATAGGGGCACCTGGGTGGCTAAGTGGTTGAATATCTGCCTTTGGCTGGTGTCATGATCCCAAGGTTCTGGGATCGGGTCCCCCATCATGCTCCCTGCAGGGAGCCTGCTTCTCCCTTCGCCTGTGTCTGTGCCCCATCTCTGTATTTCTCATGAATAAATAAACAAAATCTTAAAAAAAATTATAAAGTAACAGGCCTGTACTCTTCAAAAATGTTGAAGTCAAGGAAGGTGAAGAAACTGATTCAGATTAAAGAAAATTAAAGCAAGATAAATATACATAATATGTGATATAAGATTATATTCTTCACAGGGAATAAATACTTACAAAAGACATTTATGAGACAATTGATGATTATTTGAACATGGACTGTGAATTCAATAATATAGTACTGATGTTCAGATCTCTGATTCTGAGAATGGTAGTGTGGTTATGTAAAAGTCTTTAAGAAACACACAATTATTTCAGAGTAAATAAGCACAACATGTCCAATTTCCTCTCCATTGATTCAGAAAAATCTTATGGATAGATGATAGATAGATGCATGGATAGAAAAATAGATGATAGATAATAGCTGGATAGAGTGAAAGAATGATAAAACAAATTGGGTAAAAATGTAAACAATGAATCTGGATAAAAAATATATGACAGTTTCTTAACTATTCTTGCAACTTTTCTGTGATTATGAAATTTAAAAAGTTACAAAAAATAATCCTAGAAAATAAAGCACAAGAGTTTATTTCCAAAGCTAAGTCTCCACATTGGGATTTTTTTTTAAATCCAAAGATACCAATGTACTACTATAAAGGTATCATGGAGCAAATACAAAAACAGTTCTAGGGAGAATGCAAAAGGGCTATTTTAAGTTGTAATGGGCACAGGCAGTTTCAAAATGAGTACATTTCAGGTGAACACTGCCTGTGCGGTCTAGTGAAACTGTCAGAAAGTAAGTTCATGAAACACATTGTCAGAAAATTCATCCACATAAAAACTGCTCCAACTAACAAAAAGATGAAATAGGATCAGCTCACTGAGCTTTATGAGCCCTAAAATTTATACCAATGCTATTTTCAAAGGAGGAACAGTCAGGCTTGTTTTGTTTTCCTTGACTTCGTGTGTTTAGAAATTGACACTTTTCAGCAGTACATTAATGGATCCTAATGGTTTGAAAAGCGCAAGCATAAGAAAGGATGTTGAGAGAAATATAAGGGAATGGTGTTGAAAAGGATGGAAATCTCTATCCAAATGTGAGAAATTGACAACTTTTTCAAAAATCAATCTGAAAGGTCACATGGGCAGCACAAGGCATTCACCAGGCATTGCTAATGTTCCCTGGTCTTCATGGAAGACTTTTCTTTCCTGTCTACAATGTATTTTTACTTTCATAGACTGCTTACTTTACAAAGAGACTGAGGCTACTTCACTTGTGAACTGGAGGCTCTAACTAGTAAGTTTATTAGTTTGTAAACACCTTCTTTTAAAAAAATATATTTATTTTTTTAGGTGGCCAATTTATATTTTTAAAAGATTGTATGTATGTATGTATGTATGTATGTATTTCAGAGAGAGAGAGAAAAAGTAGGCAAGGAAGTGGAGTAGAGGGAGAGGGAGAAGCAGGCTCTCCACTGAGCAGGAAGCTCAATGCAGGGCTGGATCTTAGGACCCTGGGATCATAATCTGAGCTGAAGGCAGGTACTTAACTGAATGAGCCAACCAGGTGCCCCCAGCGAGCTGCTGCTGCTGCTTCTTCTTCTTCTTCTTCTTCTTCTTCTTCTTCTTCTTCTTCTTCTTCTTTTCTTCTTCTTTTGTATATTTTTATTGGAGTTTGATTTGCCAACATATAGAATAACACCCAGTGCTCATCCTATCAAGTGCCCCGCTCAGTGCCTGAACCAGTCACCCCATCACCCTGCTACCCCTTGTTCATTTCCCAGAGTTAGGAGTCTCTCATGTTCTGTCTCCCTTTATGATTTTTACCACTCATTTTTTCTCCTTTCCCCTATGATCCCTTTCACTATTTTTTTATATTCCCCGCATGAGTGAAACCATATGATGATTGTCCTTCTCCGATTGACTCACTTCACTCAGCATAATACCCTCCAGTTCCATCCACATCGAAGCAAATGGTGGGTATTCGTTGAGCTCCTTCTTAAGGTTTTAAGGTTTATGTGGCTATCTGACAAAAGGTGAAGCTTTGTGAAAACATGACTAAGCAAAATTTAGCAAAGGTAGGCCCTGGAACATTGTTGCCAACACTAGTGCCTTACTTTTTGTGAAACAAACACATAAATACACACACACACACACACACACACAGGCTTTCTATCACCATCTATTCTATAGATACCACTGCCATATTTTCCAGAAGAGCCTGGCAGAGGCAGTAACATGTAACTTTCAGCCTACCATAATATTGACTATGTCCATATGAGCAAACCAATGACTATGCGTGCCTTTAGTGTCCCAAACTAGTGTGAGTGTGGAAGCAGACTCAGTGACAAGTAAACTAAAAAGTATACTAGTTTTGATTTAATTATTTGAGAAGATAGAATCAACACTAATGACAGACAATAGTATATGGTACACCAAGATATTCAATTCAGTAAATGAGGAAAATGTGGGACACGTTGGTTTTCTCTGTTTGCCTTGATGCTTTAATAAGATATAAAGCCAATGATCAAATTATTTGGTAGGTTAAATCTAGGATTTTAAATTCCTTATCTAAAACATTTATACTTATTTACATGAAAAAATTGAAAGGTTGTATTTAAATACTTCTAAAATCTTCTCCCTCCTAAAAGGATTCACTTAATATCCTCACTCTTTCTATAAACTTATAAGAGTTTTTTCAAAAGGGCACCTGGGTGGCTCAGTTGGTTAAAGCGTCTGCCTTCAGCTCAAGTCAGGATCCCAGGGTCCTGGGATCTAGAAGCCCTGCATCCGGCCCCCTGCTCAGTGGAAAGCCTGCTTCTCCCTCTGCCCCTCCCCCCTGCTCATGCTCTCTTTCTTTCAAATAAATAAATAAAATTTTAAGAATAAATAAATAAAAGATTTTTTCAAAGCTCCCAGCTGTGGGAAGTGGGGCTTCATGCATCATAAAATTAGGTGGCACATTTCACGTTTATTCTCTGGTTCTCGATTCTTCATGTCCCAACAAAAGATAGTACAAGTGTAAGTAATAATTATCACTCAGGTTAAGAATATTTCAAAATAGTCTTTTCTCATTAGGCTCTAATGAAAGTGCTAACTTTACATTTTATTTATTTGAAGCCATTGTAGAAATTTCTTATCTAAAACTGTTGGCTCCTAGAAAATTCAGTCTGTGCTCTGATTTTTGCGACATAAGGGAAAGAAATGTATGTAAAGGTGCCTTAGGCTTGTTCCTTACTAGTTCCTTCTATTACTTTCTCTAGGGAAGGCTGGCAAAATAAAATAGATTTTTTTTTCTTGCCGATTTTATGCTGTTGAATCACCCTTGTTTTTCAAAGGCTTTTTCCACCTTTAGTTTTTGAAGAAAGAAGTAACTCTGACTATTTTGTTATGAAAACAATTTTACTTCTTGTAACATTTAAAAATGAAATCACTAAAAAAATGAAATCACTCACTAATGATCTGTGGTTCACATTAACATTCACATTTTGGATTATTTGTTTACATATTTTGCATCCAAATTTCAATGTATTCCTACTAATTTTACTGTTGATGGAAAACAACGAAAGAGTGAAGATACACATTATCTGGAGGGGGCACAGTCAAAAACCATTTAATTATCTTTAAATAGCAGGTTCTCCTGACCTAATAGAAAAATTAGTTATGGGGTAAGAAAGGATGTAGCTTTCATGTGTGACACTATCACAACACCCAGCTATTATTTTCAGATATACACTTTACTAACTCTGAAAATCAGAAGCAAGCTACGTATTCCTATTGTTATACTAAATTTTCATGAAATTGCTGAATTATTGATTTTAGAAATGATTGCTTTTTACTCAGAGAACATGTAGGCAGTAAAATATATTGAATCATGAACTAAAATATTCATCATTTTGGAAGATTTTTTGAAAGAATAAGAACATGAATTACTTGTCATGAAGTCAAAGTTGGCTTTGTTTTGTTTGCTTGCTTGTTTCTGAGATTACCACCGAATTTACTGCCGTGAATTTGAGTGGTAGGCATTGGATGATGTTCTCCAATACATTTTTCAGAGGCCACTGAAAAGAATCACTGACACCACCTTTACCATCTTGTGTTCTCTGATTTTATGCCAGTTTGCTTGCCTTGATATTTCTTTTCTGACCTGAATTGACATGCTGTATCAAGCCTTCTGTGGGGAAAAAAGATGATATTTTATGAATGTATTGGATGAGGATTGAAAATTCAGAAATAATGATGAGTGCCCTGGGCAAATTCTGAAGCAGCTGAGGTTCATTTTTAGCAACCACCCCCTCCTACTTTTGATACCTCTTTCATACTTTTTGGTTTCTTCTGCCCCAGATTCGATCACCCCATATTCTCCTCCTATAGCTAAACGAGATTCACATCGAATAGAAACACCTCCCAAGTGTCCTATTCTTCATTTTTTTCACTAACATTAAAACATCTCTTTCCTGTATGCCATTACTTCTTAGCCAGATGTCTTCTGGAGAGCAATCTGAAGAAATCATCTTTCAATATCATCTAAAAATATTAATGACTAGTAATGCCTTTGTCTTCCAGTGGTATTTGCCTTTGGCATTTGGCATCTAATTTTTCCTGGAAAAAGTAAGTCTGAATCCAAAGAAATTAATCATCAGTGATGTGATCTCATCCAGAACTATATCTGGATCGGAAAGCTTTTTTTTTAGTTATCTCAATTACATTACCCTAAACATGCTTGAGCATCAGTTTCTTATCAGCTGGACCTCCAGTTGGCTAAAGCATTGCTTGACTTTGGAAATGCTACAACATCATATACACATACAGAAAGATGGCCCTGCACTGTATTCAATTAATTCATACATATTTTATTAAGTACAATTCTGTGCCAGAAACAGTGCTAGAATTTAAAAATAAGGATATAAAAAAGCAAACGCCAAATGAAAAAAGTCTCCTGGACTGATGGAATTCACAGTCTAAAGAGAAGTGAGGCATAAAATAAACTTAATGCATCACGCTAAGGGGTATAAAGGAGAGAAAAGAACATTGATGGTGCTGGTATTTGAATTATAGTTAGGGAACCATAGGCAGAGTAATGTTTTCATGATTTAGATTTTGAAGATGTTACAAGAAGAAATAACTATGAGCAATCTGAAGGAGTCAGTGTCTTAGCCAACTTGGTCTGCTGTAACAAATATGACATTAAGAGCATACATTTATTTCTCACAGTTCTAAAGGCTGGAGTCCAAGAGCAAGGTGCCAATATAGTCAGGTTCTGGTAAAGTCCTTCTTCCTAGTTTGCAGATGGCCATCTTCTTATTGTATCTTCACATGGTAGAGAGAGCAGAAAGGAGGCAAGCTTTCTCATCTCTTCTTGTAAAGGCACTAATTTTGTTCACAAGGGCTCTACCCTTATGACATAATTACATCCCAAAGGCCTCTCCTTTTAATACCATCCAACTGGGGGGTTAGAATGTCAACATATGAATCTGTAGGAGACATAAACATTTGGTCCAGAACAGTCAATACCTGCCTTTAGGGGATGCCATAATATGCTGCCCAGATTCCCCTTCTGGAATAAAGAATTTACTGCCCAGGTGCTGAGAGTGCATAACAGCCTTCAGCTAACAATGGCATTTTACAGCACAAATGATATTGGCACATGCCATGCTCGTGGTTTAAATACTCTTATGTTTGCATTTAACTTTGTAAGGAAACTTAAAAAGAAAGACACCAAAGGAAAAAGCCTTATGGAATGACTAAAGCGAATTCAGTATAGGAAAAACGTGGGAATTTGATGACACAGGAAGATTATGTTTATTAAAAAAAATCCTGCAACAGCAAAAATTTTAAAAAATCATGTTCCCCACAAAATTTATATATTTAGTCCTATCCCTCAATACCTCAGAATGTGACTTTTTAGAGAAAGTGAAGTTTAAAGAAATAATCAAGATTAAATAAAGTCATATTGGTGGGTTCTAACCCAATATGACTGGAGTCTACATGAGAAGAGGAAATTGGGTTACACACAGAGACCCCAGGGACATACATACACCAGAGAAAGACCATGTAAAGACACAGTGAGTAAGTGGCCATCTGCAGCCAAGGAAAGAGGAAGGTATCAGAAGAGGTCAAATGGTCAACATCTTGATCTTGGACTTCTAGCCTCCAGAACTGTGATAAAATAAATTTCTGTTCTTTAATCCATTATATCTGTCATATTTTGCATAGCAGCCCTCCCAAAATAATAATACACTGCCCCAGGGTGCAACCCCTCCTCATAGCAGCCTCCCTTCAATATGGGTGATGTGGAGGCCATCCCAGCTTCAGAAATTCCCATGGTGGGGGTTAGGTCTTCATCAAGACTGCATTGTAGGCTGACATCTCCACTTCCCAAACCAGCTTCTTCTCCTTACTTTCCATGAGTACTAAGAGCATTCCCAAATAGACTTCTGAGAAACTGATCTCTGAGCTGTAATTTGCTTCCTAATGATCCCAACCTGTGAGAGCTGGTGTAGAATTGCCTGAGAAATAAGACCCCAATGTAGAATTTGAGAGTTAGGTCCTGCCCACCCAGATGGTAATGCCAGAGAGAATGCCATCACCAGTGATAGACAGAGCACAGATAATCCCTGCCAAGGGTGACCAGCAATTATTATAACTCTCACAGGAGACGAGCTGGGGTGGGATTGCAGGGAAAGAAAGTGCATCAGAAAGTAAGATAGGCAGGCCCTTGAGATGATCATGGAAAGCATAGTAATTACAAGTACCAAAATTAGTGTGCCTGTTGCTAAGCATAATGGATCCTTTTGGAAAAGATGATACATTTAAGTTTTAAAAAATTAAAACAAATGAGAAAACCAACCCCTCCCCCCCCCCCCGATAGCATATAAAAAAGTTCTCATCACCTGTAGCAGAAGGACAGAAAAAGCTATGCACCAGACCTAGGGCTTAACCATATGGGTAGCAGAGCTACAGATTAAATCCTTCAACTGAACAGTCTTCCTCTAGGAAGGTCAAGGCCAGGCAGGGAAAAAATGAAATTCTAACATAAGGAATAAAGTTACATGGGTTGATGTACTCCCTAAAATATAAAGTGCCCATATTCCCTTGAATTCTCTGAGCCCATTAAAGTAGTTAAATCACCTCTGTTAAGATCTCAAAGATAGGTTCTTTAAGTGTCTGCCTCCTTCCTGATCACTAGATTCCAAATGAATATTCAGTCACAATGACTGAGGGCAGCTGCAAAGCTGAGCATAGCTAGGAGCTAAAATAATACATAGCTGGATTCTGAATATGCTAAACAAAAATGGATTAAATACAATGCTAGAAAAAAAGAAAATCATGGAAAACATGATGGTCTACACCATATAACCCAAACTTAGGTCATAAGAACCCCAGAATTATCATGGCACATGGCGAAATAGGAGATTGAAAGGATCAGAGAAGCAGATATGATATGTGATGCTGTCAGATGACTCTGTGCCACAAGAAGGTTCTTTTTCTTTCTTTCTTTCTTTCTTTCTTTCTTTCTTTCTTTCTTTCTTTCTTTCTTTCTTTCTTCTTCTTCTTCTTCTTCTTCTTCTTCTTCTTCTTCTTCTTCTTCTTCTTCTTCTTCTTCTTCTTCTTCTTCTTCTTTTTTTTTTTTTTTCACAAGAAGGCATTTACCAAGGTGAGATCATGCTGCCGGAGGAGCACAGGCATGACTAAGAAATTGGGTTGCAGGCTCTCTGTAATCCACTGCACTGATAGAAATGAGGATAAGACCCCCAAAAAGAACAGAAAGAGAGTGGCACTAAATTACCACAAACCCAATGGACTACATTATCAATATGAATGTTAGGATCAAAGTGTCAATCAAAGGCATACCTGCTGACAGTGACAGAGATGGTCAAGAAACGCATGACTTTTTCTGGGACAAAGTACATAAGCATCAACAAAAGTAATAAGGGTGGATGATCAGGTTGTGGGCTGCAATTTCTTGCCCAGTTTCTGGATATGAGTCAGTTTTCAGTTTCAGTGGGTTCCAGTGACTGAAGAAGAGTCTGGTCTCCAAAAGAAGAATTTCACAACAGCATTGCAAGTATGCACTAGAACTTCCCAAATCCTCCCTCAGAGGGGACTATGTGGCCATTTACACAGATGACTGTACATAAATATTTCTAGGACAGACACAGAATTGGAGGTGAGATTGATACACGGAGACCCAAAGTAACATTGTGGGGCCTCAGTTTTAGTGGGAGCATATGGAGAATGTTAATAGAGTGCTGACTCAGATCTGGGACACAGTGGATCCATTAGGTCTGTGGAACTGTCATGTGGTGATTTCCTTAGTTCCCTTATTTACTGAAATGGACCCACCTGGTAACTGACACAGCCCCACCTTGGTTCTAACCTGTGGGGTGAGAGTTATATTAGTGTGAAAAACCAAGTAGAAGCCTCTAAATCTGTCCCCACATCCTGCAGGAAATGGAATGCTTCATACCTGGAAATATCACTGTAATCCATATACCAGGAAGCAAAGTCACCAGTTTACAGTAGGATCTAGAGTAATAAGGGGATCTGAAGCAGTCCTGGGCTAGAGTACAAGTAGCTCTGCCACTTGGCCCACAGGAGCTAAAACATTCTGTAACATTAGAGATTATCAGTGCTAGGATAATATACCACTTGGGGTTTGTTGTATCTCCCAGTAAGATAATTATAGCATAGACTCCTCAAGCTAAATAACAAGACCATCTTGAGTAGATAATTATAGACTTTTTGAAAACAGCTCCTGGTACATTACTGAACCCTGGTAGAAACAGAGTTACCTAGGGTCCAGAGCTGTCCAAGTCATAAGATCAAGTGAACCCATCATCTGTATGTTATACTGTAGAAGTATTAGAACCAGGATTGAGCATAAGGAAGGCCAGGGTTCACAATTAAGGCACACAAGCAAATAGTGCTGATCCACAGGTCATTTACCACTATTGTACTCAGCTCACATCTTTGGCCACATTTGGGGAAGGGGATATGACCAGATAATGGAGGAGAAAAACAAAAACAAAATCAAGAATGGTTCATGAATTGGCTCAGTAGTGAGTGCCAGCCACAAATGGACAATAGCTGTACTATGGACCTACTTGAGGGTGACCTGAGGTTATAACATACATAAAGTCATGAGCAGTAGAGACTGGCCTAGCCAATTGTTCAAGGGTCTGTCTGGAAAAGGAAAGATTAGAAGACTGAGTACAAGGAGGTTGTGCTAGAGCATGAGGATGGACCCACAAGAGTGTAAAGTTTTCCATATCTTTACACCCATCAAAAGGCATCCATCATGGAAGAGGCATTGGACAACAAATAGATGAGTAGACAAATTACATGACCTATTTACCGCAGCCATCTACTATCACCATTCTCCAGAAGACAATGTACATTTTAATCCACAACCATCATGTGATTATGTGTCCACATTAGGTAGAATTCATGTGTCCAGAAACCAAGGAGATTAAACAGGTTGGCCTTGTTTACTATTACTTTTGGTGAGCCACCTGAACAAATTTGTGCTTCCCATTCCCATAAATCTGAGTTTTGTGGTACTAGAGGCCACAAAGGAAGAATGTTTCCACAGAGGACACAGTAAGAGAATACCAAACTATTCTCTCTGGTAGCTTACAATTCATGGCACTTAGGGTACCTCATTCCAAGAGATTTGCTGGCAAAATAAGTAGTTACCACTGTGGTGATGGAATTGAACAGATCATCAGAAGAAAATAGGGATGCTCTTACAAATGGTGGCAGGGAGAAATACATTTAGCATCCAGCTGATTACCTTGGATGCTTATCAGTAGTACACCCTTGAGTAATTTTGACAGTGAATGGACAAATGCAGAAGCTCTTGTTTGAGAAAGTCTTGGCAACCAGGGGCTCAGGCTCCTCATAGATGAAGGCATAGGTCATGCCAATAGAAAAGCCACTGAGGCAGGTGGAGGTAGTAGGTGAAGGTAGGAATCTGGAATAGTTGGTGCTAAAGAGATGATTAGTATCTGTTGCTTTTCCAAGACCATTTACAGCATTCAGGGCAGTATTTTGTCCTACTCACCTTTCTCTTCTAACTTACTATGAAAAGAGACTCTCCAAATTCTTAGAAGAGCTCCTCCCAGAACTTACATAAAGAAGTAGGTCTTTATGGTAAAAATGGTAAAAAGAAATGGACTGTAGCGGGCACCCTGATATAACATAGATTCCTCTTCAGGACTGAAAACTTTATTTCTTTAGCTACCAGGAGTGTTGTCAGTACCAAGCCTTCGGCTATCATCCCTCTTCAGGAAATGCCTCAGCTAAAGGGAATCGCCCCCCTTTTGGGGCAGCCTCTACTCAATAATTGGTTGATGTAGGGGCCACCGCAGCTTCAGAGCTCCCTGTAGGGTTTGCTGAGGCCTTCACTCAGACTGCATCAGAGCTCAGCTTTTCCCACTATCCAACCCTGTTTCTCCCCCTTTGCACATCACCCAGTGTGTGCTCACCATGTCTTTTACATTTATCTTTGATATTCTCAGTGGAGATTTTTTACTTATGAAAACATTGGCTTAGTGGGTAAATATTGATCAAATTTTCCAAGGGCAGCTTTTAATAAAGTTCCTGCACATTAATCTGTCTCTCGGAATCAGCTTCTCAGAGATCAGAATGTGTGACGCTGCCCTTCAGCACTAACATCTGACTCTCCAAACTGTGTAAACACTTTCTCCATGAGTCCTCGAGAAAGGCTAATTGTGAACACTTATACAGAAATCCAGCAGTTCAGGTCAACAAAAATTCTAAACACCAGTCACTTTCCCATTCATTCACATTTCCATTCCTCCTGTCCTTCTCCCCAAACCCTGATAGTCTGCTCAGGCTCAAATGTTAGCTAGTCTAGCTTATTTCTACCTTTGTTACATTACGTTCTACCTTTACTACAAAGTTAAGCTTTGATTACCCTTGGCATGAGGGGACCAAAGAGAGTTTTACAAACACCTTCTACGCTTTCAGGCATCTTGGCTAGGGGAATCAGAGAGTTCCCTGACTTCCCCAGGGATGTTCTTTGTCAAAACTTGTAGACAAGAACACCCAACCAACTATATGATCTCATCTCATCTATTCCACATATCTCTAGTACTCTTAAGTAGAGACTTCTACTTCAAGTGTGGAAAAACACGGGGTTGTGATTGAATGGGATCAAGTCTATAGATTTGTCTACATCTGCTTATGCTGAGTTCTGCAAATAGAGGCAAATTCTATCAAGTTTGTGAAAGACTATGCTGGCGGAGTGTTTGATGGCATGACTGCATGTTTGTTTTTCCTTATTTCTGTTTTCTTTGTTCTTGTTTAGTAAATATTAACTAATACGTAACTAATAGAAATTGGAAGATTTTTAAAAATGCAATACTGATGGCAAAAGCAAATTATTTGGCAATCACATAAGAAAAACAGAGAAAAATAAAGGCACAATTAAAAGGTTAGCCCTCCCTCCCCCACCCAACCCCCACCCCCCCCCAAAAAAAATCACTGGATAAAAATTTCACTTCTTGAAAGGTAAGTGTTTTTAGGTGACAGTGTTCCCAGCAAACAAATGTAGCATAAATGTGGGATGCCTCAGGTATCAATAAAACAGGAACATAAAAGAGGGTATTTAAGTGTAGCACACATAGCATTTGTGTAAATAATGTAAGCTCAGTAGAGAACACCACAGCTTTTATAAATGTTTCTTTTAAACCATTTTTACCAGTGCTGACAAGGACCAGAGGAAATGTGTGCTTGGGAACAAAAGGAATTGTGAAGTATCTGACCCATCTCATTACCTGTGCTGCATCAAAATAACCCAATAGATATGGAGGATTGTGGCTGCAATTTCGAGCAATACTATTTGGACTGACTTTATAAAATTGCTGAAGTGCAACCTGAAACACTGAAGAGGAAATGTCACAAGAGATGAGAGACCCACATCTTAATTCTTCTCGTTTTTATCAACAACTCCATTCTTAACAGGAAAATGACTGTCAGTCCTGTGAATGCTAATCCCCAACCAATAACTAAGGAAATAAGGTGTAATTAAGGACAGACTGCATCAATCTGCTGATCTTTACATCTGCTCTCTGGTGGTGCAAGGGGCTACTCCCCGGGGCACAGATTGCAAGACATAGTGCAAACTGAATGCATGACTGTCTTCTGCCTCTATCCTCTACTGCTAGCATTTCGAACTTCCATCACAGCTCTTCCTTGACTCACCCTTTCAATATTTGTGTTCACTTCCTTTTTTTTTTTTTAAGATTTTATTTATTTATTTGACAGAGAGCATGAGCAAAGGGTAGAGGCAGAGGGAGAAGGAGAAGCAGACTTGCCATTGAGCAGGGAGCCCTATGTGGGACTCTATCCCAGGACCCTGGGACCAGGACCTGAGCCCGAAGCAGATGCTTAGCCCACTGAGCCACCCAGGTGCCCCTGAGGTCACTTCCTGGTGTATATGCTCTCTCTGGGTAATCTCATTCTCAGAGGTTTCCTTTCCTTGGGCCCTAATCTCTATCTCTTATCTGACCTCTCTCCTTAGGACAAGATCCAGATGTTTATCTGCCTGCTGAAGATACACTAATGACAAGCCCCACAGGCAATTCAAATGAAGTACATCTAAAATCAAACTCAGGACTTCTGATTTCCAATTTGTCTCCAAACTGGACTTTTCTCCCTATGGTCTATTTCTGTTAGCCATGTTAAGCCCCCTAATTATATCTCTGCCATTTTTCTTCAGCCTTTTTCTTCTTCCTATATGAGCTATGCCTCTCCTCTGACCATCCTTCCCCAGCTCTTATTTGGACCGTTGCAAGACCCTTGGAGCATGTTACCCTCTCTGTGAATCTCTTCCCTCTCTACTCCATCCTGATCCTACCGATACCCACGTTCCTCATAAGAACATCCTTGATGCTCTGACATCTCTCCAGAGTAAAGTCCAAAGCCTAAGCTTAGATTGTCAAGGCCCTTTATAATGGGGTCCAGTTGTGCATCTGATTGGGCCCCCACATGTGCCCACAGGCATCAGTGCTTGACTCAGTTTTCTGATTTCTGTCTTTATTCTACATCTGATGAACTTAAAGTACAGTTTAGACCTAAGTTACCACCTACCTGTGAGGCCATGCTTCTCTGCATGCTTAGTTATCCACACATTCATACCATCATGCTATATTATTTTGTACATATGGAGAACATTTGTTGGGCTGTGATATAAGCATGCTTATGACTCTCGCTCACTTATTGGAAGGACAAAGATCATGTCTTACTTATTTTTGCACCTGCTAAGCCACACTAAAACACTATTTTCCAATTTTTAAAATTAAAAATCTATTTCAAATACTTTTTCTATAGACTCTGTCTCTGAAAATTTCTGGGTGACTGAGACTTTTCCAGTATCCTATTATCAGTGAATGCTATTTATCTCCACTCCATGCTGCTGCCCAACATCCATGCTTCCTCATCTGTTTTCTGCAACATATTCAATTCCTATTTCCCATTTTATGCCACTTGCAAACGCATCCGAATATAGTCTACTCATTGTGATGTCTAACACTAGATGAAAAAAATGTTAGTTTATTTATCTTTGCATTCATTACATTAAAACATTCTTTGAGGGATCCCTGGGTGGCGCAGCGGTTTGGCGCCTGCCTTTGGCCCAGGGCGCGATCCTGGAGACCCGGGATCGAATCCCACGTCGGGCTCCCGGTGCATGGAGCCTGCTTCTCCCTCTGCCTGTGTCTCTGCCTCTCTCTCTCTCTCTCTCTCTCTGACTATCATAAATAAATAAAAATTAAAAAAAAAAAATAAAATAAAACATTCTTTGATAAATATGCATTTTATGGTAAATGTGTTTATTGTAACTTTACAACCTGAAAAATGTATCAATTCATGTGAATGCAATAGTAAATGACAGTAGAATTCAACATTTGTATTTTCTAATCTTTGTGAAGTGAAAGTTGTTTTGACATAGTACTCCTCTCATGATGATAGGCCTATTGTAAAAACTCACATTTGTGGTCATCAATATTATTTTCTGGGTTGGTCTGTATGTTTATGTTCAATGTTTCTACATTCTCCAAAGAACAACTTCTCTTTTTTTTCCAACTATTATTGTTTTTTTTTTTTTTTTTAAGATTTTATTTATTTGAGAGAGAGTGAGCAAGAAAGAGAGAGCAGGAGGAGAAGCAGACTCCCTACTGAGCAAGGAGCCCAATGTGGGGCTTGATCTCAGGACAGGATCATGACTTGAGCCAAAGCCAGATGCTTAACTGACTGAATCACACAGGTACCCCATCACCATCGTTTTCTGTAATGAAACTTTTTTTTTCATTGTTCTCTTTAAAGTTTAGCATTAATGACTTTCATTTAATTTATATGCAACAAATGAGATTAAATTTCCTATCTTTACCAATAGTTATATTCAAAATAGTAATTCACAATAGAGTCAGAACTACTGTAACTTCTAAAATTAGAAATATCTTGGGGTCCTTGAGTGGCTCAGTCAGTTGAGCATTGGACCTTTGGTTCCTGCTCAGATCATGATCTCAGAGTCCTGAGAAAGAGCCTCATGGGTTCAGCAGGGCGTCTGCTTGAGATTCTCTCTCTCTCTGACTCCCTCTACCCCTCTCCAGCTCATGCTCCTTCTCTCTTTCTCTCTCTCAAACAAATAAATAAATCTTTAAAATATATAAATAAATAAAATTGTAAATATTAAGGCACTTCACAGTGTTCAATTTTCTGTTTAGTGATTAGTGTGAAAGTGCACATTCTTATTTTTTAAGGTATTTTATATATACCTCTTAACCATGAAAATTTCTAAATGTATTTTAGAAACAACACCAAGTTCAATATAAACTCTATAACAGTTTATGAAAAAAGTATTATTTCAAATAATGCAGAAAATGTCGATGATTATAAGAATGTTAAAATAGTATATATGTAATTCAGAATCATAGCCATTCTACATATAAAAAAGATTACGATAAATTAATAACATTAAGATTATCAAGCCAAGAAGTCTCATCTTACAGAATAATGTTTCAAATGTAAATAAATATAAAACATTAAGTTTTATAAAATATGCAAGCATTTCCAACTAGAACCAATGATATCTCAAAGCAATTGCTTCATTTTAAGTCATTATGCAATCATGTATGAATACATGCATAATTTGAGTCTTATAATTATCTTTTAATGGAAATAGTATCTTCATATTTAATTTCTTTTTCAATCTGCATACGCCCAAGGATAGCAGAATGCATTTGAACAAATTCTACCTCAGGGATTAGAGCTTCAACTTTATAACAACACAGGAAAAGGTTAATGTGGTATTCTGTGGTTAATTAAAGCAGAGTCCCCAGTAGCCTACTTCTTAATTAAAGGATTGTTCTAAATAGGACATTCATTTTATCTTCTTTTTAGTTATACCCAATGGTCCTGGTTTGCCAGCATAAGGGTTGGGGGATAGATTCTCATCATTTTGCATTCCATGTGACTTCATGGTCAAGGAGAACTTATTCTTTATCTGCAAAATCAATGCCTTTCACCTGCAATCAAATGCTCATCCATTCCTACTAACTCTCATGGACCTAGAGCATGTTTGAGAATCAAAGTGGACATTTATAAACACATCTATAGAAAACTAGCTGGAAGCTTCTTGAAGGCACTGCTGTGTTTACTCTCCTCTTTAATACCTCGCTCCTCATCCTCTGGCCCACCAAAGGCACTATTCAAATATTTATTTTTAACTTCATTGATTAGGTAAAATCCTGATAACACAGCTCAACTCATTTTACTTCAGCAAATACACACCCCACACATATACACACATGCACACAATTATATCTTATTTTAGACCTTTATCTCATAGTCATAAATTGGGTGACAATGTGTCCTGGTTTTTTCCCTGTTACCATGGCACACTTATTAATAGTGTTGTCTTTCATTCTCAAACATGACCTTGTATGACCATTTTGATAGGCAGAATAATGTCCCTCAAAGATGCCCATGCTCTAATTCCTGGAATTTGTAATTATGTTGTCTTATATGGCAAGGGATTTTTGCAAATATGATTAAGGGCATGGACCTTGAGATGCAGATATCATTCTGGATTAACTCGGTGGGACCAACTAATGAATCCTTTTTTTTTTTTTTTAATTTTTTTTTTTAATGAATCCTTTAAAACAGAGAATCTTTCTTGAGTGAATCAGAGAGATGACAGGAAAATAAGGGGAAAAGATTCCGAGGACAAGAGAGACTTGACCCATCTTTGCAGGCTTTGAAGATGGATGACAACAAGAGCCAAGGAATATGGTAGCCCTGAGGAGCTGGAAATAGTTCTCTGCCACAGCCAACAAAGAAAGGAGACCTTCATACTTATAATGAATTCTGCCCATAACCCAAATGAGAAGGAAATGGATCCTATCCTAGAACCTCCACATAGGGATACACATTTGATTTTAGCCTGATGAGAATTGTACTGTATTTCTGATCTAAAGTTTAAGCTACTTGTTAAATGTGTAGCAATTTTCCAGGGTAGCATATTAGCTCCAGCTGGTATAAAAAAATAAATAAATTAATTAAAAAAAAAAAAAACATGGACTAGGTGTCTTAAACAACAAACATTTATTTCTCAGTGTTCTAGAGGCTAGGAAGTCCAAGATAAGGCACCAGCAGATTTAGTTCTTTAAGAGAGTTCTCTTCTGGCTTGCAGGTGGCCACCTTTTTACTGTATCCTCACATGGAGAAGAAAACAAGCTCTGACTTTCTCTCTTAAGAGAACAGTCATCTCATCATGGAAACTCCACCCTCATGATCTCAGCTAATCTCATTACCTCCCAAAGCCCCATCTCCAAATACCATCATTGTATTAGGGCTTAGGGATTCAACATATGAATTGGCGTGGGGGTGAAGGGAGCGACAAACATGCGGCAATAGGAAACCAATGTGGATATTAATTACAAGAAGTTATGTCAGAGCAATGAGTACAGCGACCACCTAGTAGGAGCCCAAATTATAAACCCACTTCTGTTCAAGAATCTGACTGTGTGCAGAGAGGGTAAAGAAAGGCTGTCCCCATCCTCTTAAGTATCTGTCACACACAGTCCAGGTCTTGAAGAAGATAACAGGAGCATATACTTGGTATACAGCAAGATATCAGGTAGTGCTGGTTTTATGTTATTAGAAGTTGAAATTTAATTTCATCTCTCCAGAAGAACCGGTTCACAGATATATACAGAATGACAATGTTGCATTTCTGAGAGTATCCTAATGCAGTTGAATGAATGAGTTATATGAAAAAAAGCAAGCAGTTAAGTGTTAGGAAAAAGCTGCTTCAGCTGCTTTAGATTTCCATTGATTGAGTGCTGACTTCTGCAACTGCCTTTGCAGCTGTTGCAGGCTCAAGTGCTACTTTATCTTTTAATTTGACATTCTAGAAATTAGTTACTTTAGTTTTAACCAGCTCACTTATTGTTAAGCAATAAAATTCATCTCTTCAGGAAGTCATTTTTTCTCCTTAGGAAAAGAAGTACATGAGTAATATAAACATATGAAGTTGGAAATTGAGCACCAAATTCTCATGTGGTGGTAAAGCCTACATGGTCCTGAAGGAAACTTCTCAGTTGCCTGGAGAGGTGGATTATGTGTGAATTGATGTGGAGATTGATGGGGTGAGGCCTGGGGGAAGATGAGGCAAATTTCGAAGATGGAATGAATGTATCAGAAAGTAAGGAAGCCTTGGGACCCCTGGGTCACTCAGTTGAACATTGGACTCGATTTTGGCTCATGTCATGATCATAGGGTCATGGGATCGGATCCCACATGGGGCTCCAAGCTCAGCAGAGCAGAGTGGAGGAGTCTGCTTGAGGTTCTCCCTCTATCTTTCCCCACTAAAGTAAATAAATAAATCTTAACAACAACCAAAAAACAGAAAGAAAGTGAGGAAGCTTGCTGAGTACTCCCATCTCCTAGCACCAGGCTGGTCACAGTGTGGTTTAGACCAACAGCTTCAGCAGCTCCTGTGACCTCACAAGAAATGCACATTCCTGGGCCCAATACCAGATCTATGAAATCAAAAACTGTGGGGGTGGCATCCAAAAATTCACTTTCACAAGCCCTCCTGAGGATTCTGCTGTGCATTAATGCTTGAGAAACAAAACATAGCAAAACATAGCCAACCAATCATTTTCTGTATTATTCTCTTCTGAAGTTATTTTGTGAAGTGCCTTCTGGGATATAAATAGTGGATCTGCTTAAGAGGTTGCTACAGATGGAAGATTGTTCTTTCTGAGAACCATGTTCTATAACAGTTGAGTTCTTACTACATGTCAAATGAGATTCTTAACACAACAGATGCTTAATAAATGCAAAGTAATAATTAAAA
This sequence comes from Canis lupus dingo, assembly GCF_003254725.2. Classification (NCBI taxonomy): domain Eukaryota; kingdom Metazoa; phylum Chordata; class Mammalia; order Carnivora; family Canidae; genus Canis; species Canis lupus. The sequence goes on along the minus strand of NC_064258.1, from coordinate 40,328,116 downwards.
TTAATATGGTAACATTTTCAATGGGCAAGAATCCAAAAAAACAAATTAATTATATCAATTTGATCTCAAATTCATTCAATTTGGTTTTTTAAAAGGATTGATTGATTTATTTGAGAGAGAGAGAGAGAGAGCAGAGTGTGGGGGTATGTGTGAGGGGCAGAGGGAGAGAGAAATTTAAGCAGACTCTGAACTGAATGTGGAGCCCCACGTGGGGCTCAGTCTCACAATCCTGAGATCATGCCTGAGCCAAAACCAAAAGTCAGTCATTAATTGCATCATCTAAGTGCCCCACATTTAATTTATTTTTACATTTGCATCTCAGACTCCAATTCATTTACTTGTATAGTAAGAAAATATTGCAGCAAAAAAATAGTTTGTAATTGTAGAGATGGAGAGATTCATATTCCTGTTCCCTTTCCTGCAAGTTAACATTCAAACACAACAAAGATTGACCTATTTATATGTCACTCATTTATTTATTTACTTTTCTGGTAAAAGTTTGACCTTCACCACTTTTACCAAGAACTGTAATAGTCTGAGCAGCTAGAAGAATATCCTGAAAATAAATACCCAAATAATGGAAAGCTAATGATTATCAGACCTAAGAAATTTAGCACTTGAAAATGACAAAACATAGTTACAGTATTCCAGCAAAAAGGGTGAGAAGTCTATCAAAAAATGTTAATGAAGAAAATAATTTAGATATGGAATGCTTAAAGCCTATGTGTAATTAAAAGAATATTTTTAGAAATAATCACAGAAAATAGGCTCTATACAATTGTAGATTTTAAATAAATCTTGCATTGTTTGTTGGTTTGAATGTACTTTAGACTGAGCTATTGTTGATATAGTGACACTGTAAATATAGTTTCACTATATACCTGAAATGATCACGGCCAATTCTCTTTATTGTGTGCACTTTGATAGATTTGACTATTTTAATTGTTATATCTAAGCAATATTCCTAGTAAATCCTAGAAATAATATATGTAACAAAAAATAATGCCAGTGGCAAGTAACAAACTTCTAGGAAAGATGCAGTTTCTGAAAACTACTGTCAAACTCCTACAAGTTGGAAAAGATAGAGAAAAGTTGTTCTTTAGTGTATTAATGAGAAGCTGGTTAATTTGGACCTCACTAATATACCACAGCATTGTAACCCTCAGATCGGTATGTGACAATACTCACCATCACTGAAATCATTAAAAGCTCAAGTGCCAAGTCTCAGGAAACCTTTCATGAAATCAAGTCCAAGTCCATGTATTTGGATAGCTCTCCTTGTTGTATTATATAACAGATTTTATAATAATACTCACACCTTATTGTCAATGCTAGGTGACTTCTCTGTTTTTACTAGCAGAGCACAAGTTTCCATGATCATTCTGTGTTTTTTTTTCCTTTAGTATCTAGCAAAGTAATTAATATGTCACATATTCTGAATAAATGTGGAAGGAGTAAATGAATAAATGCTTATGTCTAACATATGCAAATACGATTAACGGTTGAAAGTAAATATAAGCCAACGGTTGTCTCAACCTTACACTGGCTGTTTTTGAAATTTGTATTGAGGCTTTGTAAAAACTTTGTGCTTTGAAGGAATAAAAAAAAAAAGCTAATTAAATAAGCTTGCTATTATAAATGTGTTTCTAATTATATTGAATTATACTTTTTCTTTAATGAAACAAGAATTATAAATGGGCACATTCAAAAATAGACAAAAGTAAAAGCCTAACTCTACCTGCAGCCCATCTTTGTTTTCTCTTCTCAATTTTTCCCTCAGTCTCATTTTGCCAGAAGATGATTCTGTGCTGTTTAAATAACTAACTTACTCTGGTTTGGGTTTGTTTGTTTAAAGATTTATTTATTTAAGAGAGAGAGAGAGAGGAGAATACAGGGGGGAGGCATGGAGGGAGAAGGAGAGAGAATCTTTTTTTTTTTTTTTAAGATTTTTTTTTTTTTTAATTTATTCATGAGAGACAGAGAGAGGCAGAGACACAGGCAGAGGGAAAAGCAGGCTCCATGCAGGGAGCTTGATGTGGGACTGGATCCCGAGACTCCAGGATCAGCCTTGGGCCAAAGGCAGGTGCTAACTTGCTGAGCCACTCAGGGATCCCCGTGGGAGAGAGAGTCTTAATCAGACTCCCACTGAGCGGGGAGCCTGACGTGCGGCTTGATCTCATGACCCTGAGATCATGACCTGAGCCAAAACCGAGAGTCAGATATATCAACTGAGTCATGCAGGGATCTCTAACTCACTCTGTTTTTTATGGAGTTTGTAATAAGAAATTCTGAAGAACTGAGGTACTATATTTCTAGTACTGAAAGACTGGTTAAAGGCACCTGGGTGGCTCAGTGGTTGAGTGTCTCCCTTTGGCTCAGGTCGTGATGCCGGGGTCTTGGGACTGAGTCCCATTATCAGGCTCACCACAGAGAGCCTGCTTCTCCCTCTGCCTGTGTCTCTGCCTCTCTCTGTGTCTCTCATGCATAAATAAATAAAATCTTAAAAGAAAAAAAAAGACTGGTTAAGATAATGATAGAGCAGCACAGCTTATTGTTGACTTTTGTAGTCAACAAAAGTTTCAGGTCTGAAACTCTCCTATATATTGTCTGTCATTTTATTATAGCGTTAGGCCATTGAAGTACTTTTCTTTATTAGACATTTCTTTTTTCCTTAGTTCATTCTTCTGTTTGTCTAAAAGAAAATGTGCATATGGATATAAGAATAATTTATTTTCATTCAGTGCTAAAATTATGAATCTATAAAGACTTTTTGCTGCTTCTCAACTAGGGAAGGGAAACCAGTTTCTCTCTTCAATTCTCAAAGGTGCCTGATAGTCATCATAAGGGAGTAAAGTAACATGGGACCACTACCTCATTGTGTGACCCAAGGTCAAATAAATTGAATCCCTATGGGTTTCTGTTCCACATCTGAAAAATAAGAATTTTGTACTTAGACTTTGTGGAAGTGCCTGATCTCTGACCACAGTTAAGATGTACCTACACAGTGTTTCCTAACACCTGGAGCTTTCTGAGCTGGTTCTACCCCAGGTCACATAGTCCTTCCCCGAGTGTGTAACGGTATCTACCAGTTTGTCATTGTGCCTCTTGGGGGACTCTTGAATGACTTAAAGTCATAAATTGATACACTGCTAATTCCCAGCTATCATATCAAAACAACAATTTCATTTTCATTTTCAAAAGCTTCCTTGGAGAGTATTTTCAAAAAGCTTCCAACAATGCTTGCTTTCAGAGTTGGGATTGCAAATGTGTGTATGAAATATGAAGAGATTTTCAAAATATAAAAATTGCAAGAACCATCTTGTACAGAGGCTGAATGAAGGAGACATTTTTGTGGGAACAGATTTGATGTATCTCAGCCATAAGTCTGGATGCATTTTTATATGAAACTTTACATTTGTTGTTTACAGAACCATACATGTTTCTTCAAAACTGGAAAAAAAAATCAAGATAAATTTCCCTTTTAAAATATACATGTTGATAAAATCTGGAAATATTTTTCTCTCTTTAAGAGTCTTGAAGTTATAAGCAAAGAAACTTGGAGTAAACCCATGCCACACCTTCTCTGAAGACAAATGTTGCTTAGAATGCCTTTTAAATATTTTAAATTATATATACATGAACAACTTTGTTAACCCCTTAAGTATTATGAGATCTATTCTTTGTCAAAGGCTCTAATGAAGGCTAAACTTCTATTTTGCTCTTTGCCTCTGCTTATCACCAGAAAATATCTAACTGTTTTTTCCTGGGGGAAATGCAGTCTTAGACCTATCCTTAAGTCTCCATCAATTTGCTTATTTTATTTGCTACACAGAAATAGAAAGAAAACGAGGTCAGGAATATATGTGTTATAGCCTCCATTTCCGTGAAAGCCACCTCCCTCCATCCAAAAAAAATCACTTTCATGTAGGGAAACAAATAACAAGAATGCAGGTTTGCAGTCAGAGGTAGAGTCAAATCCTGAATTTCTACCACCAGCACGCTATATAATCTTTGGCAAAATCTTTAATCTTAGAATGCCTGGGTGGCTCAGCAGTTGAGTGTCTGCCTTCAGCCCAGGGCTTGATCCTGGAGACCCGGGATCGAGTCTCATGTCGGGCTCCCTGCACGGAGCCTGCTTCTTCCTCTGCCTGTGTCTCTGCCTCTTTCTCTGTGTGTCTGTCATGAATAAATAAATAAAATCTTTAAAAAAATCTTTAATCTTTCTCAATCTTCATGTGCTCAATTGTGAAAGTGATATCATAATGCCTCCCTTTCTGGGTTGATGTGACTTTTAAATGAAATCATGCGTGGTCTCCCTCTGGGAAAATGTCAGTGTTGGAGATATTTATCATTCCTTCCAACACTATTAAGTAATCAAGTTTTAATAGAATTACAAAGGGGATGAAGCCTTACAGAAATAACCTGAGAATGATAGAATATTACCTAAAAAACAAAACAACATGGTTATTCCCCAAACTCAATTCTATTTGTGTAGAAGACAAATGAGCCTGGGCTCAGAAAGTTGCGGCACACAAACAAGGAGCCACATGAAAGAGCCCAGTGCATAAAGAGTGAGCATGCAGTGCATGTGGTAAGAATCACTCTGGAGTTCAAAACAAGATAATGGCAGAGGTTATCGTAGAACTCATATTCTCTCAATCTTGCTTTTTTTTTCTCTTGAATCCAGGCCCCTTTCAGGTGATCCCTCCTTGTAGTATACGTCTTCCCCACACTGGTAATGGTGTTTTGCCAGTAAATGTAGTAAAAGTTAACTTTCATTAAAAAAAAAAAAAGAAAAAAATATATAATATTGCTTTGGGGAAAAAATCATCTATTTATCTTCCTGTATTGATTTTTGCCAAAAATAGCCTTGTCATACCACAGAGCAGCTTCTTACAAGCAGGAGTCAGAATGATTTCTACTTAAATCTTTGACTGTCACCTTGGGTTTATAAATGCTGACACTTCTAGCATATTTTTCAAATCCTTAAAAGCTGTTTTTATTTCATTTAATATATGTCTCAATGTTAAGACCTCACTTTGACAAGATAAGCATTTCCATCTATTCTTCATTTAGCTCAAAGCATGTTTCCAGGCTCCATTTCCTTTATGTATTAAAAGATCAGGAGGAAAGGTTTTAGGTTGTTTCTAATGCCCTTATGAGACTGTCCTTAACTTTGTGTTATCAGGCATTAACAGTTCCAGTTATAGAAATCATTAGAATTTATTTTTACTGACAGTCAAGTAATTGACCCATACCTCTTGATGATGGAGCGACTGGAAGAGCAAAACAAGATCCCAGCCAAAAATAAGTGTTAAATAATTAACCAGTAGAACAAGTTCTACTGCCACATGACTCACTTTCTGCTACTGACCAACAGCCCAGTGTTCTTGTGTCCTTTCACCCAACGCTGAGACTGCCATGTGATTGACACCTTCCCACCCACAGGAGACAGGCTGGGGTGCACCTAATCATTGTCTTAGCAGTTCACTCTTTACTATAGAATGTCTTCCTCAGAACCTTTATTCAGCAAGACATGAATGAGAATTAAGCAGGAAGTTGCCATAGTCAAATTCCTTTGGGAAACATCTAGTTAACCAAAATTAAAGAGAAGCCTTTGTTGTAAGAGCATTTAACACTCAGAGCATTTAACACTGTAATGTGCAATGTGGCTCTTCAAAAAAGAAATATAGTAATGTAGTTCACAGCTTACATATTTTCAAGGAACACACTGTTTTTCATGTAATACACCATAGACTATATTGGCAGGAGTTCTATATCAATATGAAACATAAAATATTTGGAGATAAATTTCACAAAATATGGGTAAGATCTCTGCCGAGAAAACTGTAAAATATTGCTGAGAGAATTAAAGAAGGTACATAAATAGAGATACACCAATTTAATGGGAAGACTCAATATTGTTAAGATAGCAGTTCTCCCCAAATATATCTATAAATTCAATGCAATTCCAGTTAAAATCACAATAATCAATAAATGGATTTAAAAATTTACTTGAAAGTTATATGACTTAGAGTAAAATATTTCAGAACTTATTATCAATTTAAAAAAATCAAGAGGTGCACTTGTTGGGCAATAATACAATTTAATATCTTGGAAAGATCCAAGATAATTCAATGGGAAAATTGTGGTCTTTTCAATAAATAATGCTGACACAACTAAATATGCATATGGAAAAACTATGAATCTTGACCTTAACATTCATAATATACCTCAATTATTAAGTCAAAATAGGCATACATATGATATGTTGTAAAAATTAACATTATACAAATTCTAGAAAGAAGCAGAAGGAAATCTTTACAACTTTGCAGTAGGTAACTATTTCTTAAACAAGACACAAACCATAAGAGAAAAAATAATAAATTTAACCTTATCGGAATTTAAAACTTTTGCTCTTTGAAAGCTACCATTAAAAAAAATGGAAAGGCAATGTATAGATGGGAAGAACTATTTAAAATACATGTATCCAAATACTTGGATTATATAAATCTGACTTGTATTTCATTCTTGTATCTACAATATATAAAGAGCTCATAACTCGATAAGAAGACAAAAATCCATTTATAAAATTGGCAAAAGATTTGAACAATTTACAAAGAAAAATGTACATATGGTTAATAAGCATATGCAAGAATTTTCATTATCATTTTTCATCAGAAAATTAATAAAATGATAAACTGTTACAGATCCATTAGAATAGCTAAAATGGAAAGAAACAAAAGAATAATACAAGTGTTGGCAAGGATGTGAAAGAACTAGAATTCTCAGACATTGCCAGTGGAAATGTAAAATGAAACAACCCACTTTGGAAAACAATTTGGCATTTTCCTAAAAAGTTAACCAGGAAATCCACACCTAGATATTTAACCAAGATACATTAAAACTTATATCCAAACAATACTTATACATGAACACTTCAGTAATAATACTCCTGAACTGAAACAGCACAAATGTCCATTATCAGGTGGTTATATAAACAAACTATGACACATTCATACAAAAGAATACCACTAGCCATGAAAAGGAATAAGACACTGTTACCCTTCATAGGATGTGAAGACTTCAAAATCATTTTGGGGGTGAAAGAAGGCAAAGACAAAAGATTACAAACTGCATAATTCCATTTATATTAAATTCTAAAGTATGTGAAATTAATTGAAAATTAATAAAAAGCAGAGCTGTGGTTGCCTGGTTCTGGGATTGGAGATATTGATTATGAAGAACATGGGGGAGGGGGTGCCTGCCTGGGTGGCACAGTTGGTTAAGTGACTGACTCTTGGTCTCAGCTCAGGTCATGATCTCAGGGTCATGAGATTGAGCCCTGCATTGGGCTCCTCAGCACGGAGTCTACTTAAGACTCTCTCTCCCTCTGCCCCTCCCCTCTGCAATCTATTTCCTTTTTCATCTCTCTCAAATAAATAAATAAATCATTTTTTAACAAAAGGGGGGATATGAGAAAGGATGATGAAAATGTTCTTTTATTTATTTATTTATTTACTTATTTATTTACTTTTTGAAAATGTTCTATACCTTGATTATGGTGATATAATCATATGTATGGGTATGTATGGGTATGGACATTCATCAAAACTCATTTAACTGATTACTATAGTGCATTTTACTGTACATAAATTATATCACAATAAACTTGGCTTTCAAAAAAAAGATGTAGGAGAGAAGAAAGAAAAAAGAAGAGAAGCTCATGCCAGACCAAGCTCTAGAACAGAGGAAAGCTATTTTTCTAGTACTCTCAGAAGACTAAGACTTGCTCAGCTTCCTTGGTAGAGTCCTAGAGAGGAAGATTGCCAAGGTCAAGGTTTGTGGAGTATATTTCATCAGATGAACCTGAAATAGTCACAGAAGTTCACATGGCCCAGCATGGCTTGGAAGCAGTGGAGTTGTACCCCGCGTGGAGGGTGATGAGAGACTGGAAGAAGCCTTCAGACTGCTGCACAGACAATTATGTCACTCAGCATGGTGCAGAAGTAGCAGATAAATCCCTTGCTGAGTAGAGGACAACAAGGATCTCTGACGTGAATGAGAGGCAGCACAGTGACAATCTGTGTGCACTAACAGGAGCCAGATGTGATGCCTGTCATGAGAATGGTCGCCCACATGTACAGAGGACACCTAGGATCAAGCCCTATCAGTGCCAAAGTCTTGGGTGACAAAGTCACTCAGACCTTAGAACTCCAGAGGAAGGGAGAGGAGACCCCAAACTGCCACATTACACAATGAATGGAGGTACATAATAGAAACTGAGGTGAGTTAAAGAAAAATTAAGAAATGGCATTCCTCAAGCATCTTAAGTTTAAGCTGATATTTGTTTTTTGTATAAATCCATGATGCCAAAGGAATTTTTATTTGTGGGTAGGTTTTTCTTTTAACAAAGAACACAATGGAAGTCACTAATATTTCAAAAGTAATCCCCTTAGCTTAGTATTTTCATTTTTAAAAACACATGCTAGGACTTAAAAGATGTATTTTTATAGTGAAAAAGAAATCGTCAGGGTCTTACTCATTTCTCAGCCCCAACGTGGGTGTGTATCTCTCCCAAAATGGTTATGTAGTACAGTGGACCTTGTGCCAGCAAACTGATGTTAAACATAAAGATAATTCTTAAAAAAAAAAAAAAAAAGTAAGATTTATGGTATAAAATAGAAGTGTTGTTTAACAGAGACCAATAGAATGTTTCTTGTGATTTTCACATTTACCTTTAATTTTTTTTAATTCAATTTATTTATAGAGACACAGAGAGAGCAAGAGAGAGAAAAAGAAACAGAGGGAGGAGCAGACTCCATGTAGGGAGGCCGGAGGTGGGACTTGATCCCGGGTCTCCAGGATTACACCCTACACTAAAGGTGGCGCTGAGCCACCTGGGCTGCCCACATTTACCTTTAAATTTTATGTGCTTAAGAAATCTACAGAATGACAGATTTCCTAAGGTAGATGATGGATTAGACCAGAAAAACATCCTTTCAAATTCTCTAATTCTGAGATCTATTTTGTTAGAACAATGGTTATCCATAAAGGATGCAGAGGAGGGGTGACGTTGTAGGGAATCAAGACCAGGGGCATCACCAAAAAGATGACATGTTAGGATTATTGATGTGTGTGTGTTTGTGTGTGTGTGGGGGGGGGTTCTTAAATTATCATTTCGTGCCCTTATGTCACCTCTCCAGATTCTTATTCACCTATAGGAAGAGAGTATAATTACTGAAAACTCCTCCCAGATGACTTCTCTATGTATCCTCTACTCCCACACGTAATCCCCCCAGCAGCCGACTGAGAAACACTGTATTAGATAACTCAGCCTATCCATTAGAGGGCCATCATCAAGCAATGGGCAGGGTAGAGGGGAAAGGAACCAGCCTTTATTGAGTACTACATACATTCCAATTGCTGTATGGACAGCGACTCTTCATAGACAGGGACTCAGGGAAGTAGGCAGCAGTGACATGTCTGGAATATCTTATATTTAATTCCCACAAGCAAGAGCTAGGAAATTTGAATTCTGTGATTCTAATGCATTAATGATATGTTTTCCCCAGGGACCCTGGAGGAGGGTATGACCATTCCTCTAATGGTCTCATTTTGCTCTGTGTTGTGTTAATGGCATTAACATTCTGAACATATCATGTCTCCTGACTGGCAGACCTGGAGGTGGCTTGCTCAGAAAAACACTTTACAACAGAAGTGACCCATTAGCTGTTTACCAACTTAAATTGGATATTACTCGAAAGCATTCTATTAATAGTTATAAAACTAAAAATCTGGGGAAATAATCTAGCAGTTAAGCAATTAAAGATACATTTATAGTGTATAATACTAAAATAGTGGATGAGAGGGAAATGATATTATATTGTTCTTTAAGGTTTAATTTATATACCTCATATTCTCCAAGTGAAACTGTGGTCTATATATCTTTATGTCTCTTACATATAAATAATGTGTTCTAGTTTTTGATGATAAGAAATAAGAACTGTAAATTATTTGCATACATTTTTACAGATCAGGAGTTGCAAACTGGCCGCATATCAGCCAAACATGGCTTGTAGACACATGGCATATTTGCCCATTATTTTGTTTTTTTTTTTAATGTAACTATGTTTCTAAAATTTCATCCATAAATATTTTTATATGTATTGTTTAAGATAAGGAAATTTTTTTAACATAACCACATTAACATTATCATATATTTTTTTAAAAAACAGCAATAATTCCTTGATGTCAAATATCCAGTCATTATCTCATAAGTGTTATAATTTTTAAAAATTGGGATCTATATAGGTTCACACGTTGCAATTGATTAATTTAACCTTTCAATCCCTTTTTGTCTATAAATTCCCACTCCATCTCTCTCTCTCTCTTTTTTTTTTTTTTTATCTCTTTCACTCCTTGCAATTATTTGTTGAAGAAACTGTGTTGTTGGTCCTGTAGTTCTCTACAGGCTGGATTGGGCTGATTGCATCCCTGTGGTGTAGTTTAACGAGTTCCTGTGTTCTCTGTTTCCTTGTAAATTGGGAGTTGGATCTAGAAGTTACATTGTGTTCACATTCGATTTATTTATTTATATTTTTCACTGGACTGCTCCATTAGCAATGAAATATTCTTCCATCATTTCTCTTTGTGATGTTAACAGTTATTGATGTTTGATGTCTAGATAGAGCAGCATTTTTAAAAATTGAGATTTCACAGAAATATCTGAATGCATGACCTATTTGGAGAAAAATCATATAATCTACTAAAAATTATCAAGAGCTAAGTAGCAACTATCCCCTTTAGATGGGGTATGTGTTCTTTGGACTTCAATGTTCCCCACATCCCACTCTTCAAGGGTCTATACTTGTTTGGGCCACTTTCTCATTTATATCACCTACAAATCTCCTGGAGGGATTTAAGCTGGCAACATCTCTTATAGAATTTTCCACTTTATTGGAAACTAAATAGAGATTGGAAGGTTGTTTTCTTTCCCCTCAATTAAAGCATGTAAACAAAGAAAAAAACAGGATAGATCAAAGAAGAAATGAGATATTGGGGAAAATATTTGTGTAGAAGAATGGAAATATTTTTTGGTGGTAAAAGATAAAAAGCAATAAATATGAACAACTAATAAATCAAACATATCATGTGTAGTTAAAGGATTTGTGGTTTGAATATATACTACATCAGAATGACAACTCAAGGAGAATTTAGCAATCTCTCAAACATTTCTCTCAAAAAGATGGAAATATTTTATGTCTGGTCTGAAATTATGATAGGTTTAGTTTACTCCAGTCTGGTAGTATCAAGGTATCATTTTCCAGATACAGTTTTACTCTGCCAGGGTTTAAATTATTTTAGTCTAACTAGATTGCTTCCTCATCTGTCTTACCATCCTCCTTTGGTTATGAATCCCTTACAAGCAAGATGCCTTTGTGTTTTCCTACTAAGTTCTCTGATCACCAGAGTCCGGCTTGCTTGTTTATAAACACTAAGAGGTTCTTAAACCATAAACAATGTCCTGGAAAAGAAAGTAAAGTCAACAATATGGAAATAAATCCTAGTTAGAAATCTCATTGAAATCCATAAAAAGAATGAAAAGAAAAATATTCTGCAGCCTGGTTAACCTCGATGGAAAAATAGTAAAATTATTTTGAAATGGTGAAATCACTTTGTTCCTAGACAGTCTTCTTTAACATTATCTTGGTTTTTATTCTCCAATTCTGCATTGAATAATGAGGATCATTCTTTGAGCCTAACAGATGTTAAAATAGTATTTCTTCTCTTATAGGAAACTTTATATCTACACTCTCAGCATTTTGAGGAGAGAATAGAATTAAACCAGGGTGTTATTAACATAACATTCTATGTAGTATTCAGGAACAGAAAGCTCATTAAGAGCATACTCAACAACTTCTCCAGTGATCCCCGGGGAGATTTCTGGAGGAATTATTTGTACTGCAAAGTAACTGTAGGAGCTCTGTGTTCATTTGTCAGTAAGGGCCATTAAACAAAACATATGCAGATAAAAAAAGCCAGAGGGAAAAAAATCCAAATAATACTATTTATATTTAGACATTGCATCCAGGCCCATCAGATACAGATTAATTCATTAAATAAGCAATTACTAAGGACTTAATTTGGTGTTAAAATATAAAGAAAGTATGACAACTATTCTTGAAGAACAATCTGTTGAGAGTGGCAGACTCAAAGAATGAGTTACAATAAAGTGTGGTAAATATTAATACAAGCATGGATGCATTGTTGCTAGAACAAAGAGGAGAAAAAGGAATTGTTTTGCCTGAGCTAGTCAAGGAAATATTTATAAAAGGAGGATATTTTGAAGTGGGACTTGACTTCAAGAATGAATGACAAGGAGCATGCTAGATAGAGAAGAACAGAGAGAGAAGATCCAGTGGAAGGGGGCAAAGAAATACATTTATAATGTGTCACATATATATTGTGTAAAATATAAGATTTTTTAATATAAGATCAAATGGGCAGGCTATGGCTGGGAACGTTTAGGTGGCTTGACAACATCAGAGTTGGCATCTCAAATTCTATTGGTCCTCATGCTTATAATTTCAAAGTCACAAGACGGCTGCTATAGCTACTGAAGTCACATACACATCCAAGGCATGAAGAATAAATGATTTTATCAGCAATGACTGTCTTTTTTTCTCATAAAAGTAAAACCTTTCACAGAAACGGCCAGCAGAATTTCACTTACATCAGATTAGCAAGAAGTGTGAGAATGACCACCCCTTTCAACAATGAAGTCTGGAGATTGAGAAATTTATTTATTTATTTATTTATTTATTTATTTATTTATTTATTTATTTTTAAAGATTTATTTAATTGAGAGGGAGGGAGAGAGAGAGAGAGAGAGAGCATATGAGTGGGTGAAGGGGCAGAGGGAGAGGGAGAGAATCTCAAGCAGGCTCCCTGCTCAGCAGGGAGGAGTTCCCCATGGGGCTTGACTTGGGGTTCAATTCACAACCCATGAGATCATGACCTAAACCAAAACCATGAGTAGGTCATTTAAATGACTGAGCCACCAAGGTGCTCCTGATATTTAGCTGGCATTGGGTTGCATATTTTCTCAGCAAGAAAAAAAATGCAAAAATGGATACTGGATAAGGCACAGACTACACTGTCTACTATGTCTTCAAGAGGTGAAGAGAAAATAATGACAATCTAAGAGTCCATAGTCAGTGGAAATATCTTTCAAGAGTGAGGGAAGAATAGGCAAAAGTGATCTCTCATATTAGAATTTAGGAGGAAAGAGCAGGGAGTAATGTTGTAAAGGGATAGGAGGAAGCCTTCTGAAGCGTGATAAAATGCAAATAATAACACAAAACAGAACAAGTGGGAAACATGTGGGTAAACCTCAATAAATAAACCTTAACTATACAAAATGATGAGGATGACCACCAATTTGGAAAGGTTACAAATACAAATAAACTGAAACACTAGACAATAACATACATGGGAGCCACAACATTCTAAAGTTCTAATTGTCCTCAGGTGGAAGATAACAATACTGATTAATATTCTGTTCACAAAATGTACTGTCAAAATTTTAAGCACGGCAGTCAAACAAGAACTTTTCAATTTTCCTTTCAATCTTCCATCTGCTTGCTTTGACATCAGATGGACCAGGAACTTGTCAAGAAAAAGGGATAGAGAGATGGAAAGCAGGGAGCAGCCCATCTCAGAGGGAAGAGGGAAGAGGGAAGAGTCTTCTCTTTAAACAATGATTATTATGGCAAAAAATACATTGCATTGGACAATCTGATTTCTAAATCAAGACTATGTCTTGTGTAGTTCCCAATCTTTTTTTTTTTTTTAAGAGTTAACTTCTTTATTCACGAAAGATGCACAGAGAGAGGCAGAGACAGGCAGAGGGAGAAGCAGGCTCCCTATAGGGCACCTGATGCGGGACTGGATCCTGGGACTCCGGGATCACACCCTGACCTGAAGGCAGATGCTCAACCACTGAGGCACCCAGGCGTCCCTGTAGTTCCCAGTTTTTGAGTGGATTAGAATTGTCTGAGGAACTGGGTGATAATACACATACCAGGCCTCCCTTCTTACTTATTTTTGTTTGTTTTGTTTTATTTAAAATAACCATAAGGCATCATATTACCTAAGAATTATCAGAGAAGTAATCGATTACCTGCATTTTTACCTAGGAACAGGGGTGAAATTACCTCAGTGAATCCATTTTTAATGAGTAGCAGGAGACAAATAGAAAGTTGCTTTCTGATCATAACTTATGAATCTCCCTTTTTATGTATCTATGACCCATTACATGCATATGTTAAAAGATAAAGGGTAAGGACTAGAAAAAACAGAAGTGGAATGTGTAGCTTTCAGATCAATGGATGAGAAAAAATTGAAAAGATTCAAATTAATCATTTTGAGAAAGTGGGGAGAAATTGGCACAGCACACTGTTGGGTCAGGAATATACCAAGAAAATAACAAAACAATGAAGAGAAAGCACATTGTATTATTAAGGTAAAAAATTCCAGCTGCTTATCTACCCCAAAATGTCAGTACTTAAGCAATTAAATTCTTAGTCATACTAACTATGAAACAGGTATTGCTAGTCAGAGAGCTTGTCTCTACACAATGACTTACAGATGCAGGATTCTTCTATCATTTGATTGCCCTCTATCTCCCAAAGCCCGAAGATCCAGTAGGGAGTGTTTTAGTTACCTATTGCTGTAGAGTAAATCATCCCTTGAGTTGGAAGCTAAAGCAACAACATAAACTACTTCAGATCCTCTGTAGGTCAGGAATCCATCCACAGCTCAGTGGGGTCCTCTACCTCAGGGTATCCCACAAGACTACAATCAAGGTTTGGCCCAGGTTTGCTTTCATCTCAAAGCTTAAATGGTAAAGGAACCACTTTAAACTCACTCACTTATGGTTGACAGATCACAAACCTGTGTGGTTTTGGGGGCAAAAGACCTAGTTTTTTGTTGACTGTTGACTGGTAGTGACCTTCAATTTCTTGTAATGTAGGCCTCTCGCAACATGGCAGCTTTATGATAATGCACAGTTCTTTATTCCAGAGTCCACAATCTTGCTGTCTCCCAAGGCTGTTT
This sequence comes from Canis lupus dingo, assembly GCF_003254725.2. Taxonomy (NCBI): domain Eukaryota; kingdom Metazoa; phylum Chordata; class Mammalia; order Carnivora; family Canidae; genus Canis; species Canis lupus. The sequence goes on along the minus strand of NC_064258.1, from coordinate 40,312,996 downwards.
ACAATGCTGAATTCTTTCAAAAGGTAGAAAGGAATGAAAGCAGCAAGATGAGAAGTGTGAGAGACCTCCAAAATATTGTCTTCCAATAAGTTCTTAATTTTAGAAAAATCAAATCACTCTAACCAGTCTAATAGAATTAATTAATGCATATAAATATGTCATAGAATTGTTACAAAGGCTAAAAAAATGGAATATGGGCTGAACTTCCAACAGTGCTTTACCACAGAACTGGACCACAGGGATCCCTGGGTGGCGCAGTGGTTTGGCGCCTGCCTTTGGCCCAGGGCGCGATCCTGGAGACCCGGGATCGAATCCCATATCGGGCTCCCGGTGCATGGAGCCTGCTTCTTCCTCTGCCTGTGTCTCTGCCCCCCCCCCTCTCTGTGACTATCATAAATTTAAAAAATTAAAAAAAATTAAAAAAAAAAAAAGAACTGGACCACAGAGAGAGATGCTGCCTCTGCTACTGAGGAGTAAGTAGACAATCAAAGAACTTCTGCCTCAGGTACTAGTTCCAGAACAATACTACTTGTGCCATGATGAGGAAACAGACAAAGCAGGCAATGGTCAACCAAAGCATCAAGTGGCTACAATCATGGCCATTTCTCTCTAGTTTAATAGAGGTTTCATATCTTTTCCATACTCCACATAACTCAGTCCATGAGACTGACAGATTAAATTACTTCTGAGACCTTAGCAATGAGGGAATCTCAAAAACAGACTTTTTTTTTTTCCCATTAACTTTCTAATTCTTGAAATTCAAGAAAGTCTATTAGAAGGTATTGGACATGGGTGTTTAGAGGGACTGATTTTATATCCTCCACTCTTCTTATCCATACAACGACCTCTTTATTTTTCATTTTTAATTTTATAATAATTTTGTGAGAGTATGGTTGACACACATGTTACATTAGTTTCAGATGCACAACACAGTGACTGGACAAGGCTATATGTTGTGTTACAAGTGTAGCTCCCATCTGTCACAATGGGAGTACAATATCATTGTCTATATTCCCTGTGCTGTTCATTTTCTTCTCCTGACTTACTCATTCCCCCGACTAGAAGCCTGTATCTCTCTCTTCCCTTCACCCATTTCCCCCACCCTCAATCACCCCTGGAAACCACCAGTTAGCTCTCTGTATTTATAGGTCTGACTCTGCTTTTTGTTTGTTTATTCTTTTTTAAGCCCCTTCTCCAATGTTTCCTAGTCCTTTTTTAAGAAAACTCTCCCTCACTTACATAGGGAAGAATTTCCATCACCTCAGTCTATTTTTATATCTTGCAAAGTCAAAACCTTCAGAAGTGAGTCAAATATAGACACAAGGAGGAGGGGTAAAGGGGTGGGTGGCAACATTTCCCCAACCCTCAGGTGGGATGCATCTCCTTCTGGTATGCATGTTTCTGATTTTGCCCTCTGTGAAGCAGCAGCCCTGGAACTATGGGCCCCAGCGGTACATGACTCTCTTCTGTGCCCTGTTAAAATTTTAAAAAGGACCACAGAAGTCAGAACTGGCTCTCCTCTTCCCATCCATTTGGGGTGACATCAGCTCTGATTATGTTCCCACTGACTCCAAATACTTCTTTCTCACCCCAAGAGAGGAGGAGAGATAGAAATGACTAATCTGGGGATTCCTGGGTGGCTCAGCAGTTTGGTGCCTGCCTTTGGCCCGGAGTGTGATCCTGGAGACCTGGGATTGAGTCCCACATCCAGCTCCCTGTATGGAGCCTGCTTCTCCCTCTGCCTGTGTCTCAGTCTCTCTCTCTCTCTCTCATGAATAAATAAATAAAATCTGTAAAATAAAAGAAATTTAGTAATTTTAAAAAATAAATCACTAATCCTGTTGCTATTATTATTATTATTATTCAATATTCAGATAATAGAAGTAATAGTAGTATGTTGGCATTTGTTAGACATAAATTTTGTTTTCAAATGTTGCTTAATATTCCTATAATTGAAAAAATATAGCAGATCCCTTAAAAAGTTAAGGGCTTTTTCTACTACAATGGCCTTGGGAGAAATTAGATAGTGAGAAGCAAACTATAGTTTTTGATGATAGAAAGAAAAGGGAAGTGATAAGATTAGACCTGGTCACAGGCATATGCCTCCTGGTTATCTCCACGGGATTCTCAGACCCAGTTCGACTTCCTATTTTTCCCTTAAAAAAGCACCCCAAGTTGGTTTGGGGCCCAATAATGTTGACTCAAAAGAGTTACCACCAATGAATGTCTCTCTTAATAGGCATATCCAAGCTATGGCAAGAAATCTTAATACCCAACATGAGCCAGGCTCCCAGACTGGGAAGACAGGCTGTTGGTGCTGCTAGTTCTCTTTTTGTGTATTGCACTGCCAAAAAATTTTAAAAATTAAAAAAAAAAAAAAGTGAGAGCGAGGAGGAGGAAAGAAGAAAGAAGAAACCATTTGCCATATGAGTCTGTTGTCAGCTTACAGAAAAAGACATATATCTGGTATTGGGCTTGAGGAGGTAGGGCAAAACCTTGGCCATAGTTTTTATATTGCCATGTCTGATTTTAAATCAGCCAAATAGGTCCTCCTCACATCCCTTACAGTTTTAACTTCTGAGGGACAAAGTATGGGTTCAATCAGGACTTCTGTTGCAAAGTATGGGTTCTAAAGAATGGAGTCATATCAATGAGGGTATAAGCAGGACACGGCATCAGGCAAGCTAGTTGCAAGAGTGGCCAGCTGCTCTGTTTCTGGAGAGTTTGCATTCCTTTGCATTATCAGTCACCCTCTGCTGGGTGATGGGTCCTGATGTATGAAGCTTATGCTCCTATAGGAAACTGAGTTGCTTGGATTTGGTCACCTTGCTGTAGGGAAGGCACAGCCTAGGTCCTAGGATCATTGTCCAGTAACTCTGCATGAACTCGCAAGTTTATTTCAGATAACTGTTTATGTGCCCTTCTTCTCTCCTCTATCACATAGCAGGAATAGCAAATGTCTAAATTAAGAACATTTTCTGATAGTTCTAAGGATATCCAACTTGACTTAATACTAAGTATTAACATTAGGAGACATTGAATGTGTTTTGCTCTTGTTTATTTTGAGAGCTGACAAAACAAAAAACAGAAAAACAACAAAAAAAAAGGTATTGTGTGGTAAGTTTTTAAACAAATCATCATTTAGGCACTCAATAAACATTTACTGAGCACAATACGCACAGAGAGACACTCATCTTTAAAGCAGTGGCAATGGATAAAATGGTATAAAGAGGGTTCCAAGCTTCCAGTAGGCAAATTAGAATCACCCATGAGGCTTTTTCAAACTCTATAGATTTTCCTCCTTCTGACAAACCTCAATAAAAAGACTCAACTCTATGTTTGAAATCCCTGCACTAACAAACAACTTTTATTGCCAGGATTGGCAAGGATTACATATTACAGGATGCCTCGCAGAGTTAAGGCAGCGAGAAAGTGCAGAACTACTTTAAGAAGACTATTCTTGCATGTGACCCAAACAATAATTAACCCTTTCCAAAGAACCAAAAGAAGCAAACACTCAAAGTTTATATTTTGGTATAGTAAAAGGATAAAATTAAACAAAAAGCTTTATTGTATCATTTTTCCTCATAAATATAATTTTCTTCTATGTTTCTCTTTTACATAGCTTTAGGTACAGAATATGATGCATTCCTTCAACCTATCCAACTTCATGTTAACAAATAGGTTTCTAATGCTCTTCTTATGTGTGACTTGAGAGAAGTCAATATAATCTGGAGGTACAAATATCATAAAGATGGCACTCCAAAGTTTTGTGCTTTCCTCCAGGTTCGAACACAAAGAACCAAAACAATGGGATGTTTTCTCAAATAATTCCAAAATCTTATTTAAATCATGAAAGAGAGGATTTTTGCATGAGCGTTTTACAAAGCCATATTACTGTTTACCCTCAAAAAATTTTTTTAAAAAGTCTGCACTAAATTTTTAATTGTTAGTCTGTACAGCTTGATAATTTGTCCTTTGTGAATCATTCAAAGTTTTATAGATTTAAGAAAAGGCAGAAAAAGCTACATATTCATCCAGATTACTGCAGTGTATAAATTACATCCTGGGAGTGAATTAAGTATGTTGAACAGAGCATTAACTCCTTTTGGCCACAAGGGTATCATTGAGGAAATTACTGCTCCAGCATAGAATAGAGCACCGTTGGGGCTGAAAAGAGTTAGAATATTTCCCCAACTTATAAAACTAACTCCCTCATGGTGATTTATACAGACGGTGTTGCTAATTTGCATTTTAAAATGTTCTATTAGAAGTATGTGCTTACTAGTTTTTTGTTTTGTTTTGTTTGTTTTTAATGAAAGGTTAAGTTTTTAGTGTCCAGTCAAAAGCTGGTTAAACTGGGTGTGGGGAAACATTAATTTCTCCAGGTGTTCATAGATGTCACTAAAAAAAAAAAAGTCATCTCTTGGTCAAATAAGTTGGATAAAGGCACTGTTACAAAAAGTTAAGCAGATCTTTTTAATATATAAGTTTGTGCTTTTTAATAGGTTCCGATGAATTGTAAACTTCCAGAGATGAAATGTAAAATATAGCATTTCTCAAACACAGATGACCAAGTTATTTTTATTTTATTAAAATAAATACTTGCTAGCATCTTGCATAACACTAGGTCTTAGAAAGCAGCTTGTTGAAAATAGTCCATCTATTATAAAATTATGATATTTTCAAATCACTTCCTATTTACAAAGCACAGTCACAGAGTGTCATAGAAGACTGAAAGCAAAGGCAGCACCCCTGTTTTCATCTCCATTCACAGACAGAGATACAAACCTAACAAGTTTAATGATGACAAACCCACAGAAGCAGGTATGGAAAATAGAATGATAGTCTCCTGATTCCTAAGACTCTAAGATATATTGGTAACATATTTTGAAATGTTTGCCTTATATAATTATCATTATTTTTATATTATGCAAGACAAAATATAGGATAGCTCATTTGTATATCTTGGGATTCTATCTTAATTCCTATTTAATAAGTTCTAATATGGCCAAATCATGTCCTTTAAGACTAAAAGACTAAAAAGCTGTGATTCTAAAAGTCATGATCTTGAACATCTTGGAACTTCATAATACAGGAATTAAAAATAGAACCTGAAAATATACATATGTGATTATTGATATTTAAGTGTGTATAATTATAAAAGAATACTAATAAAAATTACATCAGACAAACATTTAAACCATAAACAGAAGGAAGTTTAGAAAAACATGTATTTGAAAGAATATAAGTAATGGAGCTGGAAAGAATTAAAATAAAAAAAGGGCATAACTTGTTACCTTTTATCAACAAATGTCCATTAAGTGCTAATTACTTGCTAAAAAATCATGTATTCTTTTATTACCCACTACATCAGTTATGGAAGGAATATAAAGACAGACTCATCCCAGGCTCTCCTGGTTTCTTGGACGTTTCAGTTTTATCAAGAAATGATGCGTGTATGTAAATGAAAAAAATAAGAAAAAGTAAGGTGTCACAAGAAATCATAAGAAAAAAATGTGCCACGCAATTCTTGAAATATGGATCCTCAGACCAGTCATTGGAAGTTGAACTAGGGCAAAGCATTGTCACTGGTCAGACATGGAAAATGAAATGATAAAGGTAGTGGCTTGATTCTTAAGATGCTTACTTACTATCTGGAAGATGCATCTAAATCCTACAAAAGGAAAACATCAAGTGAGGTTGGGTTCAAAGTCTTTGAATTAAAGAGACACATGTAATGGATTAATGGTTGAAAGAATTGTGAGATTACTTCCAGGTCAATTGGCCAGAGAACGTTGGCCAACATAGTATTTGAATTGAACTTTGAGGAACTCATTGGCTTGTGGTAATGGAAAAGTAGGTGGGAAGGCATTGTAGATTGGACAGTGTTTAGACATCCAATAAATATTTTTGACTACTTAGTATGTCCCCGCACTGTTTAGTCACAAAAATACTGAAATGTATAAGACATAATTTCTGCCCTCAAAGAATTAAAGGAATATTAGAAGAGACAAAACTACAAACAGAAGAAAGTTAAGAAACGCACATATGTTTAAAGGAATATAAATGACTAAATGGGAAAGAATTCAAATAAAAGAGTACATCTATAAAAGACTAGAATAGTAAATTTTGTCAAACTTCATATTCCTTGCTAGAAAGTTTAGAATATAGGTGCTGTGAAGCCACTGAACGTTTCTGAGTAGAAAATACTGGTATATCTAGCAAAACCCTTCCTTTTTCTTCCCTGATCTACTGGTTCAATAGCAGCAATAGCTCAAGCAATTATTCTTCCTACACACTTCAGAGATAAGTAATACATGTTCTCTATTATCAAAGAGTTTATTCTATGCTAAAGAATTCACTGCATATACACAGCAAAATCCATAAGGGAGTTAAATATAGGTGAGATTATACTTGATCTGAGACCAGGAAAGATAATGTGGAAAAAATAGAGCTTGAGAAAACCATTATATTTTAAGTCATATATGAGTTAAGTAAAGAAAGTATCTCAAGCAGAATATATTACATAAGTCAGGGCATAAAGAAAGGAAAACCCAAAATAAGTACATGGAAGGAGTAACAGGAGATAAGACCACCAAAAGAAAATGGATGCTTGGAAAGGGATTTGGATTTCAAAATAACTTTATATTTTATCATAGACCAATAGAGAACCACCCCAGTCACTGAAGATTCATGATCAGAAAAGAAATATTGTAAGAGGGTTTAAGAAGATTAGCAACTTCTTAAAAGGGTTCCTATGAGGAATAAATGATTTAATACATATAAAGAGGTTAGAATACTACTCTGCATGTCAATATTTTAAATTTTTTTTATGATTGGAGATATTTTTCCAAGCTTGCTTTTGTTAGTTTTTCTCCAAATTTTAATTTCATTTGTATGTAGGAAAATTCCATTTGTTAATAGAAATACTGTATCTGTCTCTATGCAGTCTTTACACCTTGTCTTTTTATAGCAATTTACCTTCTAGGGCTTCTGGATTTCTGACTTCGTTATGAAGGATTCTCCTTCTCAAGATTGTGTAAGTAGAATCTCAGATTTTTTTTTTCTTTTTCTAAAGATAATTTGTTATTGTTTTATATTTTTACATTTAGAGCTTTAAATGTGGTAGGGAACTGGGGTGCCTGGGTGGCTCAGTCAGTTAAGCATCTGCCTACAGCTCAGGTCCTGATCCCAGGCTCCTGGAATTGAGCCCTGCATCCGGGCTCCCTGCTCAGTGAGGAGTCGGCTTCTTCCTCTCCCTCTGCCCCTCCCCCTGCTTGTGCTCTCTGTCTCTCTCTCAAATAAATATATAAAATCTTTAAAAATAAATAAAATAAGATAAATGTGATACGAAACTATTTTTTTTTCCAAAGGAAGATAGAGTTGTGTCAGTACCATTATTACATTGCCTGTTTTATTCTCTGAGTCAATGTAACACTATTTTCATATGTTACCTTCACATAGAGGAGGAAAGGTTGAATTGTCTTCTCTGTTGATCTAGTATATATTCTTAGGCTAATATAATATTGATTTCCTTACAGTAGATTCATAGTTCTTTCAAATATCTGGTAATGAAAGTCCTTTTTACTTTTTTATAATTCCCTTCACTATGGTTGAACATTTATCCTTTTATATGAAATTTAAAATAGTTTTGTACAATTCCAAAAAGAAACATTATGGGGGAATTCTAACTGAAATTGCATTAAACTTATAATTTTGGGGAAAATAACATACTCTTAAAATGAAATCTTCTGCTCTGAGTAGAAAACTTTTGTCTAGTTCTCTCAGAACTTATTTATTTGCTTAAAATTATTATATATAGTTTTCTTTATGAGTCCTGTTAACTATTATGAATAAATTATTTTTATATTTTTGAATTTCCATTTTCAGATACTTTATAGTTAGTATGGATAACATGCTGTGATATTGGCAAATGTATATTATAATATTGCTTATTAATTAGGCTGAGCTTAGCTGAACAATTCTCCTGCTGAGCTCAGCTATGTTCACATATGACAGCATCACCTAAGTGGCTCTACTTAGGGCAGCCCCTGTGGCTCAGCGGTTTAGCACTGCCTACAGCCTGGGGTGTGATCCTGGAGACCCAGGATCGAGTCCCATGTTGGACTCCCTGCATGGAGCCTGCTTCTCCCTCTGCCTGTGTCTCTGCCTCTCTCTCTCTCTCTGTGTCTCTCATGAATAAATAAAATATTAAAAAAAATAAGTGGCTCTACTTAAAGATGTTAGCTTATCAAAATCTCTTATTAATCATAGAAGACTTTTGGTTGTGTTTTTTGCCTGTTTGTTCTAAACCAAATGTATTCTAGAACTGCTAACATCTCATCAGTAAAACTGACCTTCTTTCTTCTTTAACAATGTTTATTCCAATGTTTAATTTCTGGAATACTGAATTCACTGATAGATCCAAGATAACCTTTAATAATAATGGAGTTAGAATAGAGCCCATCCCTTTCTGCAGCCTGATTTGAGTTAAATGCTTCTAGCATTACATTATTCAAAATAATATCTGTGGTTGATATAACAAATACTTTTTACCATACTGTGATCTCTATTTCTCAAGCAAACAATAATGGCTAATTTTCAGGCTATACATATCAAGCCAATTCGTAAGTTTATTCTTCAAACTATAAGAGAAGGAGATACACATTTCAAAAAAAGAGGCGTGAGAAAAATCCCAATTCCAGTCATATTTCCAGGACATTTTTTGTATACCTAAAAAAAAAAAATCCTACTTTGATTCATATGCTATCCCATACTCCACACCAACCTTGTAGTGGCCTTACTTCTGGCCTGGCATGCCACGTTTTCAATAGTGCTCCAGTGTGTGGCCCCTCTCAAGTAAGCTAAGACTACCAGAAAGCACCTGCCCTTTCAACTGAGGTAGTTGAGGTAGTTTAAAGGTGAGTTAATTTAAAAAGGAGGAGATTTCCACTCTTCCTGCCTTTTTAAACAACTCAGGCAAGAACTAACAATTAAAATGAAAAAGTAGTCCCCATTCGTCCAATTTTCCTAGAGTTTCAAGAACTCTATAACTAGCAACTACTATGTGAGAATACTAAGGGCAGCTGCTTCTTCACCCATCACCTCCTCCCTGTTGTACTTCTTCCTACCTTCCAGTAATCTCCACCCAGACTCTAACAGATCCTGGCTATTTGTTCTAAGCATTCTGGGCCAGGGTTGAAAAGCTCCAGACCTTTCAACTTATCCTCTGTGCTTTATTATTTTTTTAGAATTGTCATGTTTGCCTTTCTTTCTTTCTTTCTTTTTGTATATTTTTTATCGGAGTTCAGTTTGCCAACATATAACACCCAGTGCTCGTCCCGTCAAGTGCCCCCCTCAGTGCCCATCACCCAGTCACCCCATCTCCCTGCCTACCTCCCCTTCCACTACCCCTTGTTCGTTTCCCAGAGTTAGGAGTATCTCATGTTTTGTCTCCCTCTCTGATTTTTCCCACTCATTTTCTCTCCTTTCCCTTATGATCCCTTTCACTATTTTTTATATTCCCTGTATGAGTGAAACCATATGATGGTTGTTCTTCGATTGACATACTTCACTCCGCATAATACCCTCCAGTTCCATCCACATCAAAGCAAATGGTGGGTATTTGTCTAATGGCTGAGTAATATTCCATTGTTTATATAGACCATATCTTCTTTATCCATTCATCTTTCGATGGACACCGAGGCACCTTCCACAGTTTGGCTATTGTGAACATTGCTGCTATAAACATTGGGGTACAGGTGTTATTATTTTTTTAAAGATTTATTTAGTTATTGTAGAGAAGGGAGGGAGGACCACAGGGAGAGACTCGTAAGCAGACTTGGTGCTCAGAGCAGAGCTGGATCTCATAGCCCTTGAGATCACCATCTGAGCTGAAACCCAGAGTGAGGCACTTAACCCACTGGACCACACAGGCACCCCTCCCTCTCTGTGCTTTCAAGGGGTTACCATATAGTTAACTGCAAAAAAGCCATAGTTTCCATTCCTTGTACTTGTGCCTGTTGGTAGTGCTTACCCATGCTGCTTGTGCTATCTTCAGTGATTTGCTTTGGAAAAGGAGCATTAGTAAATGTGACATAAAGGGAGGCTCAGCCCCAGTACCCTAGGGCTTTCCCCCTTATGCCCAGAGCCACCATGGCACTGAGTCCGAGTTAGCCTGCTGGGTATAAGTCCAGTCATCTCGGTCACCTCAGCTCATAACCAGGCACATCTGAGACACAGAGGGGTCTAGGTGACTGCAGTCACATGTGTGAGCCCAGCCGCTTCCAGTAGAAAAATCAGTCACCTAAGCCAGCCCAGATTGCCAACTCACAAGATCATAAAAGAAAGACATGGTTATTGCTTTAAGTTTCTAAGTTTTAGTGTGGTTTTTACCCAGAGATATCTAGCTGATAAACAGCACTGTTATTCCTGTTGGCAACTGGGGCCCTAAAGCCAGCAGGGAGGGAGACCTTTAAACCATTTCTTACAAAACAGGACAAAGATGTTCCAAATGACACGGGCACAGGTTTGGAGGCGGTGTAGAAGGATGTTGCCCCCATCATGCTGCCCCCACAATGCATGCTTTGCCAATGGGATGGTTGGTTAGGGTTCCTAGAGACTACTGCATATTATGAGGCAGAGAAGGGAGAATTAGCATTGGCACTGCCTAGGGCAAAGAACAGAGCACAATGGGAAAAGGAAATACATGCAAAATGTAGGGCTCAGCGACATGGAAAGACCCAGAAGGCATTCCAGGGAAAGAAGGGGTGAGAAAACATTGTAGACAAACCTCTAAGACCAGTGTTTGTCTAG